>NC_079313.1:56118198-56424604 GCF_029931775.1 Euleptes europaea
GCACTGTGAAAACTTTACTCAGTAAGTGTATTTAGGAAGTGAGCTTGTTATTTTTTGTGTTTGAACCCTTCTCTGGCACAACATTGTATGAAAATATTTTTCTTTACTATAAAGCCTATTTTAACATAATGACATGTTGCTGTGAGTTGACTGGTCCAAACCCAGAATAATCTTGGCTATGTTATCAGCAAAGAGTCTTGCTCCAGGCTCTCAGGTTGTTAGGCAGGGAACAATTCTCTCAGACCAAAGCGGGTCAGCCTTAACAGCATCTGAGCTTCACTTCTCCTTTAAATCAATATCTTAGGTGACCCTACCTTGAGCATAAGATGTTGGTGCATTCACAGTGGAACTGGTGTGCTGCAACTTCAATATTTGCTGGCTCACAAAAATCAACTTTTTTTTTTAAGTATCAACTTTTAAGCAGTTGGTCAAATAAAATAAACATTACCATAATTGAAAAATATTATTTGAGTATCTCAATCAATCTTGATTAAAAACAGTCATAGACCAGCACAGCACAATTTACCATTAAAACCCTTAGTGTTATGCTCTACCCAAAGGTTAATACAAATAGTAAAAAAGTTGTTCGGACTCTTTGCAAACTGTATAAACTACCCATTAAAATTATTGACGCACCGGTGTTCTCAGCAGCGTCTGGCAGATTCTACAGGCCGCTGCACAAAACTTAGCTGTTCCTACTGTAACCTGTAGATTTTCATCTATAAGCAACATTTTAGTTTGCTACTGACCTGAATGGCTGGGATGCCGACTAAGCCAGGGGGAGATAAACTTAGAACAAACCTCTTGGTATAATGGACAGCGTAGTAGGACATGCTCTGTTGTTTCAATTTCCTTTAAAGCACAGGGACATATCCTATCCTCCAGGGGAACCTTTCTTTATCTCCCATCCACAACCACCGAGGGAAGAGTTTAGCATCTGGCAAGGGTGAATGCTTTCCTATATCAAAAGATCTCTAATTGGGAAAGGTAGGAGGCAGGAGCGGCTACATATCTGGACTGTTGCTGACAGGAAAGTTGATGCCTTCTCTAGACCTTTTTGGCACTCCATATCCAGTATCCTTTGTTTTATAGTTTGCCTGGCCTGATCATATCCCATTTCAAGGGCCGATTGAGGGGAGAAGCCCATTTCAGCCAACTTGCCTCTGACTGCCTTCAGCCATGTAGACTGATAATTATCTAGAAGAATCAAGTGGGTTAGGCCTTGAGGTTTTAGGTTTTAGGGTTATTATTTGAGTAAATATGTAGAGAAAGACATGCTGAGGAACTAGGGTTGCCAACTCTGGGCCGGGAAATTCCTGGAGATTTGGGGGGTAGAACCTGGGGAGGGCAGGGTTTGGGGAGGAGACGGACCTCAGCAGGGTGTGATGCCAAATGCAGTCCACCCTCCAAAGCAGCCATTTTCCCCAGGGAACTAGGGTTGCTAAAGTAAATATGTATATTATTTTTGTTACTAAATAATATTTATTTTAAACTACCATAAATTCAACCCTCCTCTTGTAGATGACCTCTAAAAAGCAGTTCCTGCCTTTTTAGAGGAGAATATATTATTTTGCTCTCCTCCTCCCCTTTAAAAGGAGGAAGCCAAGTATTGTCTAGCTGAGAATGCAGGCTGAAGGGGGGGGGGGTATCTAAAACCTTCCCAGCTGCTCAGGTCAGACGTTTGTTAGTGAAGCTTCCTTGGTTCCAGGTTGCAGCGTAGCTTGCTTTTAGTGATCTGGGCTTCTGGCATGGCTAGCCAGCATTAGGACCAGCAGGGCTTTGTCTCTCCAGGTCAGCTGATGAATGAGAGGATGGAGAACTGAACTATCAGGGAAGAGCTGTAGTTTGCTTGGAATTCCCTGCAGCAGCTCTTTGTCTCTTCAATTTATCCTGTGCTAACCCCCCCCCCCAAAAAAAACACACATTTAAACTGCATTGCACTTGGGAAGGGTATAGGAAGGCGTATAGGCCAAATGGACGGTCAAGGGTGCATTGGTAAGCAGGTATCATGATCCTTCTTACGTGGGTACTGAGGGAGAGAGAGCTTGCTTGCTTGTTTTCCAGAATGGAGTTTTAATTTTCTCCTTCTTAGTCCCCTTTACTTATTTTACCTCAGAAGAAATGAGACACCAGAGGCTTTTTCAAGTTAACACATAAATAACAGAGATTTATTAAACACTGTACAAGGAATAGATCTGGAAGGAAAACTGTGGTTAGAAGCATAGACCCAAAGCTGTTTTATAAGTTTCACTTCAAAGAAGGCAAAGATCTTAGACAGCTTAGTTGGTACACAATTACACAGTTATAATGCTTAAGTTCCCAAATTCAGTTCACTTCCCGGAACGTCTCATAGATATTTCTATTCAGACTCTGCTGCCTAGATATCAAGGAAGTTAGAGACCATTCAATCTCTCTTTCCCAGAGAAACACAGAAGTATGCAGATTTCTCCTCAAATCTCTCTTCCAGTTCTCACTATAGATATACCCCACTTCTGTGGCAGTAATCCCTTAACAACACCCTGTATTTGGAACATCTCCTTCCCAGAATCTGTTCCCCTTTTAGTGGCCTGAGAAAGGGCCCCTTTCCTCCCAGTCTCTGCCTGTCACTCCACAGGATTTGTTTTACACTAGCTTAGGCAAATCTGAACCCTACTGAAACACAGCTACTGAACTACCAATAACAGAATCAATTCCTTTCTTCAGAACAGAGAGAGACAGAGCTCCTTAGCTCCGCCCACTCACTTTCTCGGAGCTTCTCTCAAAGATTAACTCTTTGTCACAGCAGGGTTTAGCAGGCCAGGCTTCTTGCTTTCTTCTCCCCTCCAAATTACGAACACCACACCGCCTCAGCCTTACTGTACAACTATTCGCTTTTGTATACAGAAGTGTGGCAGTCATGAGAGTCTATTTTGGCTCTGAGCTAGGGTAGATCTCCCACTATTACAGCTGATCTCCAGGCAAGAGATCCGTTCACCTAGAGAAAATGGCTGCTTTGGAAGGTGGGCTCTATGGCATTCTACCCCTTTGAAGTCTCTCCTCAGGCTCCACCCCTAAAATCTCCAGGTATTTCCCAACCTGGACCTAGCAACCCTAGTTTGAGCCTCTAGGTAAAAGCCTTATATGTAGAGGGTCCCAGGGCTAAAGAAGATGGCCAAAACCCTTCAGGCCCAATCTGAATGCTGCTGCTGCAGTCATCCGTAGGTAGAGTCAAGCAGTAATGACTGCTTCTCTGAAGTAGCAGAATGTGGGTCAGCAGTGGTTCTTCCCAGAAGCATCTTAGTAACTACCTAGCAATTCAAACACCTGTTGCTAGCCTTCATTGTAAGGAAACACAACATTTGTAATGCTCTGCTTATAAGATAGGGCCATCAGCCTATGTAAGGTAACAATGAATACAAATGTGGCATGTGTTCCAAAATAAGGAAATACTGTGGCATGAATCTAAAATATACAATGCACAATTATGGATTTGAGCTCATCCCCATCAAACTCAATTTTAAAATTCTCATGTTATTGATTGTAAAATAAAAAAGATAAATGCAATATATTATCTCAGTTGCAATGTATCAGAGGATAATGAATATTTACTCGTTTTTCATAGCTATTTGTCTTGGCACACATAATGTGCATTTTGGTGCTCAGCTAAACATCTAATAACTTTAGCTTCTAGGTACATAAGTGAATTTTGTTGTAAATTTGTATGCGTACACTTTTTTTAAAAAGCCAAAGACATTAGGAGAGCACAAATACAGAAAGATAATATGAGAATATATTTTCCTTTATGTATTGTAATATTTTAAATGATAAAACCATGGGAAATTTAGAGTTAAACATAAATAAGCAATGAAACTATTAAAGCTATTAGAAATCTTCTAAAGGCATCTAGCTACCCCAAGTAAAATATATCTGTCTATCTTAAATTCAGAGCTAAACATAAATAAACAATGGAACTGTTGTAATTATCAGAAATCCTCTAACAAACATGAGGTGAATCTATGTGAAATATATTTTTCAGTGCAATCCTAAGGGCTGCCTGTGTGCCCACGGCCAGCTACCGGTGTTACCATAGCACCACTAGTCTGCTCCCTAAAGGGTGTAATTAATGACCAGGAGGCAGGAAGAAGGCCATGTAGCTGGGTTTCTGAGGCTGCAACTTCATCAGCATACCCAGCCATTATGCCATAGCGTCCAATACATGTGTTTTATTGTGATGGCTGAGCCAAGATGGACAGGGCAGGCAGAACCAATCAGGGGCCAGCAAGTCAGGGGACCTAGCCCTGCCCTCTTCATAGGTGTGGGGTGGGAAAGTTCATTGACAGGGATCAAAGCTCCATGCCCACAGAACACACCCCTCTCCCTTAAAGGGACTGAGCCTGAATGGGGCACGGAGAGAGGCCAAAGAGTCTGTGCAGTTATGGGCATCTGTTACTCACCAGCAGGATCATGGCCCAGCAGCCTGGCCATGCTGCCAAGGACACCTCTGGGTCATGCAGGGGCCCATAGTGCCACTGACAGGTCCCCCAACAACATTTCAGTGAACACCTGTCTGACCCCAATGTCCCTTGTGACAACCAGCAGCCCCTCCAGGAGTATGGCAGCCACCATCACAGATGCTGTCAGTCTTTCAATGCATTGGTGACCCCTGAAGAAAGCATCCCACCACTTGTGGTGGGTCTCCAGCTGCTCTCACTCAATCACTGCCCACATGGAAGAGAGGGTGGGGGTGGCCTAAGCCAGCTGGGGGGCGCATGATCTGGGTCCAGCCAAGGAGCCAGATTTCCTCACATGAGAGGGGAAACCAGCAGCCACACCACCCAGCTCCAGAGACACCTGCCCACCTCCTCCACCTGCACCCTCTCCATTTCCTGACACCCCCACCCTGCCACCTTTTGAAGATATTGAGTCCACTTGTTGCATAGCCTTGCCCTTGGCTCTGGGGACTCTGTGATGCTCAGTGTCTGGAGGGTGACTGACCTGGCCACCACAGCTTGTCTTGATGGAGTCAGGGCATGAAGATGATCCACAACATTAGCTCAGGGAGGTGGGTCCTGGGGTGAGGGTGATGGCGTTTGTGAGAATTGTTAGTCACCCCAGCAGCGAGTGAAAACAGCAGAGACAGCACATATAAATAAGTGTTCTTTTATTCAGTGTCAAAGTGCTCCGCAAAGCACCTCCTTCTCTTAACCCACACCAACTATACACATATAGTACACATGTATACGCATCTGGCACAGTTTCCCAGCGAATGAACTGTTGGCTGCCTAGTTGCCAGGACTATCTTGCTCAGTCCAGTTTTGGCCAGATTTTCTGCTCAGTCATTGAGCGATCATGAGACACCACCTATCACCTGACTGTCGCTCAGATCATTGCAATCTGCTTGCTATGTGCAGTCTTAAATGTCGACAGAGGGAACAGAAAGAATTATATTCCCCCCCCCCCAGCTTGGCAGCCCCCAGGCTGGTCTTCCTCCCCTTCGCTGACTTCTATTTCCTCCTGTCATCACTGTGGGATGGATGCCTGAGTAATTGGGTGCTGGGGTCTCAGATGAACACCCAGCTGTCGGCGGGGTTTGGGGAGGGGACAGACTTCAATGCCACAGAGTACAATTGCCAAACTGGCCATTTTCTCCAGGTGAACTGATCTCTATTAGCTGGAGATCAGTTGAAATAGCAGGAGATGTCCAGCTAGTACCTGGAAGTTGGTAACCCTACTTCTCCCACCAGGAGCTGTGAAGCTAACACACTTCCCTTCTTGTTCCCTAGGTATCTTGAAATCAACATAGCAAGCCACACATGGCCAACAGGGGTTATCAAACGCTAAGTTAGAAAAGGCTTAGTGAGGAGTGTGGGTTGCTGAAGTATGCCAGCTGCTCTAGCTCTTGGATTGGATCAAAGAGACATGCAGGGGAGGGGAATCAAGGAGCAGAAGTGGGTTGACCTCAGTCGGCACCCTTAGTTTAGGCACCATGCTTCACAGGCAGCATACATTATCCATGTTAAGGCAGAAAAGGGGAGGGTGCATGGTACTGCAATATTGCACATGCTTTGAATGCAGGTCTCCACTTTAGTCTTGGACATCTGTGGTTAAAGAATCTCTGATAGAAGGTGCTGGAAAAGACCTTTCTCTTCCTGATACCTGTATGAGTTTCTGCCAAACCAAGTAGAAAATATTAAGCAAGATGGACCAGCTTCCTTTGTTCTAATGTTAAAATGGATTGGATCCTATCAGCTTTTCTACAGGTGCAAAAATGAAAACGTCTTATCCATCACTGCTGCTCCATACCATGAGATTTTCTTTTTTGTTGGCACAGATCCCACATCTCCAGCACAGCCATTTCAGGGGTCCAAAGAGGATGTTCGTCACCTTTGCACCATTGAAAAAGCTGAAAGGATACAACCCAATTCCTCCCCACTCCCTTCTATGATGTCTTGCAAGGAATAATAATTTCACAAGAACACTTCACTAAAAGCTACAGGGAAAATCACCACACCACCCTGTCTCAAAAATGTCTGTATAAATCAGCCCTGAGTCTTCTTATTCTTATGGGACCATCATGGAGGACAATAAAAGGAAAAGCTGCACAGCATGAAAAAACCCCCACCAATCATATTCTACTACCACAGCAAAACATTACTTTAGTTGGGGTTTTTTTTCAACTTAGCAAGTGGCTCTGCAGGAGAAAAACTTATTTTGTTGTAAACAGAACCCTAAACTATTATGTAATTGGCATCATTTACTCTATATTTATAGCATTATGAGTTTACTGTATTTGGGTTGTTCAAATAATTTTGCATATCTAGTTGAAATTGTATTTTACACGATGATTTAATCTACCCACAGCTGCAGCAGTATAAATTGCACTTAAGACTATGCTGATTGATTATAATCAGTTGTAATCATGTCTTATAATTACATTGCATTCTGGAGACAGAACGTTTAAGCCTACTCAGCACCCTGTTATATAAAGAAGATTAGCTGCTACTTCTGTGAAACTCAGCTCGCATTGAAATATGCATAATCACGCCATGTTTTATTAAATTTATTGTCCAGGAACCAAATGAATTTCTCCTTTGCAAATGTAAAGCATGACAAAGAAATCAAAATAATCATAATGGTTTTTGAATATCATGCTTGTAAACAATGCCCTCATTAAACATGTATGGCTTGGAAATTGCAATAAATATTAAAAAATCCATTCCTTTGATATTCATTTGATAATAATTGGTTATTACCAATCCAATTGTGCATTCATGAAGCAATAAAACTGAGGAGAATGCATAAACTGTATCCTATGTGCTACAGATAACAAAGCCATATATCAATGGATTTTTTCCAAACCCAGTCATCCAAATGTTAATTATTGTGGTGTTTCACCTGATTGCATGCAGTAATACATTTGTCACTATCTTTATTTACTGATTTATGATATAAGATTAAAAAGATACTCTTGCTTTCTAAATTCTAAAAGTTTTGATGTTTGAAAATCTTTATAACACAATCAAAGGTTTAGGTAAAGACATGGAGGATTGGGTAACAGTTGGTTGAAACCGGTGCTGTCTTCAGTGCTGGGTTTGGGGTGAAAGTCCAGAGTACCATCACATAGGATTAGCAGGGTGCCCACCAAAGCAGACTTTAGCTTTCTATTTGACATCCAGATTACCTTTGAAGGACGGGGTCGCCATAAGACCATTAAGTTTGGGGTCTAAAATTATTCAACTGTACTACTGAATGGAATCCATATGTGCAGAACCAGCTATATGCAAATGCTTTAAAGTAAATTGCACATTCCTGGTGGATAACTTAACACTCATGAACATCAGAGGAGACAAAATGGTCTGGAGTGGGACAGGGGAAATCTGCAAAAATCTCTCACTTCCTTCCTTTGGTGATGGAAATGCCCTTCTTTGGTCAACATATAATGGATACATGCTACTGTCTGTTGTAACTAAATCCAAAGATCTTGATCATTGGTTCATATGAATGTGTTTAATTCAGTTTAAGCTCCTGCCACCAGCTCCACCTATACATTGCTTTTTGATTTCCTTAACCCTTTAACCCCTGACACCCATCCATTGTTATCCTATCCACAAAGTTCCCTTACCTGTCTCAGTTTTGTTCCTGGCAGGGACAGGAAACTTTTACAACCCATTTATGTTCTGCTTTGTACCACAGAATCAGGATACTCATCAAATAATTGCCAAGAATGCTGTGTTCTGTTTTAACAAAGCAGGGGGAAATGTATGTAGAAGTTTGCAGTGCCAAATGAATGGAGGCATAAGCAGAAATGTCAACTAGTACTCCATGCTGATTCTGTTTCAGAGCTGGTCAGGCATCTTAGTCTTAATGAGTCCCTCCTGCCTCCTTTAGAGTATAAATCATAAACCATATTTTTGGCATCTTATTAGGAATAGAAAGCATATCTGAATACATTGCATGTTCACTGGAATATAGTAGGCTACAATTTAATTATGCAAATAAGCAATTTGGAAGGTTTTCTTATGTGATCGAACATTTAAATTGTATGGCAGGTGGGTTAACTATTTCATCTATGCTGCCAAAACACAATTTGATGTTAAGAGCATTAGTAATTACATTTCTCAATGGTTGGTATTCTTACTCTGCCTTTGCAACAAAAGCATCCCATCCAGTCTGATAGTGATGCATTTTTGGGCAATGGGAAAAGCATGGATTAGAAAATGGAATTTGGAGGGCATGGAACAGAAGGGATAGTGGCCTGAAGGCACAGAGAAAATGTGTGCAAAAGAGATAATTGGGACTAGAATGAGAAACCTCAGAAGAGCCAAGGGCCTCAAGACCAGAAGAGAGAATTAAGCACAGACAGCCTAAACTTGCACTCGGTTACACCCGAAATAAAGAGTTATCCGAAAGTGTGAGGAAGAAGAATTTGATCCAAAGATGGGGGGAGGCAAAAGGAATTGGGAGGGTGGCAGGAGGTAAAGCAGAAGGAACAGTGTTTCACATTTGAATTCAGTTAGGTTTTTTCAAGAGGTCTTCTAATTAGTGGTGTGGTTTACATGCATTGCTTTTTTGTTACATTTATTTTCTGTGGACTTTTTATTATGCTAAGCCACCTGGAATCTGATCACAAAATGGAGTATTTAAAATAGTCTTTGTCCATTAAGTTTTGTGCTTCTATTACATTCTGAAAGCAGGCAGTGAAAGGTGAGCACGAATCTTGCTGCTGATGTCTATGTTTGGGCAGGAGAGGGAGAAAAATGATATTGTCATTTTTTTACAGGCAATATATAGTATAAAGATAATGTTAATAGAAAAGGCTGGTGTACTGGTACAAAAATTTGAGGCACAGCAATCTAAGAATGACATGATAATCCAATAGTTGCAGATTCAATTGGATGATGTTCAGATACAATGTCAGAGCTGTAAAGAGTATTCTAGAAAGGGAAAAGTAAAGCTGAAATATCCTAATGAGGACTGTAAAAATTTCATTCAGACTGAATAAAGTTACAGCCCATTTGCAGAAAACATTGAACCAAGAGTGTGTGTAATTTTTAATCACTTCACCAGACAATATTTTGTTATGTATAGAATTTTATGGATGCTAAGTCAGTCAACAGAGGAACTGGATGAGCATATGATACAGCTGTTATTTTCTTTTTTAAAAATCCAGTAATAAATGAGGATGTGAGTGAAGATGCATTCTCAATTAAAAATTCAACGGGTAGAGTGAGTAGTTAACAGGGACAGGACAGGAAGGGGAAGGCATGGGATTTGTGTTTGAAATCAGATAATGGGCTTGGGAATTCATATGTCTGGGCTTGGGGACTTCTGGTAGAACGATGATTCTTTGCCTCATCCTCTGTATCTGGGCTCCAATCCTACTAAGGACCATATGATAGGCTATACAGCAAACTCGACCAGCTAGCTGATAGAATATTAAATCAGCAGAGTGTTCAAGGCAAATTAAACAGAATGTGTGTGGTGTTTGTGTGCTGAGGAAACAAAGGAACACAGAAACGTTTAATCATAGCAAGCTAATAGGAGCCCTTTATTGTAAACAACTCCATTCTAGGCAGGATATTGTACAGATTAGATTCTAATCTAGCCAACTAGCTAGAATGGATGGAGATGCAGGAAGCATGTCCTGCTGTCACGGAGGCAAGATGGAGATGATGGTGTGAGAGGGAAGGTATCAACTGGAAAGAAGGAAGATTCCCTGAGAGTAGCAATCTACACATCAAAGGGATAGGAAGTCCATTAACTGTTTCTGGGGATATGCCAGATGAAACACATAAGTCTTCACCTACCTGTGAAAGACACCGATCGAGAGAGGCAGATTAATCTCCCAGGGAGGGGAGTTACAAAGGCTGTGTGTTTATGTGTGTGTGGGGGGGGGGTTTGTTGGGGCCTGCATTAAGTGGTGTGTCCAACACATTAACCTTGTTGAAGGGAGGTGCCATTTTATTTCTGGCCACATACAAGGGAAAAGGACGGGTGTCACCATTTTGTGATCAGCCATTTTGAAGTAGTCTCCCGATTTAGCTGGTCTGCACACACCCCTTCCTTCATTTCTAAATTATTTGTTTAGCACATTGTTATCTAGGTTTGGGATTTTTCTTATGGTTATGACTAATGAATTTCAGTAGTAGTGACTAAAGTTACCGTTAGGATAATTATACGTTTATAGTATTTTTAAAAATAAATAAATTAGAATTGATATTAGTTTTTAAAAAGGGGGGGACTAGGAAGCACAGAGGCTGCCTTCAGCCACTGTGTGGCTCTGGGGTTCTTCACCATCACCTCATCCTCACACACCCCTTGTTTCAACCAGGCAATTAGCTACTGGTATTACCAGTGCAAGCTTTGAGCGTCTGGTCTGTCTGCTTTGTTGAACTCTTTAGTGTTTTAGCAGCTTTGGCCCCAAAGAAGGCACAGCAGAAACGTGGTGGGGTTGCCAAGCATCCACCTAGGAGAGCACCGACACAGTCATCTTCAGTCAGTTGTGGGTTTAGAAATTAGAAAAGAAACAAAAGGAGGGTAGGAGAACCTCAGGGTATCTCCTTTGGGTATCATCCCAAAGAAAGCTCCTGGGGAAAATAGGATTATTCATCACTTGTCATATCCTAGAGGTGAATGAGTCAATGACAGGATACCAGATTAATTATATTTGGTCTAGTATGCTTTGCTTGATGTGGCCATGGACATGGTGAGATCCTGTTGTAGAGGTGAGCTCTTAGCAAAGAGTGACATAATGTCTGCCTTTAGGCTTCTCCCAGTACACCCAGACGATTTTGAGTTGCTAGGTTTTCAGTTTGAAGGGCAGCATTATTTTGACAATGAACTGCCTGTGGGATGTTCTGTGTCTTGTTCTGCCTTTGAACATTTCAGTACAATGCTGGTGTGGGATTTTAGGAAGAAAGCAGGTTTGGATAAGATGACACATTATTTAGACAATTTCCTCTTTGTTGGCCCTTCAGGCTCTGAGGAGTGTGTGTGGCTACTAACTGTTTTGTTTGTTTGTTTGGAGTTGGCCCTAGAGCTAAGTCTGCCGTTAGCAGCTGAAAAAACAGAAGGCCTGGCACATTCACTTACTTTTTGGGGGATCAAGATAGACACGGAACAGGAACTATGCTGCCTGCCAGCAGGCAAATAAAACAGATGCAATGTCCTTTTAGAAGAGCTATGTGTTAGTAGAAAGGTGACACTTAAGCAGATGCAGTAGTTTTAGGCCATTTGAACTTTGTTTGTAGGGTGGTGGCACCAGGTAGGACTTTTCTACATCATATGGCTGATTCAACCTGTCAAGAATCCCTAATCCAAGAGATTCCTGGGATGGGCCAGCAACTCACAAAATTACAAAACTCTGGATGTCAATCCTCACACCTCAGTCTTAGTAGCTGCCACAGCCCTTTTGTCTACCCAGAAGCCAAGAGGCAAGCTTCCAACTTCCTGGGATTAAAGTCAAGAAAGTCACCCCTGCAAGGTAGACCTGTTGCAGAGTGAGTTTCATAAAACAATTAACCTGGTAGTTGTAGCTTCTACCTTGACTCCCCTCTAGGGTTGCCAGCTCCAGGTTGGAAAATACAGGGAGATTTTGGGGGTTGAGCCTGAGGAGGGTGACGTTTGGAGAGAGGAGGGAGTTCAATGCCATAGAGTCAAATTGCCAAAGCAGCCATTTTCTCCAGGGGAGCTGACCTCTGTCACCTGGAGATCAGTTGTAATAGCAGATCTCCAGCCACCACACAACCAGGTTTCTTGACACAACCGGGAATGTTAAATGGGCTCATCATAAGATTAGGCATCAGGACAGATAAAGGCAGATGTGTGCATTTGGTTGGAATTTTTGCAGGATTTTAACGGCTTGTGCTTTTGGAGGCAGTTCTGGTTCACAGAGCATGGATTTTAGGTCCAAATTGAAGCTGCAGGTGCACATGGTTTTGCCATCTCTTTTTCGGGGCCATTGGTATGCCCAGCATTGACCTGGAAGCTGGAAACAAGATGGAGTGCTTTGGGACCTCACATGTCTGGATCCCCCCCCCCCCCCGATAGTAGTAGCCGCCCACATTTGGGTAGATGTCCTTGAAAACTCGGTTATGCTATTCTGGTGTGAAAACCAGTCAGTGGTTCAGGTACTTCTAGGAATCCCAGGGTCTTGCAGCTCCTGAGGGGAGTCGTATTACATTGACCAAGGTACAACATTTGGTTTAAAGCAAGGATGATGCCTTGTCTTGATTTCAGGAGCAGTGTTTTCGAGGATTGGCCCTGCAAGCTGATATCAGCTCAACCTCGATGCCATCAGAGTTGTGGGGGCTTGGGAGGCTGAGGCGCATACCTAGCTGCAGGTATGAGGGCAGCTTATGATAAGCACTGCACAGAGTTCTTATAGTTTGGGGACAGGGCAGATTTGGAGCAAATGCGGCCAGCACTACTTGCCAACTTACAGCAATTTTTGGTAGCTTTTAAGGACCAAGGGGCTAGTGGTTAGGACTATGAAAAGTTATATGGCAGCTTTAGATTTCAAGGTGAAGGCTGAAGGCTTTAAGGATAATACTGTGGATTTTAGGGTTAGGAAAAGTGTTGGAGGGATGTTTAAGTGCCTATGGTGAGAGTTGCTAGATGGCTTTTTACTGCAGATATGAGGGAACTAGTGCAGGGGCGATGGCAGGCGATGCCCAGATGAGGAAGAGGCTGCACTATTTCGGGCAGCCACCTTGATGGCATTTTATGCAGCCCTTTGTATTAGTGAGTTGTTAGTCTCCGCCCAATGGGACTCAACTGCTAGGGCCCAGCAGTTGTTTCATTTGAAGCTTCCACCTGACAAGGTGATTTTGAAAATATGTTGGCCTAAGAAAACATGTTGGCCCAATTGGGCAAGGGGCACCAGGTGGTACTAAGGACTGGTGAGGATCATTTTGCACTGGAACTGGAATCTAACAGGCCCAGTGCAGAATTCTTTTGTGAGTGCAGTTCACTTGCATTTATAAGATAAAGTAGCTTGTAATGTCAGCACAGGTCATTCTTTAAGACTGAGATCCCAACACTGCATTTGTATCCTGTAAAGAAACTGAGTGAAACGTCTGTCACGGTTTTTCTTTCCCCCACCAGAGATGAAATGTTTATATTTTTCCAGATTTCTAAAGCTCAAAATGCCAATTATGGCAATCAATAAGATCTGTGTTTTCTGGGATAAGATAAATTAGTACATATTCTGTGAAATGCTGACTGGAAGCAATAGCCTTTTGTAAAGATGATACATCTTTATAAAAGTACACATGAACTTTGTACTGAATGTGCAAGATAGATGCTATATTAGCTCCCATTTAGGTCTCCTAATAAATTATACCATCTGCAAAGCAATTTTTAAGCACAGCATTTCACGGTCAGCATGACATAAAAATCAGACTTCATTTCTTTTCCCCATAATACCCATCTTGAAATGAACAAACCATATTTGGATTGGCCTTTAAATTATACTTTTTCCTTAATATGAAAAATAAAATGAATTATATTAAGTTTTTTATTTGGTTTTTTTTTAGTTTAGAAATATTGTTCTCATACCCCCTTGATCCTTTGATTGAAAAAAACAATTTGAATATTTAATTTAATATTTAATTGAAGGTTATGGAAAAATTTAATATTACTGGCTATTCTCTGGACCATGCGAATATTGCTTACATTGAACTCTTGCTCTGAGAAGGATTAGTTGATTTTTGCACATAATGTTAGTGGTCAGCCATACAAAAAAGACCTAAAATATTTAGGTTGTTTAACTTAGAAAAATTAAATATGATGTTAATAATATATATTAAATGTGGCTGCATAAATTAGGGCAAGCTATTCTACATTGTATTCAGGCTTTCTAAAAATACTGAAAGCTGTGTGTGATTCCACAGATTTGGGGTTGTTTCTGGAGTCAACACTGACAACATGGGCACTATCCAGTAGGCTCCTATTACAGTTGGTAACCAGTTATGCATAGTTTTCATTTGTATGCATGTGACTTTCAGAAAGGAATTGGCATCACTGGTGGAAGGAAGGACAGAGAAGTATTACGGTTTTGTCAGTAACCATTGTTTGAGATCTGAGTGACAACAAAACACTTTAATCCAACAATTAGGAAGGAAACTTCTCTAAGTGCTGCAAGGAGAGCACTGAAAAAATGAATAGTCTGTGTACAGCTTTTGTTATACCAAAGCATGACTAGTGTGAAAGTGTGATATTGTCCTTTATACAGCATAATTGGTACAACTGGGCATTTGGCATGGCCCAAGTCCTATCAAATGGTTCATAGCACCATTATTGGCACTTTTCAGGGTAACTTAAGAAGGTCACAGGCACTATAAGATAATTTTCATTTTGGGTGCCCCTGTCCTGGATGGCCCAGCCCTGGATGGCCCAGGCTAGCCTGATCTCATCAGATCTCAGAAGCTAAGCAGGGTCAGCCCTGGTTAGTACTTGGATAGGAGACTACCAAGAAAGTCCAGGCAATGTCAAACCACCTCTGTTTGTCTCTTTAAGGCAAGAGACAATTCTGCGACGTCACCATAAACCAGCTGTAGTGTGACAGCCCTTTCCACCACCACCTGTGCTTCCATATCAAACATCACAAAGTACCTTAAAATCCTGGAAGTGTCTCTCCAGATATGTCTCTGCATTGTGCTTGTGTGGGCTTCCCTGTAGAAACAGAAATATAGACAAAGCTTCTCTTTATCTGTTGTCCTGTAGTGTCACAAAATGGTGAGTTTATGACATTTAAAAATCATCCCAAGTATCTATGAGCTACAGTCAGTTTACTTGACAGTTTAGAATAGGAGGAGGGGCACTATTCCTGGGCTGTTCTAGCCTCTAGAGCCACGTGGTGTAGTGGTTAAGAGCGGTAGACTCTAATCTGTAGAACCAGATTAGATTCCTCACTCCTCCACATGAGCGGCAGACTTTAATGTGGTGAACCGGGTTGGTTTCCCCACTCCTACACATGAAGCCTGCTGGGTGACCTTGGACTAGTCACAGTTCTCTCAGAACTCTCTCAGCCCCACCTACCTCACAAGGTGCCTGTTGCGGGGACAGGAAGGGAAGGCAATTGTAAGCCTGTTTGAGCCTCCTTAAAAAGGTAGAGAAAATCAGGGTATAAAAACCAACTTTCCTTCTCCTCCTCCTCACATGAAGTTGCCTTATACTGAATCAGATCCCTGGTCCATCAAAGTCAGTATTGTCTACTCAGACCGGCAGAGACTGTCTAGAGTCTCAGGCAGAGGTGTTTCACCTACGTGCCAATCCCTTTAACTGGAGACGGCAGGGATTGAACCTGGGACCTTCCGCATACCAAGCAGATGCTCTACACTGAGCCACAGTCCCTTCTCCCCCCTCCTCTTCCTTCTTCTTCCTCCATTGAATAATGTATTTGGGTGGGATCATGGTACAGTGGTAAAGTACATGCTTTGCATGCAGAAAGCCCTTGGGATCTCCCATTAAAAGGACTTCAGAAGGAATGGTGAAAGATCTCTCCTTTTAAACCCTGGAATGCTCCTGCCAGTCAGAGTAGACAATACTGACCTTGATGGACCAATGGCCAGACTCAGAATAAGGCAGCTTCATTGTTCATGTGTAATTCAACTAGTAAGGATTATTTCACTTATTATAGCCTTAGGGCTGATTTTATTTTCTGAAATATAGTGTTTATTGTGACTTTCAGATGAATCCATTGAGTGCAAAGACAGACTGCTGCACCTTTGTGCAAAGGATGCAGCATTTAATTGAGGAGATTAATGGCATCATTACTGATGTTCTATGCTGACCTGAAGATCTATTCTATAACCTTAAGGTGCAAAGTGAACAACCATTTTATCTTATTTCCTGTTCTTTGCCACAATAAAGTTGATCTGCACTGACCCTTCTAAAGTGTCTGCAGTATTACAAAGTGAGGCCACTGAGATAGCACCTTTATCGTTAAATTTAGTGTGTTATAAAGACAATTGTAATGTATTATATACATTGTAGAGTATCTACAGAGTACTGATGACCTTGGCAATAAATGTAGGATTTGGTCTATATCCACAGCCCCCAGCAGAATGAAGGGTTTTTCCCCTGCTGTAATAAAAAGATGAACAGAATAAAGAAAGAAGTGTAAAGAAGTAAAGAGAAGTAGTTCAGATCAGCAAAATAAAATTCTGGAAAAATTAGATAACGTCAGATAAGTTGTCCTGGTGTGCAACTAATTGATACTACTGTAGTAGATGTGTGAAAGAGGTCTGTACACACACACACACACAGTTTCAGTCCTGAATGCAATAGTGATCTATGCCAATAAAAATTAAAATCTGAGATTTTTGTGGATTTCTCCCTCAAGCTACCGTTTCCCATACAACGTCCCATACTATCTGTTTTCCCCTCCCCCAGCCTCTAGGAGTAACTTTTCAGGGTGAGCAAGGAAGGATAGGGAAGAGACAGGAAAATTTCTGTTTTGTGAGCAGTACTCCACTTGTGTTGCAAATTCGGGGTTCAGCACAGCAGCATAACCGTCAGTCAGTAAGCAGCATTCTCCCGCAGCCAATCGGTGGCCAAGTGGGGTCTTCTTCTGGCCAGTCGAGCCATTCCGTGGCTGCAGGGGCACATTTTTGGGGGTGCAGCCCCCAAACTTTCAGCGTAGCTTCAGTTGAGGCTTCTTGCAAGAACCCCCAAATTTTGTAAACATGGGATCAAGGGGTCCAGAGATATGGGTTCCCCTCCTTTTTCCCTATTGGGATGAATGGGATCATCCAATCCTATGCATTTAGAGAGCGGCAAATCCAAGGCAAAACCTCCCGTGCTTAAATGGAATCGTATTGGATTACCCAGTCCCTCCTGATGGAACAGAAGACATCCACAGTAAGACCCCTTTTGGGGCTTTAATCTATAATTTTTTCCTGTGTGTATGTGGGGGGGGGAAAGCAGAGTCTGTGGGGGGGGGCAGTTTCTGTGGGGGGGGGAAGCCTAAGGAGGCTTTCGCCCATTCTGCCGAGGGGTGTGTGACCGCTCACCTCTGTGGGAGTGTGTGTACTGCTTTTTTAAAGTTTAAAGTTGAGTCTGTGTGGCGGCTAGCGAGTCTCTCTCTGCTCGGCACCCAGGCCGCACCTCCTCCTTGGTGTTTTTCACTGTTTTTGCCTCTAGCCTGGGGTTGAGTGCAACAGGGCGGCTTGCGTGAGATCCCCTGTGTCTTGGATTTTTCCCCCGTTTGGGGGGTGCACCGCGGTGCCGTATTGGTTGGAGAGGTGGGGGTGGTGCTGGTGAGACTTGCTTGAGTTTGGTGGGGTCATTTGCAGGAGCGTCCCTCCACCATGAGAAGAAGGAGCAGGGCAGAAAATACAAACTCTGGGGTTTTTTTTGCACCGTCTGTTTTGCTGCTCACTCAAAAATGTTTTTGCAAAATCTGACTTTCACAATACATTTTCACGGTCCAAGTCACCTGCTCCTTTTTTCCTTTTTGCTATAGCTAGCCTAGTGTGCCTCTGTTCCTTTCCATGGTCACTTTCATATTGCTTTGCATTGCAATGGTTAGCACGGGAGGTTTTGCCTTGGATTTGCTGCCCTCTAGATGCATAGGATCGGCAGATCCCATTCATCCCAATAGGGAAAAGGGGGGAACCCATACCTCTGGACCCCCTGATCCCATCTTTACAAAACTTGGAGGTTCTTGCAAGAAGCCTCATCTGAAGCTACACTGAAGTTTTGGGGGCTGCACCCCCAAAAATGCACCCCCTGCAGCCACAGAGTGGCTCGAATGTGTGCTGTAAATGGAATAAAAATGCACATTAAGGGGGGACCCCTTTCGGGCCCCATATCTCGAGACCCCCTGACCCAATCTTTACAAAACTTGGGGGTTCTTGCAAGAAGGCTACCCTGAAAGTTTGAGACCTCAACCCCAAAAATGCCCCCCCCCCGGAGCCACAGAAAAGAGCTAATGTGCTTTAAGTGGCTTTATTCCTGTCACTGTGGGCGATTTTTTGGGGCGGGCAACCTCTTCCGAGCCCCATATCTCGGGACCCCCTGACCCAATCTTTACAAAACTTGGGGGTTCTTGCAAGAAGCGTCCCCTCAAGCTACCCTGAAAGTTTGAGACCTCTACCCCCAAAAATGCCCCCCCGGAGCCGCGGAAAGGAGCAAATGCGTTTTTAATGACTTTATTCGGCCAGATTTTCCCCCGAACTGGAACTAGGTGCCGAATTCCACGGATCAGAATCGGGGGAGTTCAGACTTCAGCATATCCTGAATTGAAACGGGCCGAATTCTGCCAAATCCGAACTATACCGATTTTTTTTTCAACAGCCCTAGTGAGAGCAATGTGAATCTACACTCTCCCCTTCTGTGCAAAAAATGTCTAAACCAAATTAAATCGAGGACCAATGCTTCCTATTTTCCAAATAAGTAGCTGGGCAGTCCTGAATGGCTGACTTTTGTCAGAAAGGGAAAGGAGAACCACGAGTGCCACATTTCAGTAAGATTGTAATTTCTATGATATCAAGGTTATAAGCCGAGGACCAATACTTCCTATTTTCCAAATAAGTAGCTGGGCAGTGCTGAATGGCTGACTTTTGTCAGAAAGGGGAAGGAGAACCACGCGTGCCACATTTCAGTAAGATTGTAATTTCTATGATATCAAGGTTATAAGCCACTGTTCACTTTTGCGCACTAAATATGGTGGAGACTGAGAAGAATCAATCTTCTCTACTTACTGATCCATGCTACCATGACACAAATACATTCTGCACAGAATGTTGTTGATTCTGTTAGGGTTTCTGGAAAAATATATATCAAATGCTGCATATTGACTGGGCTGCATGTTCTATTGTATTCTCCGCTCATGTGGTACATATATATCTGTTCATTTTCAGTCTTCGGTGCAGCCCCACATGTGGGACTGCACCTGTGTGCAGGCCTGCCGCTGGAACTTTTTATTAGCCTCAGACCTCTAATTGGGGATGCCCCTCCCCTTAGCAGGTGGGCCGGCTTCGTGCCGAAACCACCGCATATTCCTGGGCAAGGCATCCCCTCCCTCCTCAGTTCCTCGCCCACCGCCGACCAAGGGAATCAATAGCCATGCAGACCCCTGCATCACCATGGCAAGTAAATTGCCAGACCAGCTGCTACCCAGTGTTTGAAGCCCAGGTTCTCAGGCAACTGTCTGATACTAACTCTACTGTTCACCTTTTCTCCCTTCTTCTTCTTCTTTTTTTAGGTCGACAACCGGGTCGGAGGGAGGGATGTGTGTCTGCACCGAAGACTTCAATGAACAGCAGTTACAGGTAAGTGCAACTCTGTTTTCCTTTTCAGTCTTCTGTGCAGCCCCACATGTGGGATTTTAGCAAGCTTACCCTTAGGTGGTGGGTGTCGATCTAGGAAAACAATGTCTGGAGGACTGCCTTTCCCACTGCCGTGTCTTTTCTAGCCTGCAGATCCAACGCATAGTGCCTGACGAACGTGTCCTTGCTCGACCATGTCGCCGCCTTACAGATTTCTTTGATGGGAACCTTTCTGTGCAGAGTAGCGGAAGAACCTTGGGCCCTGGTGGAATAGGCCCGAACCTCTAGTGGACATTTTTTGTTCTCACTCTTGTAGGCGAGCTTCACCGCAGAAACCACCCACCTAGCTATGGACTGGGAAGATGCTGGTTTCCCTTTCTTTGGTCCTTGGACCACCTGCTAAGGGGAGGGGCATCCCCAATTAGAGGTCTGAGGCTAATAAAAAGTTCTGGCGGCAGGCCTGCGCACAGGCGCAGTCCCACATGTGTGTCTGCACTGAAGACTTCAATGAACAGCAGTTACAGGTAAGTGCAACTCTGTTTTCTCAGGGCATGACTGGAGGTTGCATGATACAGGTATCTTGCAGAAGTTAATGAAGTTAAGCATGTGTGGGTCTGGCCAGCATCTGGATGACAGACCACATTGGAAACTCTTAGCACACTTTCTGAATTCTTCATGGAAGACAAATGGGGTATAAATGTAATAATGAACATATGGCTACTCAAAGCTTCTTATGATGGGGAACACAAATTTAGAGATAAAAAGCTCTAGTGAAGCCCAGTGAAACGTTTAAAATAGCATTCAAATGGGAGCATAACAAGGCCAATGATACTTGAAAAAATATGTTCAGGCTGACTGGCAACAAATGAAAAATGCCTCATATCGCTAAGTTCCAATTATTTGTTTAAATATTTGTGGAAAACATTTCCTTTAGAATATATTCTATGATGGAGCCACTTAATTAATTGTTTTATATCCCAATCTTAGTGTTCAAAGAGATAAAGTTGAGATTGCATCTAGGGATGCCACAAACTTTGCCAAGAATAAATTTGCCGATGAACATCATAACTGAAGGTAGAGAATCTGATGGGCTGATCCTGAGATTAATTCATTAGTGTGGCAAACCTCCTGATCTCTTTGAGAACTTACTGCTGGCAAGCAGCACTTGCAGTTGAAGACAATTGCCCTGCTCCCTCCATTGCAAAGGTGTAAATAAAACAAGACATGGGTCACAGAAAACCAGGGAATGAGTAAAACATATTGCCTGAAAGTAGAAAGAGCTGGAGTCCTCTTTCCTAGGAACAAGCATCATTGGATAAAATGGGACTTATTTCTGAGTAAACCATTTTCAGACCGTACCGTCAGTCCCCAAGATCTGGAATGACATCTTCCACACTAGAATTATGGTAAATGGGGTTAGATTGAGTGCTTTTCCAGGATTGTTTTGGCCTCCCAGACCACCTCTAAGAAGGTATTCTAGGTTGTAAGTTCCATTTTATTCAGTGAGCTTAATCCCAGGAAGAAGCACTGCATTCTCATTCTGCTTGCAGAGATCATATTAGACTGATTTCAATAGTATTTTTCTTCAGAATTGTTTTCAAGTAAACAGGTGACACAGGCAATGGCAAACCTCCTCTGAACACCCCTTGCCTTGAAAATGCTATGGGGTGGCCATAAGTCAGCTGTGACTTGATGGCATTTTAAACACACACACACACACACACACACACACACACACACACATGTTTATGCATAGCTTTGCAGTGTGCAGCTTGTATTAGCAAAGTAGTAGTAGTAGTAGATTCCTTTGAAATGTGGTGTTGGAGGAAAGTGTTACGGATACCGTGAATTGCCAAAAAAACAAATCAGTGGGTTATAGATCAAATCAAGCCTGAACTGACCCTAGAAGCTAAAATGACTAAACTGAGGTTATCGTATTTTGGTCACGTTATGAGACGACAAGAGTCACTGGAAAAGACAGTCATGCTAGGAAAAGTTGAGGGCAGCAGGAAAAGAGGAAGACCCAACAAGAGATGGACTGACTCAATAAAGGAAGTCACAGCCTTCAGTTTGCAAGATCTGAGCAAGGCTGTCAAAGATAGGACATTTTGGAGGACTTTCATTCATAGGGTCGCCATGAGTTGGAAGCGACTTGATGGCACTTAACACACACACACACACACAGTAGTAGTAGTAGTAGTAGTAGTAGTAGTAGTAATGCCCAGTTGCCAACCTGCTCATAAGGAGTTTGGGACATTTGCTGTGAACTAATTCCAGGATCAGCTCAACATAATTGCTACCATCAAATATACTAAGTTTGTCTAACTAACTTACTCTGGCAAAGTTTGTAGCACCTGTAGTCCATAGCAGCACAGCAGCTCAATAGACCTTCTGCTTTGGACTGCAAAAGCAGGATTGTTTGAAAGGGTTTAGCAAATAATAGAAGAAAAGGTTTATTTGTAAGATATGAACTATTAACTAGTGTTGTGGATGATGCAAGTTTCAGGTTTGATCATCACCCAGTTTTTTGAAGAAATAATATACAAATTACATCCTGTATGTTCAAAACACTGTAACTCTACCAGATCTTGAAAACCAGCCATAAGAAATGGTTCAGGCTCATCAGACTCTCTTGTAGCTTTCCATTGGTCACAATTAGTAGACAAAACAGGGGGCTTGATAAATCATTGTTACTACCCAGCCTGACAGTCTTATAATTACTGAAATGTGACCACTCCTCTACTCAAATGGCAGTCTGATTGCAAATTGCAAACAGCAGCATTGACTAATAAAAACATTCTTTTTTTTGTTGACCACTCAGTTGTTCTCAGTTGTACTGAAAATATTTTGTGCATGCACATTCTACCACTCCTTTCCCATCGCTGTCCCTGTCAGTCTCTCCTGTCTGCCCAACCCATTCAGTAGGGGGGGGATTACAAACGAAGGGCTCTCCTTGGTTGTCTTGACCTTGCAGGATTGGAAGTTGGGAAGCAATATGACCTGTTCTCTAATATTCCATCCTTGGCTATTTTTGCCTGCCTGACTTCTAAAGCTGCATATTTTCATAGAGTGCTATAAATTGGCTAACAAACACTAGTGGTTTCTTGCACTACCACTTGGAGACAGCATCTCAATCCAGAATGTTCTGAGAATGTGCCAGTGTGATGAATGTTGTTGGCTGACAAATGCAACCAATTACACAGGTGCAAAATGGCATATCCACCTGGTTTAAAATATGCATGTTAACCTTGGGGTGTGTGTAATACCAGCAATCAGTACATTCTGAGCATGTGCCAACAACAGCTGCCCTGCCAGCTGCTATCAACTGCACCCACCCCAAATACTGTTCATTTTGAATTGTAAACAAATCATCAGTGTGAACATATGGGCTACTTGACTTCAGAGAAAAAGGCTACTTTTGAGAAATTTAAGTTCAGGTTGTTGTTTTTTAAACGTGCTATGTGCAAAAATAAAAGCATTGTTTCTTATGATATTATAGCATTCCAAATCAGGTCAAAATTCCTGACTCTAGTAAAAGGCAGTTCCATCAAAATGAAGCACCTTTAGCAAAGAGCAGCATGTTTTATATGTAATTTGGTTGCATATTTAATGGTTAAACATAGGGCATATTATGAAAGAATCATGCACTGTCACTAACAACTCTTGTGGACTGAAACATAAGTTATTTTTAAACCCAAGAGGTCATTCAATGATGTATACAGTGTATTTCTCAATTCTTAGATGCCCAAGGACCTCCATTCATTAACCAGAGGCAAGGTTTAATTTGCTAGGAAGGTCAGATGGCTTTAGGGACGCTCTTTAGCTTTGCATGCACTGCTGAGCCGCTACTAACATTCTGGCAAAAGAAAAAAGAGGGACTTCTGAAGTGGGAATTCATGCTGGCAAATGAATATTTCCTTCAATGAATCACAGGATAAGGGTGTCTGATATTTCTGGAACATATACCATGTCTTAGTTATACAGAAACTGTAGTCTCCACTCTAATAAAATACCAAAAAAGAATCCTGTTGTCATACAATCTTCAACCATAAAAGAATGTGTTCACATTACCAGAGTCACCCAAGATATCAGGTTTTGCTTAGGTAAACTATAGCCTACAATTAAATGTAATTTCCTGTTGAAAACAATAAGAGAATTGCAGCAGTGCCAAAACCTTGTCCGCAGCTGAAATGGGAACAGGAAAGTAGCTGAATATATTTCAGTATGCTAATTTGTTAGTGTGAATGGTACAGCAATTTTGATAATTCTTTAAAAAGGGATACATGCAGGGGAACATTACACTCTCACAACTAACCATGTGCCACTCCCAGGGTATATTTCCTCACATACAGTCTGTCGAAATTAACTATAAAACATAGTTTCTCCCAATGTCTAATTGTGTCATATAGATTTGTTTCATGCTACCCAGGAGAAAACTACCCTGCATGATGCAAAATCCAGTTTTTGATAAAAGAAAACAAACCATTTGTCTTGTCTGTCTGTGCTTTAGAAAATCCCAGTCAGAAGAAACCGCTGATATACAATTTGATTTCGTGTGCAGCCTGGATCAATACTATTGATTTAACAGAAACACTTAATTATTTATTTTGTATGTAAGTTTATTACAAATGTTGGCCACATGCTGACTAATTATTTAGGCAGGAAGTTGTGACTGTCTAAATTAATATCGGAGAACTGCTCTGTTTACCCCAGGGCTCAAAAACCTTGTATCAAGCAGGAACTGCTTTAAGAAACTTAGAACTGTGTATGCCATTAAAACGTGCATATTCAAAAATGAAGACAGGCTAGCAGTGCTATTTCCCACTGGAGGATACTTAAATCCACATAATAAAGAGTGTATTGTTTCAGATGCTATGCATTTCTCCTTCTCTTTAAAAAAAGAAGGAAAAAAGAATTATTGAATGGCAGCTGTCAGAGGCCCTTAGTTGGTGTGAAGCAATCTTTTGGAGGATTTCTCGTGACTTACTCTTCAGAAATACTATTGCAGACCTGGATGACGACTCCCCCCCCCACACACACACACACACAAAAACTTGTGTGTGTAACTACAACTGGGACAATTGTATTCTAGGTAGAAGTTTGGGAGTGGGCAGGAGAGGTAAATTACCAAAGCCTCCTTACAAAGGTCACAAGCAGAACAAGTTCTCTTTTCATAAGGGCAAAATCTAAGAACGATTCAGCACTGAAAGGGCAAAACTAAGCAAAAGCCATAACGTCTTTGAAAATTAGCTTGGAAAATTAGCTGAGAGGGTTGACATGTCACATGAGGATAATCAGCGACAAACAATCTCTGACAGGAACCTTCATCAGTAAAAATATGTTATGCCACTGACACTTATTAATGTAGATAACAGGTTTCCTCCAGGACTATCATCTGGATTCAGTTTTTTCCATGATGGAAAAAGGAAGCAGAAGCCTGTCCAAGAAACTGCCAAAATACCATAAAATAATGAATTTAAATTTTGCTGTAACTGGAAATCAATTTAGTAGTTGCAGTGCTGGTTTTCACATGCAGGAGCCTCAGGTGAATCCCCTCAGGTAGGCACAGTTTGAAACTATGTTGCAGTCTCATTGAGTAGGTGAAGGATAAATGTTGAGTAAAGGAAATACCCCCAATCCCTAATTCATAACAGTGGAGGTAGTATAAAGTCTGTTTCAAATAACTTTTTAATGGCAAAATGTGAGCCACAGTGGCTGTTGGATCCACTGGAAAGGTCAGAATATGTATGTTCTTGTTGTGTATGTTTTGAAAATGACACAGAAACCTGGTGCCACATTTCCCATTGCATCAGTTACCTGTCATTAAAAAATGTTTCCTTAGCCCTGGTCTATTCCATTGGCTACAGCAGGTAGGCAGGAAAATGCTGGGGATGATGACTGCAACATTCTTCATTTTAATTTTCCTTCTCCCTTGAGCAAACTGGACCTGTGATTCTTAAATTTCAAACCATTTTTCTGTTTCCTCACAATGAAGTTTTCCCATAATCAATAAATAAATCGTTGTACGCTGTATGCACACAATAGCATACAAACTGCAATAAGAGACCATGAAAAAAATGAATTAACAAAATCAACAGTGAAAGGCAAAGAACTGAAACTGCTGAAATCTTTATTTGAGCACTATGGGAGACTGTTTCTGAATGATAGTTAGGACTAGAAATGCCATTTTATGAAATGCTCCTCAGCTTCAAATTTGCTTTGCCATGCATCATGGATCTTTGATGTTTGAGAAACGCACTTCCAAACCTTCCTTAGTAGGCAGGACTAGTCTGAGAGCTGTTTGGATCCAGGCCAATGCATCTAAAGAGCCATTAACTAAAGACACCAGAAACAATATCATAAATCTAATTTCGAACTGGGCCATGGAGTGTTGATTAATAGATCAGCAAAAGTAAGCTAGGGACACATGGTTCTCTACAAACCTGAAGGATGTTGCAGATTTGCAGAAAAATCTGAAATCAGGTGGGAGGAGGACTGGGGAACTAAACCTTCCCAAAATAATAGAAACAATGTCAGTAGCAATGCCCAGTGAGGTCAAAGTCACAATTTTGGAGGTTGCTAGGCAATCACAACAATTTTTCTGAGGCTTCCAATACTTGATTTCTGTAAAGCAAAGTCATGGGGGGAGCAGGGCTAGTCTTGGAGACCAAAACATCCCTAAAAGTGTCCCATCTTCCTCCCTTATCATATCTTCTGATGGAGGAGGAGTCACTAGGGGCAGGCCCAGTGGTGACCACTAGGACTCATTACCCACACCACTTGGCCTGGCCAGAGCCCGGTGGCTACCACACAATGGTCTGGCCTGGTGCTGGCAGTCACCAGGCAGCTGGGCCTGACCTGGCACTAGGGGTCACTGTACAAGTTGGCCAGACGTTTCCAAGGCAGGGGCTGCCAGGGAAAGGGAATGAGAGAAAGCTGAAGACAGAGGAGCAGATAAAGGTAGGTTGGCTAGTGGGTAGGAAGAAAAGGAGGAAGCGGAAAAAGGGGAGATGCACTATGGGGCTGCCAGAAAAAGGAAAGTAGAAATAGTGGGAGAAGATATACAGAGGAAAATGAGATGCCCCCTTTAAGACTTGCAGGTTCCCTGCTTGTGTGGGCCATAATCTTGCAATTGCTGCTCTTTTTAGAATATGGATGTGCCTCACCTTATTTTCCTATATATACTTGTTTTTGTTTAGTTAATTAAATGTATAAATAGCATTTGCCCTGACACATACTGGCAGCCGTACCACCACTCTCAGTGAAGCTGCAGGTCAAGCATCCAAGACACCTATTACTTGCAGGATCAGAGCTCTATGCAGCAGCAGAAACAGAGGGAGTCAGTACAGCTGATGTGAATGTTCACACAGTGGATGGGTAAGTGTTGTTGGGATGGTTATGGCATGTACCTTGGGGGGTATCCTGACAAATGGAGCCCCCTCCATGGTAGGGAACACAGACATTGCTGGGACCCCACTGGCATGGCAGCAGAGGTAAGAACTACTGTGCTGTTCATTGTCAATGTCTCTGTTTAGCATCTATGCAGGTGATGATTCAACAGAGAGGAGGCCTGGGCAGATGACATTTTCTGTGCATCCGACAAAGGTAGTGATGACTCAAAAGTTCATACACCCTCAATCTTTTTACTCTCTAAGGTGCTACTGGACTGGAATCTTGCTGTTCTGCTGGAGGCCAACACGGCTACCCTCTGAAATGCTGTGCATTATGAGTTAGTTGCAGTGAGAAGCGTGGATCCTGACACTCTGTCATGGAGCTGCCATCTCATTGGTCCCAGCCCAGCTCCTGCATAGCATTGCCAACCTGCAGGTGGTGGCTGGAGATCTCCTGCAATCACAACTGATCTTCAGGCAACAGAGATCAGTTCACCTGGAGAAAATTGCCTCTTTAGAAGGTGGACTCTATGGCATTATACCCCATTGCAGTCCCTCTCCTCCCCAAACCCCACCCTCCTCAGGCTCCACCCCCAAAATCTCCCAGTATTCCCTAGCCTGGAGCTGGCAACTCTACTGCTGCATCAGCCTGACTCACACAACCATCCATCAAGTTTACCCCTCACAAGCGTGGCTTTTCAAAGCAGTTTGCAAAGGCACAGAAGCCATACTTAGGGTTGCCAGGTCCCTCTTCGCCACCAGTGGGAGGTTTTTGGGGCGAAGCCTGAGGAGGGCGGGGTTTGGGGAGGGGAAGGACTTCAATGCCATAGGGTCCAATTGTCAAAGTGGCCTTTTTCTCCAGGTGAACTGAAGGGTGTGCGGCTGTCCTCAACAAGAGCCAGGGCCGGCCTGGTGGAACACCCTTCTGAGCAACATCAGAGCCCTGTGGGACCTTAAAGAGTTCCCTAAGGTCACATGCTCACTTAGGCAGTTCAGTTAGTTGAGATTGCTTGCATTAACCTGTTGGAGCTGCTCCTTAGATAAAAGCTGTTTGAACTACGACTCATTATTTTGGTTTCTATTTTGGAACCCAGAAACATTAGAGTCCAGTAGCACTTAAAGAATGATAACGTGCTTCACTAACTCACCTCTTCAGATAGGTGCAACAACCTAGGTCACCCGTCTGAGTTCCCCACCCCTTCCTACTCATGCACTCTGCTGGCTGCTGTGTGCTGTTTACATGGATATGGGCTGGTAGGCAGATTCATTTGCTGTAGCCAGGAGAGAGGCAGGTCTCTTGGTCTCATCCCCCATAGCACTGCTGGCATCTGATGTCATGCAGGTTGTACATGTTAGTGTGCTGGGGTGGAAGGGTGAAGCATGAATAGATGGTGAAGGGGTGTCTCAGCCAAAATGATAGATCTTGGGCCACCCATAAGCTGTCATTCTGTTCCCCCTTTTGTGGTTGCTGGAGAAAAGTATCAGCTATAAAACATTTGCCTTCCTCTGGCCTTTCCTCATGTGGGGATCAAACCAGGCCCCTTGGTTTATCATTGGGTGCTGCTTGATTGGTGGGTCTTTCCTAGGGTTGCCAGGTCACTTGGATTGGTGGGCAATTTCCCGCCAATTCATCAGCTGGCTCAGGAGCGGGGATCGCGTGTGTTTACACCTGGAAGCGCCGCATTGTGATGTGTCACTTTACCATGCAAATGTCTACCCCAGCTCCACCCCAAAAACCTCCCACCGGAGGAGAAGGGGGGCATGGCAACCCTAGTCTTTCCAGGCTTATTATGGGCTGCTGCATGCTCACTATGAAGTTTGTGCATTGCAGGGGGGAGCATGTTGTTCCCCCCCACACACACACACACAGAATGTCCATAGGGATCAGACCACAGCCGCCACTATTAAGTTGGTGGCTGGCTGTCACCCCCACAGAGACCCCAAGAAAGAGCTCCATGCATAATAATCTTTTTTTTTTAATTCAGTGGCAAGGCATGCTAAATCTTTAAAAACAGTGCACATATGAGTCATTAATAGTTCCCTCTTTTTTGTTTTAGTCTGTAACAACAGAAACACTGCAGCTTGATAAATTACATGTCAGTATGCATTCCCATGTATTGCTTAATAGCTCCTTAAAGGATTATACAAAAGGTTTTTTTTTTTTTTTTAGCCTTTATATGCTTTGTGTTTTGCATGGCCACTTTAATACTTCATGTAGTTCTGCAAATATACACAGAGCATTTTGGGCTCTTGGTGGCCCTATTTCTTTCCCCTCTTTTTGCTTTATTGCTGTCTGTAATATCTTGAACCAGTTCTCTCTGATTTCCTGAAGATGCTCCAGGCACATCTGTTTATCGCACCTTTAAAAAAAAACAAGGGACAGTTTTACATGTGGAAATAATTGTTCCTTTGTGTTATAAATCACAGAGATGCCAGCCCCTAAAGCTGTACTGTTATGTGATTTAAAAACTGAACTAAGCTAGGAGGCTTAAGGAAGAATGAACACGAAACCTGAAATTGCTTTGACAGTAAGGGTATAATAATTTATTTCTACTGACTATTAAAGGTCCACTGATTCCTGAGTCCATGAATACTTCTGTAAACTAGGGAAATTTTCAATTAGGTTTATTCTTTAATTGCAGTGGCCAATATATTGCACTCAGGAGTTTGGTTCATTTATTGGCTATTTTATGCACAACCTCATCCCCCCCCCCCCCAGTTAATTAGGGTATTGGCTGAAGGAATTACCAAACTTGCAAAAAGAAAATATCTGCAGAGGTCTTTACTGGAGCGTTTCTTCACTCTACCTTGTATTGGAATCAGGAATGGGCTGATGGAACATATATTGGTGTCAAATGTAATTACAGAGAAAAGCCATCAACATTATGTTAATAAGTCATGAACATTAAACTATGACTGTATTAATAAGACACAAGTTCATTTCAGCCAAGTTGTTATGACTGTAATGTCATTTTGATAGCTTATTACTGAATTAGGTTCTGTTTATAAAATTGTAATAATATGGTCATTAAAATAATTTACAGATGTGAGACAGTTCTGGCAGGTGGTAACATTGTGAACCCTGTCAACCTTATGTAGAGACTGGGAGAAAATGTCAATGGAGAGTAATAATGTCACCTTCTTCCTGTGGCTTCTGTCTCTGGGAGGTCTCTTGCTGAATGCTTGCTGAGTTTCTCTTCAGGAGGAGGATCAGATCCACATAGATAAATGCATTACTTATTTGTTGCCAATATTTGAGTTACCTCTGCCAAAGCTCTCAAGGCAAATTAACAATAAAACTAGTACAGTCTCAAATGTAAAATCACTAAAATGACAAAAGTTAAATCATCTCATCAACAATCTGAACTTGATATAGTAGCCAATCAACTATAAACCAGCCTGCAAAGTTTAATACTATGGTCAAAACAGTATAAAATATCTAAATATTTTCCTTTTGTATGGGAAGAAGGAGGTATCCATTTTATCTCAGTGGCAGTCATTTTGCTGTTTCCAGCAAAGAAGCCCCCGGAGGCAGTATAGAAATTCCTGGAAGATCCAAGGCTTGGAATTAGGCCATTTTTATACGTGATGGGCTGATCCCTCCACCAGTTCTCAGTGCTGCCATGGCCATGTAGCTGGAGGCATTTGTGAGTGATGTGGAGGGTTGAAGATAGACTACAGTGGCAAACTGCAACTCCCACAGTCCTTTGCAAAACAGTGCCCATGCAGAAAACCTGCCAAACCACACATTTCAGTAGTTATAATCATACATCATTAATAGGAACACCATAATGTAGGATTTACTTTCAGATCAATTCATTTTGAAAGACATTTGTGATAGAGCTAAATCTGGTTGCAGAACAAACCAGTTTACCTATATTCAGCTGATTGTGTGTGTATACTGTTGTGTGCTAGGCGTGCAGTTACCCAACAAACTCAGATGAATGGCTCTGCGAAGAGTCCATCTGATCATTGATAAAGTGGTGGCATAATTGTGGTGACCAGGACACAATCCAAACCTGCAGGGGTTTTGGCATCTCTCTCCTGAAGAGAGAGATGGTGCCTGGAGTTTTCAGTAATTTGGGGTAAAATCTGAACTTATACAAAGCAATAATCAGGTTGAATCTTATTCATTCCAAATCAGAGGCATGAGGAAGGATGGGCTGCTTCCCAACATGGTGCTTTACAGAGTAGCATACACAACATGAAAGATCTTTGCCCTACAAAAGGTATAATCTAAATGTTGGTTTGTATGCACCAAGATCCACTAGCAGAGCATGATTACCCCACTTTCCACTCTTGCTATGCCTTCTGTACTTTTGTTCCTGGGAGTCATCGGATCCTTAGGAACAGTATATGAGGCAAAGTGTGAGAGGATGCAATGGTGGTAACCCCCCCCCCCCGCAAGAAGACAGAAGTGTCCTTCCATTTTCAGAACTAAGCAACAGTAGTATCAAAGGGTTGGAGAGATAGGAAGAAGGGAAGAAACAAGAATAAGAAGGAAATGCTAGGAACAAATGCAGTTACACATACGTAGTTTTTATTTTAGTTGCTAAGCCAAGAACTGCTCTGAACATACGAGATTTGAGAGAGTCAAAGGAGGAGGAACCAGATAAGTGCTCTGAGAGGGAATTCCAAACATTGGGTGGAGTCAGCATAGAACAGACGTTTGGGAAGGTGAGGGTGGTATTATTGGAGCAATGAAGGTCATAGGCTGGGATATATTGAGGAATAAGTAAAGAAACAATGGGTGAGGGAAGACCAGGAGATAAGGATGAGATGATATTTTCTGGGTACAGAATTACTTTTTTATTTTATTATTTTGAAGACTCAGAACAGGGAGGAAAAACAATACATGCATCATAAAGAAAGCAACCATACAATATCTTATTCTCTTATGTTTCGTTCTGGTACCAGTAATTCCAAATGCTGTAGCTAATCGCTTCAGGAAGGATTGCTGCTACTTATAAAAAGCAAACAGTACCATCAGCAAAATGAAGCCTCCCAAGACAAGATGAATGCCGCTCAGCACAAAGGGGTAAGTTCTGGCAATGGCCGGGACACAATGAAATGGCAAAGCACATCTGCAGGCTTCCTGTTAGATAGTAAGGCCTCCACAGCAACGCAGATATTTGCAGCTGCAACACCTAAGGCTACAGGCACAGGCACACATGCCATGCAGGGGGCATCCTGTTTGTCTCTGGCCTTGGGCTTCAAACTCACTCTCTCCAGTATTAAAAGCAGAGGAAGACAAGAAAAGCAGCCAAGACGATGAGGCCTTAAATCTGTTCTCCAGCATCAGCTGTAGCATCATCTTTTCAAGCTATGCCTGTGATTACACAAGCAGCAGCAGGCACTATGAGGGATTCTGCCTGAGGCTTATGTTGGAGGCACTCTTAGGGCTAGATGTGTGCTCTGACTCCAATACAAACCATTTGCTTCTGTGATTTCAATGATGAAATGTCAGAAGCAAGCCCCTGTGGTGGTAGGAGCAGCAGCAGCTCTCCGACTACTGAGAAAACCACAGTTGTGCAAACGCTGACATTACAGATTAGCTAGCAGCTATTTGAGAAAATAATCCTGCCATCAAGAGTTCAGGCTGTCATTAGGCAGCAGCTCCTGCCCCATGTGCAGAGCTTCATCAGCAATGCTATGTCCCATTTTAGCTCTGCGCAAGAACCATGGGAAGAGCCCCCTCACTGCAGAGTCTTTCATAAGGCTGTTGATCAATCCTCTTCTCAGATGGAAGGGAATTGTACCATTAGTAAACAGGCCTAGGAGAATGAGAATTTATAAGCGTACTTAAAACGTGCCTTCTGGAGCATGTTTTATTTACTTCACAGATGCAACCTTATGTATCTTTATAGCAGTCTATAGTTACAGTTATATCAGTTTTGCAGATGGGTAACTGGGCCCAAGACTTACAATGATTCTCTCAATGTAGACTTGCCACCTGTTCCTTATTTCAAGTAACTGTTGTTGATTAAGTATTGATAGTAAAGAAGAGGAAGGTGGCATGATATAGCCTGATCTCGTCAGATCTCAGAAGCTAAGTAGGGTCGGGACTTGGAAGGGAGACCTCCAAGGAAGATTCTGCAGAAGAAGGCAATGGCAAACCACCTCTGCTTGCCTTGAAAGCCCCTTGCTGGGGTCATCATAAGTCAGCTGCGACTTGACAGGACTATACACACAGAAAAGAAGAGATACACCATAAATGCAAAAGGCAGTTTTAATACAACAATGTTATGTTCTAATAAACACTATTAATGTTCTGATACTCACAATACATCATTTTCTTACAGAGTCATGATATGCTCCTTATTTTGCAGCTCCTCACATAGCAGCTCTAATTCAAGTTTACCTAAGGGAGCAGACAAATCTGGTATTACTCCCCCTCCCCAAATGCAGTATCAGTCCAGAGTCACACTGTCTACTCTTAAAGCTCTTGTCCATTTCCCCAACTATTTGCATACTATGAGGACAGGGTAGGTTCTGCCTCTCCCTAAGAGCAACAAATGAGAGCTGATGGAATGTGGGAGAAAGGGAGTTGGAAAATACCAGTTAAGTTAGCAGTTAGGAGATGGCAGCTGGGGAGTTGAGGAAAGGAGGATGTATGGGTGAAACTGTGTAGAACAGCTGCTTAGAGCTGGCTGAAAAAGTCAATTTGTAACCAGTGGACCCCAGTTGCAGGAATAGGACCACAGTTCAAAGGTTCAATAGAAGCAAAACTTTGTAACTTCTACCTTACTTTCTTCAGTGTTATGTTACTAGCATATATAAAAGTTAATTTCTTGTTTTGTTTACCCCTATGGCTGTGTGTTTAAGGGAAAGAAACACACACAATTTAATATCTTGGTCAATATACATATTATAGGATACAAGCAGGGGCCCATGAAACTTGTGGGGGAAATTGCATCTTTCCCCCATTGCAGCTCCAGGCCTCTTCCTTCAGCCACACTCTCTTGCCAGTTGCTACAGCACTGCTCCAGGCGAGCGCAATGAGGTTTCCTCCTCCTCTTCTCTCCCAGCCCTGCTCTCTTGCCAGCTTGCCCAGCCAGGCCCAGCTCTCTGCAATGGCAGCAGCTGACGAGCACATGTGCAGACAATGCTTTTTTTTCTTTTAATTGGGGGGATTTTTTTAAGTTTAAGATTTTTCTGCAGATCTAGGGGGTCCCCTAACTCTGCAGAAAAGCCTGTTGGAGGTGAGTGTGTCCTCTATCTGCAGATTTAAGTATCCATAGGCAAGAGGCACTCTTCAGAATTAGATATATTGATGAATAAATGGTGGTAGCGTGTGAAAGGAACAATGTTTGTGTCCAAGCCTCAATAACTCTGTGTGAGTGAGGGCCTGTTATTAAAGGGGGCTGGGTTACCTTGTCTGCTCATGTCTCTGGGGTATTCTTCATGGTGGATTTTGCTTCGGTTTCAAATCGGAGCAAATAATAAACTGATTTTCATGGCAGTGCAGATTCGCCCCCCATCCCAATTTTTCACGGGAGAAACAGCGCACTTCTCTGCGCTGCTTACGTCTGCTGCCGCTCATGACTCACCGCTCCAAATCCGCCTAATCCCCCCCACTCTTCCCATGATCCTGTGTGTGTGTGTTTTGGGGGGGGGCATCCCGAGAGCAGCAAATCCAAGCCAAAACTCCCGTCACCCTTCTGAAGAGGGGCAGCCAGTCTGCTCTGGGTCTCCTTCCAGCCGGTGCGATCCTATGTGTGTGTGTGTTGGGGAGGGGCATCCCGAGAGCTGCAAATCCAAGCCAAAACCCCCATCACCCTTCTGAAGAGGGGCAGCCAGTCTGCTTTGGGTCTCCCTCCTGCCGGTGCGATGCTGTTAGAGTGGCAACTCCCCCAGCCAATCACCGTTCTTGTGGGAGGAGAAAGGAGACATCCCGGGGAGCGAAGCAAACATTTCTTCATGGGCATCCGAGCAACAAAATGCTCTTTTACTGGAAAGTACGGCTCAGAAGTGGTTTGGATTGCCTCTCTTTTAAACCGGCTTATTTTGCTCAGTGGGGGAAAACACGGCTCTGCAGTGAATAACCAAAATTTGCCTCCGACGCAAAACAGCATCGAAACAGCAGCAAATATCCATGAAGAATACCCCTCTGTGAGTAAGAGGACTTGAGGTGTAAAATGGTCGTGGCTTTCTAGAGATTTTAAAAGAGATGAGAAGGATAGCTTGTGGTGTCCTGACCTATATGTACCCGGAACCTGAAAGAGAGAGGTGTAGAGGGTGGTAGGCACTCTGAATGAGTGGAGAAGAGGCATCACAAAAATTGGTGGCACCAGTGGGACACTAACCCCAATTTGGGGTTAGTCTCTTTCCTTGAAAAAAGACAATAACACTAGGAAAAGTTGAAGGCAGCAGGGCAAGAGGAAAATCCAATATAAGATAGAGTGACTCTATGAGGGAAGCCATGACCCTCAGTTTGCAAGACCTGAGCAGGGCTGTTAATGATAGGACATTTTGGAGGACATTGATTCACAAGGTCACCATGAGTTGGAAGCGCCTTGACCGCACTTTACACAAACATTTTAACTTCCCAACAAACCTATTAGGTATTAGGCTGAGCAGATATGACTGGCCCAAGGTCACCCAGACCTTATTGCAGAATAGGGATTTAAACTTAGGCCTACCAGAGCTAACTCCATCACTCTAGCCACTATGCCACAGTGTATCTCAAAGAGAACTACAAATTGCTGCAAACTGTCCCAATACAGTGTCCAGATGTAGAGCAATGTATAATTCAGAACTCCAAAATCTGTTGAATGTGAGAGAAGTCTGTGTTTCAGGGATCAATATGAAGTGTGCAGTGAGGAGACAAGGGTGTACTCACTTAGTTAAGTCAGTCTTTTTCATATTTCTGCTTTCTGTTACTCTTAATCAAGGGTGCCTAACTGACCAGCTAACAAATTTAAATGACAAAAGTTTGGAAGAAAAATGTATGACTAAACAGAATCACATAGGCTGAAAGTGTTAAAGAAATAAGTATAATATGACTATGAGTAAGGCAATAATTTGAGTAAGGCAACTCCTTGGGACCTACTTTTGAGTAAATATGCATAGGACCTAGTTATAATGATAAAGCTCTAGGAATATGCTGTGTTTATAGGACAACTGCAAGGGTTTTCAGATATTAAAAGTTTCAAAAAACTTCACCTTTGGGGTTTTACACTCTCCTCTTATCCTCATCTGTAAATAAAATTTAAGTGTCAGTAATCTTAAAACCATTTTAACCTGTTTACTCTGTTACTCTGACTTCTTTACTAATGATCTTACTGTGATGGATCACAGCTGATCAGGGTCATTCACTGATAAATGTATTTCAGGGGATTTTCCCTTTTAATCTCAGTCTGAAATTCTTATCCTATAATGGCATGTCCTTGCAGGGGGAAAAAACGTATTTTTGGCTCCTTCCCTTACTGAGCTGCTGCAAACTTTCAGTTTAAAACTTAGCTAACTTCTGAAGTCAGCTACACATGGGTAGTTCCAGTCATATCTGGATTAAAATAGACAGAGTTTTATCTAAGAAGTTTTGGAAAAATTTAGAAAAGCTCACTTCCCTTTCTGTAGTTTTGGTAGCAAGGTAGAAGTTAATAACTATTTTCATTGAATATAATATTTTTTCTGCTACTGGTCCCGTGAAAAAACTGGAACTGTATAAAATCCACCTTGGAGAGACTAGTAAAACAATGTAGCAACCTGTGTTTTCACAATATAATTAAATAAAATAAATGAATCAGTATATCAAATTCTCAGTGTGGCCCCATCTGTGGATACTTCAATCTGGGCAGACAAAGCAGCTATTTCTAAAAACCTGAGAAAAGTTTCAGGTTTGCAAACAACAACAACAACCTGAAATCTAAAAGGGGGGATTAAAAACCCACAAAATAATAGAAGCAGCACCTGTAGTTTTTAGAAGATAATGCTGTTACTCAGTTTCTAGGCAACCACAACAGTATTGCCAGCCTTTATGCCTTGGTTTCTATCAGTAAAAGGAAAGGGGAGAGGGCAGGGCCCTTTCTAGAGCCTTTTCTAGAGCTGTTTTGGCCTTTGCAATAGAACTAAAGGAACCTGGTCTGGCAGCAACCACTGGAAGGCATGTGACCACCTGACATGCACGACTCACCCAAGTTCAGCTTCTTTTTATTGTTCAAATTCCTGTCAAGTAGGCAGCCCTTGCAGCCCCTCCTGAAGATCTCTGAGTGCCCTCCTTCAGCCCTTCAGGGAGCCCATTCCACAGAGCTGGAATCATGATGGAAAAAACCCAGGTTCTGTTCACTGCCAGAAAATCAACCCTCAGTGGTGGGATAGCCAAATTCCTGCCCCCCTCAAAATTGACTACAAATCTTTGCCACAATGGGAGGAGGGCCAAGATGAGGAACTCTTCCTTGTGAACTTTGACCCAACTGCTCTCGGGGCAAATTTCCTACAAGTACTCGCTCCTCAGGTATCAGATCGGCTGTCAGAGCTTTTGAGAGAGATGGGGTCTGGTATGATAATGGAGTATGCTTTGTTCAAGAAAAGGATCCCCATGGCACAAAGTGGTAAGCTGCAGTACTGCAGTCAAAAGCTCTGCTCATATCCTGAGTTTGATTCCGGCGGAAGTCGGTTGCAGGTAGCCGGCTCAAGGTTGACTCAGCCTTCCATCCTTCCGAGGTTGGTAAAATGAGGACCCAGATTTCTGGGGGTAAAGGGAAGATGACTGGGGAAGGCACTGGCAAACCACCCCGTAAACAAAGTCTGCCTAGTAAACGTCGGAATGTGACGTCACCACATGGGTCAGGAATGACCCAGTGCTTGCCCAGGGGACCTTTACCTTTTTGTTCAAGAAAGGGCCAGAGCCAGGTTTGGGCTCAGTGCCCCACCATGTAGGCAACATTTTTTAACCTTACACAGAAGTCCTGAGGAGCCCTAGGCTAGATCCTTGGTTTTGCTTAACAGATGGATGAAGGGGAACTAAAAAAATAAAAATCTGAAGCTGAGTAGTGGCCAGAAAGAGAAGCAGGAGAGAGGGGAAATAATGCATTCTCCTGGATGGGGAGTCTTCTGCCCATGCCAAGCCTCCTTGTTCACTTAAGCCTCTAGTAGCTGCAGGACCAGGAGGTGGTAAAGCAATCCCCCACCTGAGAGAGACTGTGTGCTTGTGTTGGTGGGAGGGCAGCCTCTCCTCCAAAGGAGGAAGGAGGGAGACAGTCCTCTACCCTCCACTCAATAGGGAAGGCGGCATGCTTTCAGGAGAGACTGTGAAGGGATGGCCCATTGATCTGTGTGTGGAGGGCCAAGAGATGATGTTTTCTCCCTACCTAATGGCTGAACAAAAGGCACAAATGCAAGAAATGCTAGTCTACTTTGTGCTAGGGGTATGCATAATTATATGCTGAATTTTTTAAAGCAAAAAAACAAAAACCTTTTTGGTATTGGGCGGTTACCAGCAAAAAAATGGCAGCAATAATTGGGAGCCGAAAAGTGGACCCAAATAATGCTGAATTTATTCAACATTTTTTGGGCCACTTTTGCCCCGCTGCCATTTTCCCCTCCCTCCCCTCTTCCCTCCCCCCTTGCTTACCTTCTGGCTGACTCACATCTGTGCTGTCCGCCTTCTCCGAAGTCTGGAGAAGGGGGACAGTTCAAATCTAAGGTACATCCATACCGTCCACCTTCTCTGGAGTCCAAAGAAGGGGAGTGACATGGAGCTGAGCCACATCTGTGCCGCCTGCCTTCTCCAGAGTCCAGAGAAGGCGGGCGGTGTGGATAGGAACACCCGTGCCTTCCTATCCACACTGCTTAACGACTTGGGCCTCCACATGGAGGCCCAACCCAGAAGTAGTGTGGATATCAAAGCAAGGGTGTTCCTATCCACACTGCCCACCTTCCTGTCCACACAATCCTTGTTGCCAGCATGCTCCTGGAGGCATTGGGGATCAGAACACCCCTGCCTTCCTATCTATGTGGAGGCCCAACCCGGCAAGTAGGGTGGATAGGAAGGCAGGGGCATTCTGATCCCCGCTACCTGCAGAAGGTTCTCGTTATTTTTTGGGTTTGGATTTATTACCCTGAAATTTTTTGAAAAATCCAGGTTTTTCAGATTTTTTGAAAATTGCCATGTTTAATAAACCCAAACCTGAAAATACCAAAAAAATGGGTGCACACTCCTACTTTGTGACCACATGCTCAAATCATCCAGGGAGAATCTCCTGGATGCAACATTCCATCTTGAACTGGAGACCAGTGTCTGGCTTCCTCTGCTCCCTACCATTCCATGGGGAGGCAAGCTATGGGGCCTAATGCACTCAGTATATACTACATTTAAAAAAACGTGTTATCCAGGTTAGATCGCACCTCAGACCTCCCATTTCAGCTTGGAAATGCTTTGGAAGTGCCAGACATCTGTTTTTCCCCCAAACGCCTATACCACAATGTATTTTGTTATGTCGTTTCAAAACTGGCAATCCAAGGGGTACATTCAGTTACATACGCTATTCAGTTCTCCTCCCCTCTTTTTGCAACACCTAATGAAAAGCCTTTCTCCTCCCATCCCACCTTCTTCCTCCCCTCCCGTTTGCATCCACCAATCATTATTGTTACTTAATCCCCCCCCCCCAAGTGCTTGTGGTCTTACAAAGGAACACGGGACCGTTGGAACATTAGATCAACCATTTGTATTTGTGCAGGGTCCCAATCAAACATTTCCCTCTTTTATTTGCTTGTGTCCTCCATTATTTATGGCCATCTGCTTTTGCTATCGTTGGGTCAAAGGGAGGCTTGTTCGTTGAGACGAAGTGGACGGGGTGGAAGAGAGCAGGCTACAGGATCTCAGATGGGACACACTCCTTTTGATTGGTTTGTGCTTGGACTGTACCATCACTTAAACATGATCGGGTGGATTGTATTGGCAAGCATTCCACCCCCCCATCACATTGGGGGACTATCTGCTCTCTACCTAGCCTCAACGGGAAATTCATGTTTTTGGAGGGAAAAAACCATTTCTTAACCTCCAAACCACCACAGAGAGCATTCCTGGCAGCCTCTGGTAATTGGAGAAATAAAAGTGTACGCTTGCAAGCCCCCCCTTTATTTAAACCATGATAACTTCTAGTGCACCCCCCCCAATCTCTAGGCAGATGGACTTTCCCTATTCTGCTTCTGGGTCCTGATTGATTGCAAGACCCCTCTGTTTTCCCAACCACCCAGCTTCTAGGGCACCTCCCCCCCATTAGTTTCACTAGTCGGTTACAATGCAATCTGATGAGAGAGTTCTGTGTTTGGTTTGTGTATGTGCGAGAACTAGAGGCGTTGGGGGGAAACGTGAGGCCATTGTCCTATTGTCCCGTTGCAATGACGATCCAAAATGCTAAGGGGGGGGGAGGTAGAGGGGAACCCAAACAATGTCACGGTTACGTGTTGCTCCCTGCACACACCCCTCTCTCTTGTGTGCGCGCTATTTTATTAGAGGTGCGCTCTGAAAGCCGACATTTCAGCGATGTTAGAACGGGCAGGAGTGCAGGGGGGAATTGGAATTCGCATCCAGGACAAATGCTTCTAAGGTGATTTCCACACGTTTCCTGGACTGGGTGCGATAAGCCTCTGAGTTTGTAGAGAAGGAGGTCAGGAAAATGTTGGAGCTGGGAGTGATCCAGGAATCCACCAGTCCATGGGTAGCATCCATTATGTTGGTGAAGAAACCCAATGGTATCATGAGATTATGTGTGGGTTATTGCAAATTGAATGCAATCATCCAGCCCAATATGTATCCCATGCCACAGGATGATGCGCTGCTAGATCAGCTGGGGAGGGTGATCTGTCACAAGGGTACTCACAGATCCAGCTGAGTGCTGAAGACCAACCCAAGTCAGTGTTCACCACCCACATGGGTTTATATGAATTTACTGTGCTGCCCTTTGGGTTTAGAAACACCCTAATGATATTTCAGAAACTGATTAATCACTTGCTACAAGGGTTCTAGTCATTTGCCACAGCCTGCCTGGATGATTTGGCTGTGTTATCTGAATCCTGGGAAGGGTATTTAGAGCATGTGTAGAACATTCTGCAATGTCTAAGAGATGCTGTGCTCACACTGAAAGCCCAAAAATGCCAGATTAGGCATGCAGAAGTTGTATATTTGGGACACAAAGTAAGGAAGGGCAAGATCCAACTGCTAGTGTTGAAGGTGAAGGTGATCCAAAGGTGCCCTCCTGCACACACAGAAACAGGTGTAGTAATTCCTTCTGTTGGCAGGGTACTATAGGAAGCTTGTGCTGCAGTATAGTACCCTGGCTGCACCTTTAACTGACTTGTGCAGGAAATGACAGCCAGACATGGTAGTCTGGATTAAAGAATGTCAGGAAGCTTTTGAGGCTCTGAAAACCACACTTGCAACTGTGCCATTGTTAATGGCTCCTGACTTCCAAAAGATATGTGTGCTCCAAACCAACACCTCAGAATGGGGTCTTGGGCCTGAGTTGTCTCAAGAAGGGGAGGGTAGCTGTACCCTGTAGCCTTCCTGAGCAGAAAATTCCTTCCCCAGGAGCAGCACTATTCAGTGGTCAAGAAGGAGTGCTTGGAGATTGTTTGGCCAACCGAAAAGTCCTGCCCCTACTTGTGGGGAAAGCATTTCAGCTGCCAACAGACCATTCACTGCTGGTTTGGCTGAACTGTGCTCAGAACCAGGACCCCAAGCTGATGAGGTGGGTGGTTGCCTTGCAGGACTGAGTTTGGAATGAAACACATCCTTGGAATGCTGAATGAGGTGGCTGATGCATTATCATGGAAAGAGACGTGAGATGCTGACAACCAGGAAGTGAATTTGGGGGGGGGGATTAATCCTGTAATTGCTATTTATGTCTGTACCTTGCAGAAGCTTGTTTTACAATGCTGTGAATGTCCACTTTGCTTATGCCCAGTGGCTAGGTGCCACTATGACTAGTACCCTTTATGCAACATAGAGAATCTCTGTAGAGGGAACGTTTTCTATGTATGGACTTTTTTCTTAGTATTTTGTACTGTTTTGCTGTTTGACTCCTGCTTTCAGCCATAGGCAAACGGAGCATGCCTTGGAAAGCAGGCTGTTATGCAAACAGAGCCTTTCCTTCAATTAGATGCTCTCGTGGGAGGAGGGATGTGGTGGATGAGAGGCAGGGGGGCAAGAGGTGCTGTGATAGTTATGGTGATGGAAAGGCACACTGGCATCTCTGAGACTGGAGAATGTGGGAAAGATGCTGTTTTCCAGATAGAGAGCATCCTTTATAACCAACACAGAAAACATGCTAGCTCTTTGATGTATTAACACCTATTGATTGGAGGATCTGTATTTTGGTGGGCTTGAGCCCCAGGACTTGGCACCCAGATTGGCTAAGTAATACAGCCCTGTGGTGTTGGCCTCAGGTGACCCACGAGAGAGAGGGGAGCTGAATTTTTACCCGGGGTGGTGGCAGCAATGAGGAAAGGGGGCAAGACCGTGGCTGGTCTTCCCCACAAGGTAACCTGTGTTACATGGTTCTTTACAAAGCACAGTTTCTTCATTTCATTCATAAATTCATTCATATCTTTTTGAAATGTGCATATCGGTATATAAATTATCACAAAACGCATACATATATGATCATACGTATTATTACATAAAGATTAATAAGGCCATGAAACTTTCAGATAATAGCTTTGTAAAGCAAATATTCTATTTGCAATATATAAATTTTTCAAAGTTGATCTCTCATACTTTCATATTATTAAAACAAGATGTATATTATCTTGTTGAACATTTTGCAAGCTGTGCCCCTATGTTTAATTTGACCCTTGGATTGCCAGGCTGGGTTGTAATGAAAGTTTCAGTTGTATACTGATTTGGATTTTTATTCATCAACCAAATTATTTCCTATTTCTTATGGTCTCTGGGGGAAATAGCTAATTTAGGACTTCCCCGAAGCTGAAATATGAATTGGTGGAAGCACAGGCATGTCATTGCAGATGCATAACAACCTTCCCAGTAATTATACTTGACTGTACCACTGACTTAGTGTATTAAGGAGAATATCTGTACCATTAGCTTCTGGAAAATTTTTGAACTCGATTCAGCCCTACTTGATTTCTTTTTGTGATCAGCTTCTGTACTCTTAGTGGCCACAATATTCTCCAGACTAGTCCAAGTCTTAAAACTTCTAATACATGATTCCATTTTTATAATAAAGTTTGCATTACTACAAAATAAGTACTTGAGACATGTCTAACACATGGATGAGATGCTATAAGGTCATCCACTGTTAGAGGTGAGGAATGAATGTGGAGCCTGAGAAAAGGTCTGGACAGTAAAATAATAGCCTGTGAATTGTGGCCACCATCACCAGATAAAAACAAACATAAACCTGGATCCTAAACATGTCTACTTACAAGTTCCCTGGGACTTACATCTGAGCAAATATGCTTTGAATTGCTTATTAAAGGCTCCCATGTTTCTTCACAGGTTGTCCCATGTCTTTGTTTTAAAATGTGAGACTCTCCTTTTTTTTAGTTTTTAAATTTTTCATTTTTACAAACACAACAAACATGAACGCATTAAATCATATACACAATATAACAATATATATGAAGCTTGCAATTCAAAATTATAATTCAATTATCAACTTCTTTGAATTTCATTATTCTTTGCTCTCCACATATTATTCCATATGTCAACACATTTATAACTTGCTGATTAAACATATTTAACCTAATTTTTTCTCCTTCTATCTCTATTTAATTCCCTTCTATTCCAAATTTCTAGCTATATAATTTTTTAAAATTCATTTTTCTCAAAATTCTGAAATTGACTTATTATGTATAAAAGATGTCAATTTTGTCATAGTTGCATACTCTGTTAATCCATTCATTTAAATCTGGGTAGTTCTCTGCTTTCCATTTTGCCACATACACTAGCCACTATGTACTTAAATAGTTCATTATATGTTATTTGGCAAAATATTTAATAAAATGTTTTTTGGTTCCAACAGAAACTTGATTTTTTTGCATTTCACCATGTATCATGATGTAATATTTTCTTGCTTTCTTACATGTTCACCACATATGAAAAATATTGCATCTGTATTATAACATTTCCAACATTTCCCATTAAAGTCTTTGTTGGCTTTTGCTATACGTTTAGGTATAATGTACCATTGAATTTTTTTTTTACTAGTTCTCTTAATACTTAACATTCAGTAAACTTGATTTCTTTAGTCCAAACATTCTCCCACTGAGTTATTCGTATACATCCTCCAAAATTTTGCATCCATTTTATCATACAGCCTTTGACTTGCTCTGTTTCATTATTATATTGTAATACAGTCTATAAATTTTCCCTAATAAATGTTTTAAGTCTCCTGTAATTGATTGTTCAAAAGTTGTCTTCTTTTTAAAATATCCACCTTCTTTCTCTCCTTGTTCTCTCAGTTTAGAAGTCATTTGATGATATAACAACCACTGGATGTTCTTTCCTTTTTCTTTGTTTCCCAACTTTTAATATTCCCTTGCTTATCCATTATGTTCTCATGAGTCATGTAGTCCCTTTTCAGCCTTGTATTACTATCACAGTAAGTATCCACTGGAGATGTCAACGGTGAAGTTGAGGGACCTATTCTACTTCTACATTGAAACCACATTGTTAGCAAACCATCTCTCACAACATGTCATCCATCTTACATTAGTATCATTCTTAATGACTTCTTATTCCATAAATAATTGCGTACTCCGTCTTTAACATTCATTATATCTAATTTTACACTTCTCCTCTTAGGATCAATAATCCAAACTAGCTCTGCAGCTTGATGGTATAATTTAATGTTTGGAACATTCCGGAAGTCTGAGGATGAAAGTCCTCAGGAGGCCAAGAAGGGCTGTGCTGGTGTTGCCCGCCCCCCTGAGCCGGCACCCTGGCTACTTATGCCATCATGAGTGGCCCCAATGCCAGCAGGGAGGCCTGGGCGCTGGTCTCCTAGTGCTGCTGTGGGAGCACCACCCCGGGATGCCAGCTGGGCCTTCTGCCAGCGTTCCACTGGCAGAAAGACCCATACCGGTGTTCCGGAGAGCATTCAGGCATCCCGGGGGCATTCCCGGGGCATGCCAGGGGACAGAGCTGTAGGCAGCTTCCTGTACCCATTCAGCCCAGACCACCGGCAATGAGAACAGCATTGCTGCACCTGCTTTTTAGCAGGCACAGCATCGCAGTTCTCTATGGGGTGAAAAGCCCCATTTTTACAAAAAGGGCCTCTAAAAGGCTTTTTTTTTTTTTTGTCTTTTGGCAGCCGTGAAATGGCTTTGCAGGTGCCACAGTGGCGCCTCGGCCACGCCACCTCTGGCCACCAAAAGCTCAGGAATGGGCTGCGAGACTCCCTTTTCGTTTTTCATCTTGTAATACTTTGAATCTTACTCTTGGCTTTCTTCCACTCCAAATGAAACTGTTTATTGTTCTCTGCTATTTCTTTCAAAATCTTTTCATTTATATGTATTGGTAACATCTGGAATAAAAAAAAATCAAATTTGGTAATATGTTCATTTTGATTGCAGAGATTCTTCCTGGTCATATTTTCAACTTTTCCCATCACTGAATATCTTCCTGAATATTTGTCTGGACTCTTTCCAAGTTATCTTTATAGAGGTTATCATTATGTCAATTTACAGATATTCCCAAATATTTTTGTAACAATACATTGTTATTTTTCTATGTCCTTTCACTCTTCTTTTGATATCATTAATAACATCATCCTTGAATTTTTCTTATTCAGTTTATATCCAGAATAAATTCCAAATCTATTTATTTGGTCCATTGTTCTTTTTAGAGAGATATTTGGTTTCATTACTGAAATCACATCATCCACATAACTCTTCATTTTAAATCTTCTTTATCTCTTTTTAAACCATAAATCATTGTTTCTTGGCTAATTTTTTGTAGCTAATATTTCCATTGCTAGAATAAATAATACAGGTGATATTGGACATTCTTGTTGTGTTCCTTTTGCTAGCACAATTCAATATGAACTCTGGGTTTATGTCAAATAGTAATTTCTGGCTTATTTCCACATCGGTAATACCATGCCACCGCTTTATTATTGGAGAAATAAGCTTCATTCAGCTTGCTTCATAGAACCTACAATGCAATAAAATATGGTCCATCGACTCAATCTTCCCTGATCCACAGGGGCAAAACTGCTCTTCCAATGGTACTTTTTTGTACCAGCCTTCTGCTATAGCTGAAGGGAAGGCGTTACATCTTACCATTGTATATGCCCTATGGTGTGATACAAGAAACATTATCAAAAGCCTTCTCTACATCTAAGAACATAAACACAGTTTTATCTCCTTTTCTCTTAGTTTATTCAATTGCATTCAATATATAATATTATCTTTTATATATCTTCTTGGAACAAATCCCATTTGATCTTCATGAATTAAGTCTGAAATACATTTTCTTAATCATTCAGCCATAATTGTTGTAAAGATTTTATAATCCACATTTAATAATGAGATTACTCTATATGATTGCAGTAGTAATGGGCCATTTTCTTCTTTATAAATCAAAGTTATATTTGCTTCTTGCCATGTAGGTGGTATAATCTTTCTTTCTTGTAATTCATTCATTAATCTTTGTAGAGGAATTGTTAATATTTGCTCAAAACATTTATAATATGTTGCTGTCAATCCATTTGGTCCAGGTGCTTTATCCTTCCTAAAGTTTTTAAAGCAAAATTAATTTCCTGATTTGTTATTACTTGATTAACAGTGCATTCCTAAGGAGAGTTACTCCAGTCTTAGCCCATTCATTTCAATGGGCTTAGACTGGAGTAACTCTCCTTAGGAATGCACTGTTAAGAGATTTATATCTGACCACAAAATAATCTTAATTGGTATGTCTGCCAAATATTTCTCCATCTCATCATGATCTATAAATTCTTCTTTCTTATAAAGATTTAAGAAATTCCTTATTTGTTCATGTATCTCCTTTTTGATAGAGACAACTTTCAGCTCATTCTGAGGGGGAGGGAGCTGCACTGGGGCCACAAGTGGCACAGCAAAAGTGCAGTAGGGCTGGCTCCTAGTCAATTTGGTGTGAGGCACCCCCCTAATACTGTCAAAATACAGAAAATACACGAGGGGTGCTTGATGGTGTGGCCACGCCGGGATGCAGGGGATCAGGCCGAGTTGGTGATGTGAGAGCGAAGAGGTGGACATCCAGGGGTGGGTCCAGGCTGTGGTGGGGAGGAGCAAGGGGTAGAGGGGCAGCAATGGGCATGTCCAGCCAACCGAGGGATCCTCGTGTGGGAGAGGTTGAGGCTGGAGGGAGGGTAGTGGCTGCCCTACAGGCACAGCACCAGCCACTCCCTAAAGGTATGGCCTGGGACCTCATCTGCCGAGAGAGGGTAAATGAGGCCCCGGTGACAGCGGCCTCCTATTAAGCCCCTAAGTGCTTGCCTGAACAGTGTTTAGGGGACCGACGGTGGCCAGGACACAATGTGCACATTTGAAGTTGATATTGCCCTCAGGTTTACTGGACAGGAGTTGGCAGCTGGACATCCGGTTTATAGCCAGGCAGCATGTTGGGTATGGGCAGGTGGCTGTTTTGCTAGTTGTCAGAAGATCAGTGGGGTACACATGTCTGAGAAATCTAATTTCAGATGTGCCGGGCAGGGGCACATCTTGTGCTGCAGTGACCAGAAGGTCGGCCCCAACACTCCTCTTTGATGGACACAAAAGTTTGGAGTGTTGAGGCAGGGGGTCCACCTTGATGCTTCGCTAAGGAGTACCCCTCCATTCCCCAGTCAGTAGAGACAGCCAGCAGGCAGGCTGTCTGTTGGCTCTCAGGGTGAAAAGGTCAGTGCTGCCAAAGGCTGGTGGAAATTTTCATTACAAATTGTCTGTGTCTGTATGGGCTGCACCAGATAAATTACTGGCGTAACTGTACATGTTAAAAAATGGGTGTTCCTTCACTGAAAGCACTTAGGAACTGAACTAGTTCTGAGAATGCCCCCAGGGATGCCCCCTTAGGTTCTGGCATGTGCTCGTGCATCATTCTGGCACTGGTGAGGTGGCCTAACTCCTCTTACGCTGGCGCCCATACTAGTTTAGACGGCGCAAGTGGCATTGGCGGTGGCACAAACCCTTCCCCGCCTCCTAAGCCCATTTGACCTCCAACCTCAGGATTGAGCTGTAAATCTCCCTTTTTAATCCCCGGTATTCTTGTTGTTGTGATAAACTAAAATATAATTGGACTTGACTAAAAGAATTATGTATTCATGATGCTGTAGCTTCGATAGTGACAATTGGCTTGCTTCTATTTTAAGTTTGGTGTGCATCACAGTAAGCTGCAGAAACCTATTTTGTTATGTATCTGAAAGAAAAATACGTATCGTAATGGACTCACTGATTATTCGTCATATATTATTCCCTGTATTCAACTGGGTTTTCCCTCTTTTTTTCCAAGGGAAAAAGATGTGTTCCAAAGAAAAATAATAGATTTATTCTTAAACTTCAGCAGTGTTATATAAATGGAAAGATTGGAAATTAAGATGGAAAAAGAGGGGCCATTCTGCTCAGTAAATTTTGAAGAGCCATTTAAGTTGCAGGGCGGCTCCATAGGCTGGAGGAAGGCTTCAAATTCTGCTGAGCACAGTAGGATATAGGTTGCTACGTTTTGTGCAGTGGTTATGGGGAACAGGAAAAATGCTCAACTCAAGTTTACTGCAACCTCACAAGTCTGAGGAAAGAAAGTTCTACCCAGCAGCTAGAGATGGGGCAAAACTACAGAAGGCCAGTAGATCCAAATGATACTGGCTTTCAAACACTGCCTCTTAGCAGGCTTAACAATATTAATATAGGCTCCTTATTTCTAACATTATATCAACCTTGCACCAAGTCCTAAGACAAAATGGCTAAAAATAGAGAAATTCTTACTGTTTATGGAATTATTATTGATATTTGTGCAATGTATCAACCATGCCCTTGATGAACCAAGGAGTGCTGACTCCCAGAAAGAAGTCATTAGGAAGAAAAAGAGGAACAGTTCTTATTACCTTGATGAAGAAACAAAAGAAACAGGCTTTTAAAAAACTTTCTCAACTAATGTATAAGAGCAAGCTTACACATTTTTTCAGTACCTAAAGCCTGTAGGCAAAATAGAGAACTAATTATATTAAAATGAAAGTTCTTGCTTTCTTTTCCAATGAAAAAATTGCTACAAAGGTCTGTGAAGTATCCTGTGTAGTGCAAATGTAGGCCATCAGCAACCTAGTATTTCTAAAAATGAAACCATACCTGTGAAAGATATCACAAACCTGACTCATTATAACATCGCTGTTTTGCACTCTAGAGAGTAGTTAAGATGTTGTCAGCATTTTTTTCATATAACCTCCTATTTTGTGTCATTTATAACTCACCAATAAAAAAAAACACTCTAGGCTAAAACATAAGCATGCAGGGCCCCAAGTATTGTTATTAAAAATGTGTGGCTGTGTTAAAATGTCTTCTTGAATTGGTTTGCAAAACAACAACTAGGACTTGTGGCAACTATTGTACTAATAGTCATGGGCCACAACTCATGGCAAATGGACCAATGTGCCAAACATGGAGCAGGTTTTATTTAATGAAGAAAAGTAAACCTTTTTTAAAAAAAATATAGGAACCAGAAAGAATAGATAATTATCTAGACATTTTATGATCCATATGACCAATTGTATAGTTAGGGAACTATAGTATAGTTAGGAATCCTAGTGTCAGGAAAAGACAGAGGCAGGAGTTAGTCAGCTCCATGTCTTCCCAGCCTGGAAAAACTCCCTACAGCATAAAGTTACACTATCAAAAAACTCAGCAAAGCCCATAGGTACCCATGCACAGAAACGGCAAAATGCATTCCCACAGGCACAATCCTGTCCAGACTGCTGACAGTGCCCACAGCCAATCATACCTGTCTCCAGTGGCAGCCAAATCCTCATCCCCACACTCAATCACCCCCCAGCACTACATAAACCTGAGCCAAGATACCCCCGTAGCTCAGATGATAGGGCAGGTGGCATGAGACTTATGTCTTTGAGATACCTGACTTGCACACTTAGAGCCGCACACAGCATTTCACTCTGGTGTTGGGAAATGCACCGATCACCATAGAGAGGGCACTTAGCACTGACATGCAAGGGGAGTGGGAGCAAATCTCTTTGCTGTGTGTCCAGCAAGTCTCATTTCAGAACCTTTAGAGGTACCCCATCTTTAGAGATGCACACTGGAAAAACAACCATGCATTGACAGGTGAGCACTGATAGGGACCGATCCCGTGGATTGCATGGGCACCCTTCTCCTGTGGGATATGGGGGACATTTAGTCCATGTGGCTCTATTGGGATTGGGCTGTCACTGGGTCTTTCTTCCCTGTCCTCTGGTGCTCCATGGGGTTGGAGTGGGGTCAAGGGGCAGTAGCTATATAGGCAGGCAATGATTGGCTGTGCCTGTTTGTGCCACTCAGAGGAACATCTCTGGCACTGTTTCCTGGTTGGTGGGTATAGCTGGGGTTGCTGTGGACTCTGGCATGCTTCCTGTGTGGCCTGTACCTTGTGGAGGAACCTTTTCCTTGTGTGGAATATCCAGGGATCTGACCAGTGCCCCGCAATTATGTCTGTGGCTGGCTGCCACTGCCACATCAACCCTTAGGGTTGGGCTGGTAACTATTAATTTTCCATTTGTATTTATATTAATCCTAAACAAGGAACCATTCCTTGAAATAAGGAACAGACAGCAAGCCTATCTCCTGTTTTTGGGGGGAAATGTCTATCATACAGAATGACCCAACACACCTCAGAGGATTTATTTTGTACACTGTTGTTGTCATTCACATTTATAAAATAAATTGGTGAATACACAGGAGAAGAAAAACTGCCATCATGTTACTAAAGAGAAATATCCAGCCACAGAAGTTGCATTCTGCTTATATTGAGTAATGGAGGTCTATGATCTCATATTCTTCTTTCAGGAACTGCAATTAGATCTTTAACTTTTATCTGATGTCACATTTATTGCTCTGGTAGCTTTGAAATTCCCATTTGTTGAGAAAGCATGTAGATGTGTATTCTACTATGCACCAATAACTACAGTTCAGCTAAGATTTAACATAGAGTTGCATTGACACACATAAAATATTCATGCAGAAGTTCCCTGACAATAACCAGCTGGTGCATTCTTACAGCAAGGTTCTTACTAAGCCTGTCAGTATAACACATTCTTATTTTTTTAAGTGAATTCTGGGGGTTTAAGGCCAAAATCAGAGTTGATATTGTGGCTCTCTGAATACTAAAAACAGATTGTCAGTGCAGCTGAAGAAAAAAAATGAAATATATGAATCTGGTATTATTTTGGATGCTCCAGCAACATCCCTTGTAAAGTGAAAGAGGTTTTTATTTCAATTTTATTTATTAATTGGTTGTATTTAAATGCCACTTTTCATCCAGATTGGCTTCCAAAGTAATTTACAATTAAAATCTAGCACACTTTAAAAATTAAGGACATTGGCTGAGATGTATAGTTCTTTTTTTCCTTTTTCCTTTTCTTTTTTTGCTTTTAATGAAGCTTAAAAAATTCTGCAGCACCTCTTGGCACCTGATAGAACACTGAGATTTTCAGCTGCTAGAGATTACTGGGAAGGTGAGCATCCCAGATGTTAATGTTCCATTCTCCTCTTCCCTTCCAACTGTTGGTGGCCTTAGTAGCTGGGCCGTAGGCTGTCCTTGCCTGGTGATAAGGTCTTCCCTCCTGAACATGTGCCCCAATAAAAATAATTTGGGCAAACCAAGGGGATGTTAATGTCTGAGATTTAATTTAATGTCTGAGATTTTCACATACAGATTTTGTACATTTCAAATTTTAAAACACATTTTAAATCAATGCAAATTTTTGTTCCAGCTCAAGCTCAGAGTTGAAAAACCCTGGCAATGCACACAGAAACTATTAAGTAGGTGGGCTTATCCTGGGTTTAATGCTGTACTTTCTCCAAATCACGAAATCAAATCAGAGCATTTTTTATTGCCTCTAGTTATGTTTCTGGCATATCACCCCTTCATTTTGCACTAACAGTTGAGAATGTTGATGAAAAAAATAAATTAGAGAAACTTGTAATTTGCCAGTAATTAAAACAGATTTCAGTTATTTGCCTAACATTATCAGAGGATGCTGAAAGGCCTAAACTGTGAACCTGCATGTACTTATGCTGGAGGAATAAGTGTGTGTGCATGTGTGTGTAACAAAGGGAAGGTTTTTTTTGCAACAATATTATGAAATCCATCTCTGCATACATACAAGTGTTTATTTAAACACTGCAATTGAGATAAATGGAAGTCTTCTAAATTAAATGTATATTCTCAGAAAGTGCAGTGTAAAATCATAGTATCTCACTGCACCACTGGATGGTAACAGAATGGAACATTTTTAAACTGTGGAAGTATTTTGATACCCTTGCTCATGGTTCTTCAGAATTTCCCATTGAATACTGTGATTAAAGAAATGTATTTTCTGTGGAGTCATATACCATGACATAAACTGTACATGTTCCTTTGAAAATCTTCAACAATTGCATTTATGTTTTGAACATCAGAACATTAACTATATCAAATGCAATGTGGATTTACCAAACAAAAAGCTGATTATTTTAACTACTAGAAATAACAGTAAAAGATGGTTTATTTTTTTTTCTGGCAAAGGGATAACGTTTTTTGTAATAGAAAAGAAAAATCAATTGCAAAGAGTATTTAAAAATCATTTGCTTGGATTTGAACCACATAAATATGAGCATGTCTTGATTTCTTTGCCTCCAGTCACTATACAAGTGAGGTTGGTGCACGTATTTATGTTCGTTGCTGGATGACTGCAATAGGAAGTGACAAATGGGAACTCACAGGACTGGTGGGGCTCTCTCATTCCCTCCCACATTATTTCCTTTCCTTAAAACCCCATACCATCTTCCCTTCTCCTGCCTCCTCTCCTTCCCATCCACGAGCAAACTTACTTTTATCCCCCCCTCATCAGTCTTTGGCGTTCCCTCCTTCTCTGCCTTTGGCAGTCTCTACCTGGGAATACACTGGACCGGTTGCACTGGGCCAGTCACCAGGGCAGTACCCAGTTGCATAGTGGTGAACCTGTAAGGGCTTGCAAGTGGTCCTTCATTCCCCCCTGTCTACCTGGGTTTCACCATCTGCCTCAGTTCACCTTGCCTCATGTGGGGCATGGCCAAGCTAGGCACCGCCATCTTCCTCACCTTGTGCAAAGCTTGCCTGCACTGGGCACTGTCATGAACCTTGATTTGTCTTGCGTGGGGCTTGACCAGGCCAGGTGCTGCTATCTGTCTCACCTTTTGGGGGCTCAGCCTAGGCCTGGTGCCACCATCTGCCTCATGTGGGGCTTGGCCGAGCTTAGTGCCAGCATCTGCCTATCTTTGAGCAGTCACAACCAGGTGCCACCACCTCCCCTGTGTTATTTCTCATGTGGGGCTCTGGGAGGCCAGGCTCCATTTCCCCTGGCTGGCTGGAACACCACCTCTCCCACCTTGGGTAGGTCAGACTCAGCTTTTCTGTCAGAGGGCTGGCTGATCCAGGTGAAGGGAGAGGCCATCAGCATACCAGGAGCTGTCTAGGTGCTCTTACCGTATATACTCGCGTATAAGCCGAGTTTTTCAGCCCCAAAAAAGGGCTGAAAAAGACGAACTCGGCTTATACGTGGGTCAATACGGTAGGGTAGGGGAGGGGGGAGGAGGGAGGAGGGAACTTACTGCCGCTGCCGGGCCCACGCCGCTTCCTTCTGCCAAGAGCGGCCTGGGGCGGCCTCCTGCAGCTGCAGGGAGGCTGCCCCGGCCCTCGCTCCTCGCCCGGCCGCGCAGCCACTCCTCGCAGCCGAGAGCGGCCTGGGGCAGCCTGGGGCGGCTGCCTCGGCCCTCGCCCGGCCGCCCCGGCCCTCGCCCGGCCGCGCCGCCGCTCCTCGCAGCCGAGAGCGGCCTGGGGCGGCGGCCTCGGCCCTCGCCCGTCCGCCCCGGCCCTCGCCCGGCCGCGCCGCCGCTTCTCGTGGCTGAGGGCGGCCTAGGGCGGTGGCCTTGGCCCTCGCCCGGCCGGGCCGCCGCACCTCGCGGCTGAGAGCGGCCTGGGGCAGCCTGGGGCAGCGGCCTCAGCCCTCGCCCGGCCGCCCCGGCCCTCGCCCGGCCGCGCCGCCGCTTCTCGTGGCCGAGGGCGGCCTGGGGCGGCGGCTTCGGCCCTCGCCCGGCCGGGCCGCCGCACCTCGCGGCTGAGAGCGGCCTGGGGCGGCTGCCTCGGCCCTCGCCCGGCCGCGCTGCCGCTCCTCGCAGCTGAGAGTGGCCTGGGGCGGCCTTCTGCAGCTGCAGGGAGGCTGCCCCAACCCTCACCCGGTTGTGACGACGACGACGCCAGGCCCGCGCCGCTTGCTGCTGGGAGCCCAGGTAAGCCTGTGGGGGGGGAGGGGTTATAAGCCGACCCTCGGCTTATACGCGGGTGCCTAATTTTTCCCCATTTTTGGGGAGAAATTAGGCACCTCGGCTTATACGCGGGTCGGCTTATACACGGGTATATACGGTAATAGTCAATTTTGGCCCTGCCTCTGTGAGGTAAGTCAGACAGAGGATGTGTAACTGGCCCACAGTAACCCAGAGAGTTTCCAGAGCAGGACAGGGATTCAGTCCTAGTTTGAAACTCTAATCACTATATCACACTGGTTTTCTTGGGGTGGCTGCTTTTGAACATTAGCAAGTAGCCAGACCTAAATGAGTCATGCAAATCATGTGGTATCAATTTGCTCCTTGAGTCCTCCCTCAAAGGACAAAACAGTGCTGAAAAGGACCTTGTCCCCGCACCCTGACTCTAAGCCTGTTGTGGTTGCCTAACAATGACCACTGAGGTCATCTATTTTTTAAAGCTACAGGCTTTTTAGCATTTTGGGGTTTTATAACCCCCTCATTTTTCTATAGACTTGGGGGGCTTTTAATGTTTATCAAATCCAGTCTCCAGATTTAAGTATCCTCAGATTTGGGTGACTTGGCTATTAGAATATAGATGATAACTTGCATATGTAAATGGGCCATCAGACATTTAACACCAAGATCCAACCTGAATGACAGTGCTTTTTAATGGACAGAGGTAATGCATTTTTTTCTTTTGTCCTCAAGTCATCGCTGCCTTATGGTGACACTGTAGAGACATTCGGAGGTGATTTGCCATTGTCTGCCTCTGTGTCACATCTCTGGTATTCCTTGGTCTCCTATCCAAATACTAGCCAAGGTCAAGGGTGAGAGTATGTGACTGGCCCAAGGTCACCCAGCAAGCTTCCATGGTGTGAGTGGGGATTTGACCCTGTGTTTCCCAGGTCCTAGTCTGACACCACTACACCACGCATAGTGGCTATCAAATCTAGGTTATTTAAGTGATACACACATGTATAAGCCACTCACTAATTATTGACAGCTGAGGGCCAACAAAGATATGATCATATTTCATGCGGATGGATTTTTTTTAAAGGTTAACAAGAACTGTGGGAGGAGAAAGGGGAAGGGATTTTGTCTGAGGATATGGTGTAGGGTGATGACATTTAATGCTTCACTCTCTGCCATATTCTGAATGCAAGTCCCCCACCTTGGAGCTATTTTCCCCAGAGGGAACACTGTGCAGATACCCACAGAGATTTCATAGTGGGTGATTTGCATTGTAGAAACAATGCAAGTGGCTTCTTGCCCTGCCGGCACACTGTATCCCTTCCCCACAGTGATTGTTAATATCATTTTAAAATATGTTATCTCTGTTGATTGTTCTCATTCCCTCAAGTGTGTTTGAGTTCCAACTGGCTCCACTGAAATGCATTGTGTTCACAGAGATATGAGTATTTTATTTGTGATTAAAATTGCCAAACACTCGTGCAACTTGCCAATGAATATGGCTAGAATCATAATATGTCATATGTGAGTGTTAAGATCACTGAACATAACATCTTCAGAATAAGCCTGGACCATCTATATTTTCTAGCAAGGATTACAGCAACTGGATTATGCAACTTGGTCTAATATCCAAGCCAGTCAATTCCCTTAACTTCCATGCGCAGCACCTGTTTAGTCCAAATACATCAGCTGAACTAGAGTGCCTCTTGAGCTGTTTGTGCCTGTTTCTAAAACATCCAAGCAATTTTTAAATGGAGTTGCTAATGCATCTTGTGAAATAATTTGATGACAGAGCTAAAAGCCACAATCACAGCATTTAGTGCATTGTCACTGAAGATTTTTTTGTAGCTTTCTGAGAATGTTCTTGCCTTTTCCCATCAGTATTTGAAGCAGACCAGTTCATCCTGTGCTCTGAGAGGCACTAATACAACATGCCTTTTTGTATTAAGTAATCGGTCCCACAGAGGCTGAATAGATTGTTCAAAATAAGAACACATGTTTCATTATGTAATTGACAAAAACTAAAACCCCTCTTGAGAAATAGCTGCTTGTTATGGAAAAGGTATTGTGGTGAATAAATTGCATCTCGTATTTTAAAACTGAATCACACCTTCCTTCTTTGATTCAAGGCTCTCTAAGAAAGCAAAAATGAAGGGATTGGATGAGAGAAAATTTTTATCCCTATTTTATGTAATGAGCAATTTTAAATGAAATAAAATTACATCAAGAGTACATCCTTTCTTCCACCCCCCTTTTTCCTTTCTATTCAGTCTTTTGAAAGTTCTTTCAAATCCCATTAGAAGCTTTTCTTTGGGAAATCTTTCTTTGGTCTTTCAAACATGCACAATTAACTACTAATATAGCACCATCAATGTGCTGAATACTGGTCCAAAATAAGATTTATCGCCTGGTATTTGACACCTGAACTAAAAAGTTAAAATGGGTCTCCCTGTGCTTGCAAAAAGTAGTGGCAAATGGTACCCCAATTAATGCTCTTTGACATGAGTAGCCTTGCTCATCTCTCATCCGTTTTTTGTAATCATTTGTATTTCGAGACTGCACAAAGGGAGAAGAGTATATTGTAAAGGCAGCAGGATATAATTTCATGCTAGGGTCATGTGAGCTTTTCTGGCTTATTCAAAACTAAGAGGCAGGGGCCAAGACAGGAACAAACCAATAATTTGCACACAATGCTAATACAGATGTCATATTCATCTGGATAGAGACTGGGATAGAGCTAGAAATGTGATATTTTAGCTATTTTGATCATAGTGTATTTGTCTCTATAACCTGTACCAAACCATAAGGCTTTGAGATAGGATAAGAAAAAGAAGAGTTGATTTTATACCCCGATTTTCTCTACCTTTAAGGAGTCTCAGACCGACTTACACTCACCTTCTCTTCCTCTCCCCCCACCACAATCACCTTGTGAGGTAGGTGGGACTGAGAGAGCTCTAAGAGCAGTGACTAGCCCAAGGGAACCCAGCAGGCTTCATGTATAGGAGTGAGAAAACCAACCTAGTTCTCCAGATTAGAGTCTGCTGCTCATATGGAGGAGTGGGGAATCAAAACTGGCTCTTCAGATTAGAGTCCTCTGCTCTTGACCATCACACCATGCTGGGACATCCAAACATATTTGAAATACCTAACATGATGCCTATTGGGATCAAAAACATTTTTTCCTTTCCTCTCTAAGTCATCCTTTTCAGCAGTTCAGCAACAAGACCCATCCAAAACCCTAGCACACTACATCAGGCATGGCTTGCTGCTGCCTCCTGCAATGTATGGCATTGGCCCTCAAGCTGCCCCCAGTACCCAGGCTGGTTGCCCTGAAACACTCCAAAATAGCTTCATGGAGGTAAAGAGCCAGAAAGAAGAGAGTTCTCAGGTCAACCACTGAAACTGCTGATAGGTGATTAAGGGGGGATCTAATGGGGGTACTACCACAGCGACCTCTGGTCTGTAAGATGAGAAAACTTATGGGGGGAGCTGATATTGGGGGTGGGGCCTTACTCCAAATTTTTGTCCTTCAATCAATCAAACCAAGAAGTGCGGAACCCCACCCCACCCGACTCACCTGAGGTGGTGGCCCGGGCAGGGAGCGAGGCTGGGCCGGCTATCCAGGCAGCAGGGCGGCTGTGCAAGGCAGCAGGAGTGTTCTGGGGCCGGCAGGCAGCTGGTAGCTCGCTGCAGCCCCCGTTCCTTCCCTAAGTCACCGCATAATGGTGGTGAACATGTGCAGGGGAGTGGGCAGGGCTCCTCCGCTCCTGCACTGGCCTCCACGCTGCCTTGGCCCTGCCCCCAATTTCAAATGGGCCAATGGGGGCCCAGCCAGTCCGGGGCCGGCCCTGCAGGTGAGTCGGACCTGGGGTGTTTCCACTCAGGTCCGACTGCTGTGGATTTAAGCGGGTTGGCCCCGGCCCCAACTGCATTTGGCTTCTGGTTGTCCTGCCCTTCCTCCCTATGTTCAATGTTATTTTGTTTTGGTTGTTGCAACTTAGTGTTGGCAGTTTGGCATGGGGGCTGGATCCAGTGTGCGGGAAAGCAGCCTTCATGCCCCATTTCCCCCTCACTGAGGTTACCAATAAGGGATTTTGGGGGAGGCCTGAATGTGTGTCGGAGCAAGCCCAAAGGTGGGGGCTGTCAAGGGACTTGCCCAGTGGGGGCAAGTGGGTTGGCCTCCTTCCAAGTGGCAGAGAACCACACAGCTGGATTCTGTCCACGTGGGTTCAGATACTGGCATCTCATTGGCACCTAGCAAGCGGGCTGGGTGGGTTGCCCATTGGCCTGCAACAGGTGGGCCGATGGGAAGGATCACGCCCCCAATGCCATGCCATGCCAATGTCCCTGGCTGGAGGCTTAGTTAAGGGGATTGGTGGTAGTACATTACACCTCAAGCACCTAATCCAATGCATGGCTTTTATAGCTTTCTTCATCTGCTTCATCACAAGGAGCATCCTCTGCAACACATTCGGCTATCAAGTGACTGGAATTAAGCCTTGGATCAATGGGAGAACACATGCTTTGCATTCCAAAAGCCTTTGCTTCAATTCCTTGTGTTTCCATGTTAAATATCACAGGTATTGAGAAAGCCATTTCTTTGTCTGAATTGCTGGAGAACAAGCCACAGCAGACAATATTGAAATAGATGAACCAATGGTCTGATCTTGTATAAGGCAGCATTATACTTGTGAATCTCAACTACAGGTGTTAAAAAACATATTCTACTAGTGTTACTTGTATATTTACTTTGATCTCATAGCTTGTTCATGGATTTCTGCAGAATAGTTAGGCACAGAAGATGTGCAAAGCAGAACATTATTTCTACTGAATGAGCAATAAAACTTTATACTAAGTAAGTCAAAGATAAAATTTGAGAAATGAAAGGGTGGCATTCAGAGTTTCTTTTTTAGCATACTATACCATTCCTCATGAAACTATATGATCAGCAAGAACTCAGAGATAGGTTTTGTTTTTTTTGTTTTTTTGAGCATGTGAAACATTCTTTTGTCTGAATTGCAATTAGGAGGCACAACTCCACTCTGAACAGCTAGATTATAGAAATGTTTGAATGTAAAAGCTGATCTTTAATTTCATTCAGGAAGCTTCTTGGATGAAGAAAATTAAGGACTATAATTTTACTTCTAATGAAAGTTTTTCTCTGGAGGATTAGCTATAGAAAATTCTACTTGAATTGCTCAATTTTGTCAGTCATAATAAGATGCATTTCACTAAAAAAGGTAGATCAATATTTCCTATTGCAATTTACATTTAAATGTCTTTTTTGTGCCTGTAAATAAATGAAGGATTTTTTAAAAAAACTGTTCTTTTTTTCTTTTCTTGCTTTTAAAGTGATACCTACAAGACTCAATCAGCAATATTCTGCTTGTGCGTGCATCTGACCTGTGAAATCACATTTTCTGTAAAAATTATGCAAGAGTGAATATCACAGTAGTTATTTAGATGCACAAGTATATGTAGCATAGGTACATCAGTCACTAGAAATGAAAACAAAACTTGAACATATTCAACATTATTGTTTATAATATTAGGACAATTTTAGTTTCTGACAGCTAATGAATTGTGCTGGAAGCTGGTAAAATGTCATGTTTAAGTTAAGCTTAAATTAAGTGATTATGGTGAATGAATGCCTGGAGGATGGGGGCAAGCCCTTTGCGGGCCCATAAAATTGGACCCCCTGTCCCAAAGTAAGGAGAGTCCCTTGCACCCACACTCTACCTCCAAAAATGGAGCTTCGAAAAAGAATCCCCATAGACTATAATGAACCTGATTTTTTCAGTAAAGCCAGAATAAAGCCGAAATACCCCTTTACAGGTATGGGTATTTGGCTTATTCTGGGTTTACTGAAAAAATCGGCCCCAATAAACCCAAACCCGAAATTTACTGATTTTTTTTTTTTGCATGACCCAAGTTGCAACTTTAAAAAAAATGTATTTCAAAGACTCACTGCTTCTAGAACAGAGTCCTATCCACAGCTAGGTGCTTTGTTCTGATTTTTCTTCTTTCTATGAAGTAAGGAAGAAAGAGTGAAACAGGGTATAATGGGAGAAACATTGTTTGTTTGTTTGTTTTCCAAGTATTGGCCTGGACATTTTTCTTCCTTTCTTCCAACTGCTTAGTCATCATTGTGCTTAGTTACGATTTTGAAAGTAATGTATCATGAAGCAGCCCTAAAGAATAATGTAAAAAGTTAACTTCTGGTGCTATCAACTGTCTCTGTGTTGATGCATCAACCACAATAGGCATTAATAGTCCAGGACTATTCAAATTCCCTCCTAGATGGAACTAATTAAATCCACATATTTAAATTCAAAATTAACCACAATCACACTTATATGACGGGTTCAAGCATCTGATTTGAAAATAACCCATTATGAGAGCCCATGAATCAATGTGAAAGGTCTTAGTCACTAACCTCCTGCTACAAGTAAGTTTTTAACTAGAAGAAATAAAGCATGCCCTCATTTGTAATTGAATAGATATGCTGCATTACACTGCTAAACTGTGTGTCATTGATTTTAATTTATGAGCCATAGATTCATTATATTAGTGAAAATGAGTGCTCATGCTGTAAAATACTACCAACTATTTTTAAATGCTGTTTTAATATTTCAAATCTTATTTATTCTATTAATATATTAGATATAGGCACCATCATTCCATGTTCTCCTTTTTTCCTTATACAAATATTTCTTTTAAAATAACTACCATTTTCTATAGGAACTGATCTGTGTAGTTTGTTAAGAATTTTAACTAACTCTTAACCAAAAAGTTGGATCACATGTTTGTTTGGTCCTCCAGGGGCAACAGGTTGGCTGCTGTGTGAAACAGTGTGCTCAGTTAGACAGACCACTGGTATGATCCCTCAGGCTCATCTTATGTTCTTTGTTCATTTGTATTCAGCAGCTCTGAGTTTCTAGGCTGTATAGATGACTCTGGTATTCCTTTGATACTACTAAAACAGGATATACTCAATGGGTTGGATCCAGCCAGATTTTTTGTTCAATCTCACTAAGTGTTCCAACTTACTAGAGTCCCTTTCTACATGGTTTTTATCCAAGTAGGTTCCATGATTTTGGTAGTCAAAGCAGAACAATTCCTCCCTTTTTCACCATTGTAAAGCTGGAAGGATCCATTCCAACGACTCCTGCTTTTTCCAACACCAATAACTGTTTTATTCTCTACAGTACTCTATAGCATGCAATCCAATATGTAGATCCATATGTAGAACTAGGCTTCTGCATATATCACTTGATGGAACTGAAATCTGGGATAAGTCAGATGCACATCCCAAATATGCATGAATTCTAAATGTGCCACATTCCTTTCACTGAAATTTTAATTGAGTAGGCATGGCTAGGGGTGTGCATAACAAAATATCTGAGCAAAAGATATTCCCGGAAATCTCTGGTTAGGGTTATTACTATGTTGTTGTTTTCCATAATCATATTAGGAATCCAGGATTCTTGGGGGGGGGGGTGTGCGTGCGTATGCACGCGCGCTCGCTGTCAAGTCACTGCTGACTTATGGCAACCCCACAGGGTTTTCATGGCAATAGACATTTGGAGGTTGTTTGCCATTGCCTGCCTCCACCTCATGACCATGGTGTTCCTTGGAGGTTGCCCTTCCAAATACTTATCAGGACCAACCCTGCTCAGATTCTGAGATCTAATGAGATCAGGCTAGCCTGGAACTATCTAGGTACCCTTCCCAAAAAAATCAGTGTTGATATTGAGTCCAAGAGCAGCTAGTAGGCACCTGTATGTGTTTCTTTCCCCCTTGATTCTACTTGTTTCTCTCTCTCAATAGGATCCTTGCATGGGAGAAGCACAGAGATCTTTTAGCCAATCACCTCTGGAGACAAGCCACGGAGAGCCACAGTTCTCTTCCCCTCCCTCTTTTGTGTGTGTGTGTGTGTGCGTGCGTGTGTGCGTGTGTGTGTGTGTGTGTGTGTGTGTGTGTGTGAGAGAGAGAGAGAGAGAGAGGAGTTATTTTGTTCTTTTATGACTGGGTAAATACAGAGAAAACAAAGTCTGCCTTGGAAACGTCGGGATGTCACCCCATGGGTCAGGAATGACCCGGTTCTTGCACAGGGGACCTTTACCTTTTTTAAATACAGAGATGGGCTGGGGTGTATTAAACAATTGACAAGAATGCCCTTTGAGAACAATGGGAGATGGCGGAAGGCCCATTTGATATAATGAAAACCAAGAATGCCATTTGACTTGTATGGGCTCCATTGAAATAACCACAGAGGTCCCCAACCTTTTTGAGCCAGTAGGCACCTTTGCAATTCACACATGATGGGCACAACCACAAAGTGGCTGACAGATGAGCCAGAACCAATGACAAAATGGCTGCCCCAAGAGGTGGACCAGAAGTCATGCCCCACTCCCACTGGAACACTAAATAAGTGGGTTACAAACGGTAGCATAGACGAGCACAACACCCATGTATTTTGGAGAAAGGTTCATCAGATGGAAAACAGAACAAAACTTCTAGTCCCAAACACAGATAGTCAGTATACCAAAGCAACAAGTCCAAAAGAGCAAGTGAAACATCCAGAGTTGAGGCCCAGTCCAAAGTTCACAAGGAAAAGGCAGACACAATGAGTCACGGTGGCAGCACAGTCAGCAGGTAACAAACATGATGGGTAGCAGCGGTGGTATAATCAGGAGGTAACAGATGCATTGGTTCCATGCCAGTCTCCCTCTCCCGTATTGCTTTTATCTGACTTCCAATCCTCATTCTCAAGCAAGCACAGACAATTAAAGCAAGGCGGAGTACATGACCATCAACAATTTCCATAGCCCTGCTCCTGGGAGGACTCATCCTCACTAGTTGGAGTTGAATGCCGCTGAGCTGCCAGCTGGGCACTACAGCACCTGACCTGCATGTTCCTTGTAGCCCAGCTTCTCCAGCTTTCCAAGGGTGCAGGTGATGGCAGGGATGATGTTAACTGACACGGGAACTGTGCTACAGGTCTCAAACCCAGAGGCTGCAAAAGTGGTAAGCTGGCCTTGGACTGAAGATCTCCTTCTAATACCAAAGGAGCCACCTCTTGTAAACTTGGGGCAGCCGCATCAGCTTCCTCCTCTACAAATGAGGCTTCTGCATGCCCAGCTCTTCAACATTTCAGGCAGAAGCTCTGTTTAACAGGATGCCTTTAAAATGAACATATTGTTTAGAAATATTTTCTTGCATAGACGTAGCTTCACCTCATGAGGGAATACCCTTGTGCTATGGTGGCGACAGCTGCTGAAGCAACTTAAAAAAAATCAAAGCCAATCTGGTCTCCAATGGCCAATCAGAAGCCCCGATGGACAAAAGCCCCTCTTGGCTCTACCACTTTATAAAATTACTTTGTTGGCACCAGGAAAGATGCTGGCAGCTATCATGGGCACCACATTGAGGACCCCTGCATTACAGCAATCTAAAGTTGCAACAAAAATGCAGAACGAATTTCGAGAGGCCTGCCCTGGTCCTGGAATGACGGTCTCCGGGCCCAGATAGACTGCTCTGGGACTGGAATGACAGGCCCCGGAGTAGAATGAGGGTCCCTGGGGATAACATAATCTTTCCTGAACTGTAGTGTGAGACCCCTAATGGAATGGTGGCCAGTCCTGGAATGCTTCTGCTACTCCCAGGGACCATCATTCCACTCCAGGGGCTGTCATTCTTGTCCCAGATTCTGATTCCAGTTCCAAGGGTGGTTGTTCCATTGGGGGGGTGGCTGTCATCCTAGGCCCAGAGCAGCCTATCTGGGCCCAAGGACCATAACTCCACTCCAGAGACTGTTGTTTCAGGCCTAGTGCAGGTTTCTTGAAATCTGTTCCGCATTTTCTTTGCAATCTTTATGTAATGTATTTCAATGGAGCCCATGCAAGTTTACTGGTATTCCTGGCTCCTATTATATCCAATAGGCTTTTAACCCTCTACAATTGTTCCCACTAAGCATTTTTGTCATTCGTTTTAGTACATCCCCATACGGAAAAAGGGGCGGGGTAGTCTGTAAAGGAAGCTACTTTTACTTCATGAAAGTAAACAAACAGGCCACAACAGGGAAGGGATTAAGGGTACACTGGTGGAGGGAGGTGGGAACAAAATGGGTAAGATGATTGTAATAAGAATGTAATGATTGTATTTTGAATCTTTCTTTTTTTAAACCTTTTTATAGATATATCATTCTTATCATGTAGTTCTCTATATTGTTATACTTTTTTCTTTTGTATTTTTTGTTGTTTATATTGTTTTTTTCTTTTTGTTTAAAAATTTAATAAAAATTAAAAAAATTTAAAAAAGATATTTTTATTTACAGTGAGACACTATAAGAGTAGGAAAATGGAGACTGGCTTTTCAGAGCTGTCCTGCTAGGTTGTTTTGACTAGGGCTGTCAAAAAAAAAAATTCGGTACAGTTCGGATTCGGCCGAATCCGGCCCTTGTGGGTTCGGTACATGCCGAATTCTGAACTCCCCCGCTTCGGATCCATTCAATTCGGCCGGAATTCAAAGTTCGGAGAAAAATTCGGCCGAATATTGCCAGACCACTCTCGGTCGGCGGCTGCGTGGGGAGGGGCATATTTTGAGCGCGACGTTCAAAACTTTCAGCATGGCTGATTTTGACCCTAAATGAAAGGAACGCCAAGTTTGGTAACGATGGGTTCCCAGGGAGTCGAGATATGGATCCGGGAAAACCCCCCCCCACTGCCCATCGCAAAGCATAGAATTGACGGTCCGTGACTCAAGTTACTCGGCTGCTCAGCTGCATTTTCAAGTTTGCACAAATCACTGTAACACATTGGACTTTGAGAGCCCACACGCAATCCACATACTGCATCCCGGGCCCGGGGTGAGGCGCGAAAGATAAGCATCGCACCGCACGACTAAAAGTGGTTGAACTTGAAGGGAAATGATTGGCCCCCTTCCTTTTTTCTCTCTCTCTGTGTGTTTTCTCCCCCGTCTATTATCTCCCACTCCCACTTTGTTTTTTGGCCGCCGCCCGGCGGCTTTTGTCAAGCCCCGGTTGCAAAGGTTGGAGCCGGGGGTCGGGGGCGGAAGACAGTAACGCTGGATCCAAGACCATTACACGTGATGCGACTTCCCCAGCATTTGAGAATGAGGTCCGTGGTTGCCTAAGCCGTTTGATGGGACGATGGAATGGATCCACACACAGGCTGCAAGCGCTGCGCTCCAGCTCAGCTGTCCACGACGTTACAGACAGCCTAACTGAGTGAAGAAGCTGCCCGCCCGCCCCAAGTGTGGGGGCTTCTGAAACATCACTGTAAGGTGATTCCCCCCCCCCCGCAAAAGTCGGACGTCCAACTCAAAGCCCAACCTTCTGTTTAAATCAGAAAACCAGGCAGGCAGCATTCGCTTAGGTGAAGGCAAGTGTTTGACAGCTGTCAAATCGACGGCCGCGGTCAGAGACCGAGCGCTCCCGGCCGTGAAATTGACATGTGCCAAACCCTCTGGTGCAGACCGGTGTTCGTGAGAATCGTGACAGTTCTGTCTGTGGCGACACAGACAGAATTACTGCAGTGCAACGACCCATTGAGCATCGGAGGAAGTTGGGAGGGGGAGCAGCTCGCATTGAGTAGTACGTGTGGTTGTGTCACGTCAGCTGAGCTCTCTGCGAAATGGCTGCTACTGGAACGGAGGTTTTACTTGAACCTGGCTCCTCTCAGGCTCACAAGAAACGGCCCTTGGCTTGGCGTCTTCGTCTTGTTCCATCCTGATGACGGACCGGGCTGGTGAGAGCGGCTGTGTCAGTTTCAAAAAAGCCGCGCCCGCCGCGACTTCACTCACAGTAGCGTTTGAGGCGGGCGCGCGGCTGGAAAGCAGTGCTTTTGCATACCGGGTTGCCAGGTCCAGTCCTGGAGATTTAGGCAGGCCCGTATGCTATCATTTCCCCTCCTTGCCGCCTGAAGACAACGTCTGACATGGCGGCACACTTAACACGTGTTGATTGAAGTCTTGCTTGGGGACAACGGGGTCGGGTTGTGTTGGCCAATGGTGTTTTGGGATGGGAACCATTTGTACTATACTAAAATCTTAGATTAAAAACGTGGGCCGGCTAGGGCGGTTGGACAACAACCTCTCAAGAAGTGTGCATGGTTAAATTTTAGAGCGTATTCCGTGGCGGATGCATGGGTGCATAAGTCAAAGCATCCGGTTAATTTTACAATACCAAATAAAACATTCCTTTTTTTCTAAAGACAACCTTAGATTGCTAAACTAACAGACTACATTAATATACATGGACTCATAACAGTGTGCATAGGATACAAAGATAAAACCTTACGCGGGGCTGCCAGATTTTAAAATTTAGAAGGAAAAAATTTGTACCCTTTTTAAAGTTACAATAAAAAAAAATTAGGAAGACATGCCTCTGGTTTATTTGTTCACCAGAAAATCTCGTTCCCCTCCTAGCAGAAGGGTAAGGTACACATTTAGCGCAATTCGCTCCTCCCCACAGTAAGGGGGAGGGGGCCTAATAAAAAGACTTCTTTGCCTCTTCCGTTGGCAATCGGCTGGGCGCACGGCTATCTTCGGGCTTCTTCGGTAGCACTCTTTGGGGCCTGGCCTGTCTCGGGGGTTGGTAATGGGATGGCCTGGCTAAGGGGGCGTGGGGTGATTTACATACTGCCTTGCAAGGCAATCTGGTTGGATCCATGGACATGCTAGGGGCACAATAAGATTACTATATCATTTCACTCTGGCACCTCTGCCTGTCATCAAGGGGTCTCTTTGTCCGGGATTCCGGGGACCCTTCCTGTGCACTGGTTTTGTGTCCACTATATCCTTTTAGGGCTGATCTACTGTAGTGGATGCCCTCGCCTTGCATAGCCATTCATCAATCATGAGGACTCGCGCTTGCGCAGTTTTCACTATGGGAGCTCTCGGGGGTGGCGCCTATCCGGCGAGTCACCAAAGGTGACCTCGTTGGCTAACACTCGCGCCATTCTGGTTTCGGACCGGATGATCCCGCCGTGTGGGTTAATCCGGGCTAACCGTCGAGGCTCTGACTAACGACGCGATTCCATTTGGTCAGGCTGGAATCGCGTCCTCGGGAAGGGCCTCAATATACTTGGTAAAAGATAGATCAAACAAAATACACATACAACACATGCAGTAAGACATTTATGCACAATTACTGTCTTAGGGCTGGAGGGGCTGTCGTATGCAAATTGGCGAGCATACTGGCATGCTGGGTAGGGGCACCTGTGGCTGTGTGGTGGGGAGGGGACTCCTAGTGCGGCTACATATCAGGTGCTCCATTTGGAGACCTGCAGGGGCATGTGCGGGGGATTGGGTCTGTCTCTGACCTTCTTAGTGTGGGCTGCTTGCAATTTTTTGTCGGTCGCCATGTTAGGTGCGTCTACAGGTGCCCTTGATCGGGACGACTTTCTAGCCCCTACTCTTTACCGAGCCGGCCTAGTGCTGGCCGTGGGCTGGTGGTCCAAAACCGGCCTGACGATAACTCGCCTGGGCTTCCAGGGCAAAGGCCAGATCTGGCAGTTCCATTCCCGCGAGCACCATAGTGAAAATGCCATCAATTTCCTGATCCTGACTGTTCCCAGCCAATTTTTCCAAAGGGGCAAGCCGAAAAATGGTAGTCCCGCCTATTAAGGTCAAAGAACAGACTTAACAGATGAGGGAGAGGGGCAGGGTGCAGTCCCTTCGGCAGAGATCGGCCTTTCTCGGACTTCTCCGTAAGGGGAGGTGTGTTAATCCTCCCTGTTCTCACGGCCTTTTGAGCTGCGGACCTTCCTTTAGGGATATCACGTTGGAGCCGGGAGGCGTTTTTTGGGGGAGGAGAGGCATTTGCATATGGCAAGAGGCATCCTGGTACACAATGAATTTACACTTCCATTAATAAAGCATTTTTAATAACATTCCTATATCCATGTGCATGTGAGGCTTCCTGGTTTCTTATTCTTACACATATGAGAAAAAAGAATTGGACGAGAGGTTTAGTTGGACAGTGGACACAGTCTGCAGAAGGTAACCGGGGCTAGGGCACCAAGTCAGACCGAGGTGCACTCCATTAGCTGTGAGCTAATTCTCCCTGGTGGCATGTCCTCGCACCCACCAGTAAATGCGGTCCTCCCACTAGACCCGTGAGGGTCTCTTGGATTGCGCTCGGGCCTTTCTGGTTTTGGATAGTCAGCCCACTGAGCGGGCTAACTATGTAACCAGGACCTTGAGGTCTCTTCCTGACAGGGCGATTCCACAGGGGCAGGAATCGCCTTCTCGGGGGGGGGGGGGGGACCTCTCCTATACTGGTAAAAGATAGAATCACAAACACAGCAACATATACAACATTTCCTATAAGTTGCCTTGGTATGCTCCAGGGGGGGGGGGGCAGGGCCCTTCATGCTCAAAATGCGCAATCTCGGTCTGCACCAGAGGGTTAGGTGTATGCAAATTTTTATGTCCAGGGGCATGAAGGGCATCTGAGTGCTCCTGGTGTTTGGACAGGTATCCAGTCAAGGTGCTGTCCGTTAAAGAGATAGCGACAGGTTCTTCAGACCACGGGAGGTGCTGGTCTGCCAGGGGTGCTTTTGTTTGTCGAGGGAAAGGGGTCCCTGTGATCTCAGGGTGGGTGTCTTTGGGAGACCATGCGGTGGTGGTGGGAGGCTTTCCTGCATTGGTGGGTGGGCCGTCCAAAACCAGGATGGCCCGAGCGTTAGCGCACCCCATCCTTGCGTTTTCCTATTGGTTTTCCCACAGTTTTTTTCTCCCCCGCCATTGCACGGCTATCCTTCATTAGCCTGAAATCAGTCGTTGCACGGAGGCTCCCGCCTTTACGGTGGGTGCGACGACACGCCGGCAGCGGAGCTAATCCTCAAAAAAAAACTTTTTAATTTTTGTGCTCGGGGTTTGGCCAATAACAACCCCACCTTCACTGTTAAAGAATAGATCTTGAAACGATGGGAGGGGGGGTTGCTCCCTTCTTTCTAACTAGAGGGGACTTTGGAATGCTGGGGCTGTCTCTTTGGGAGGGGGCAGTCTCTTTGGGACGGGGCTGTCTCACCTTCCCTGGTGAGGAGGACTACAATTCATATGATGCCTTTGCACACACACAATACACAAAATTAAAATAATAAACAAAAAAAACCGCTTTAAAAACGGATGACAGAAAGGAAGAAAAGGGCGGGGGGGGTGGATACTTAGAGAGTTCAATTTCCTCTCCTCCTCCTTTCCTTTTAGAGCGGCTTATATGCTAGTTGGTTGTGCGATAACGACCCTCAGCTTGTTGAGCTGTCGTTTCAACCAACACCAAAGGAAAATTATCAGCATAAGCAGGCTTTTGATAACCTTGCAATATTTTGTTTCTCCCTTCTGAAATTGTTGCCCACACACGCAATCCACACATACTGCACCCCGGGCCCGGGGTGAGGCGCGAAAGATAAGCATCGATCGCACGACTAAAAGTGGTTGAGAAGGGAAACCTGGGGCCCCCCTTCCTTTTTTCTCAGTGTGTGTTTTCTCCCGTCCATATCTTCCACTTAGTTTTTTGGCCGCCACCCGGCGGCTTTTGTCAAGCCCCGGTCGCAAAGAGCCTTGGAGGGGGGCGGGGGCGAAAGTAACGCTGGATTCAAGACCATTACACGCGACTTCCCCAGCTTTTGAGAATGTGGTCCGTGGTTGCCTAAGCCGTTTGATGGGACGATGGAATGGATCCACACACAGGCTGCAAGCGCTGCGCCCCAGCTCGCTGTCCACGTTACGGACAGCCTAAACTGAGTGAAGAAGCTGCCCGCCCCAAGTGGTGGTGTTTCCCCCACCCGCGCAAAAGACGGACGTCCGACTCAAAGCCCTTCTTTTTAAGTCCGAAAACCAGGTAGCATTCGCTTAGGTGAAAGCTACATTGTTTTGACAGGTGTCAAATCGCCGGCCGCGGTCAGGGGCCGAGCGGCGCTCCCGACTCGGGAGTCCCGAGTCCCTGCCGTTTAAATGACATGTGCCAAACCCTCTGGTCCAGACCGGTGTTCGTGACTGTTCTGTCTGTGGCGTCTGGCGAGGCAGAAGTACCCTACACCTACCCAAGGAGTTGCGGTAGCAGAATAATGTTGGACCGTGGACAATTGTCCTTGTGGCGGGGTGAAACGGAAGCTCAGCCAGGCCAGCTGTCAGTCACTAACCCCGGTGCCCCAAACTCTGATAAACGATATTGGTTAAGGAAGAGGGGGAGAACAGAAAGCTTTGCTCCCCCACCTCCCTCTCCCTCTCCCCCGCTGAGGAAGTGTTTTCACAGTGTGCTTTAGACTTTCAAATCTCCCGCCCGGCAACTCCCGTCATCCCCCAACCCAACCCCACCCCAACACGCCGCGCGTAGCTCCGCCCCAGCACTAGTCCGACCTCGTGCGCGAACATGGCGGGGAGAGCAAGACGCGCCCTGCAGTGGAGGGGCGTTGAAGTCGAGGAGATGCTGAGGATCATTGTCCGTCATGGGCTGGCCTTTGACGTGACCCTCAGCGACCTCCCCCAACGCCCCTTCTTTACCAGGGTGGCGCGGCTTCTCTCTCGAGCGGGATATGCGCGGAGGACCGCCAACGCCTGCTAGAGGAAGTTTAACCTCCTATACATCTCCCTCCAGATATTCGACTTGTTGGGGGGGGGAACTACCACCCCACTACGACCGGCTGGTGGAGGTTCGGAATGCGGCCCGCGCAGAGATGGCCGTTCGTATGGGTGAGTCAATCGCTTTACCTAGACTTTTAGGTGATGGGCTTGTTTTGTTGGCCTAATGACACATTAGGGAACATCAACGTACATTTTCAGATTTTAATGGGAACATCTGGTCCTGCCTCAGGCTTTAACTCCAACTTCAGGTAACCTGTAGTTCCAGGTAGAGTCAACCTTCCTTCTAACTTTTGGATTTGTCATTGAAAGCCCTTTACCATTTTCGGGGGTTTAAGCTTTCAAGAGTCCAAGCTCCCACCCTCACACCAGGGGGATCACAAGACAATGAAGACATGACACTCTGCAAATCTGGTTGGTCTTCCAGTTTAAGGTGCTTATGGAATGCAATTTAATGACCTTGCCCTCCCTCATTCTCCCTTTCAGGGCTCTTTTTTTGGGGGGAATACCCAACTCTAACTTCCCCTTCTCTGCATGCTGGTGAACCTCAGTCATCCCAGCAAAACTGCGGTTAGGGTTGCCAATGTGCAGATGAGGGTTTCCCTGGAGATTCAGGGGTGGAGCATGAGGAGGGTGGGGATTGGGGTGCATGGGCATTCATTGGGATTATGTGCCAAAGTGAGGACCTTTATCGGTTACTGTATTCAAAGTGTGCTGGAGATCCAATGTGATATCTCAAGCTAACGCCTAGAAGATTAATAACCCAAGCACTCTTCAAACCAGACCCTGCACCCTCACACCAGCTGCACATTGCCTTCCCTGTGTCACCTTCTCATCCCAACCTCAAGTGTGCACAGGATATTCTATTATGTTCCTACCTCCTTGCATTCCTAAACATCAACTTCACAGGCACTCAAGCAGCGGCTGGAAAGGAAGAAAATATTACATTCTTCCCATCGTGGTTGCTGGCCCATGATGCGGGTCAATTAATGGTTTTTTTTTCTTTTTTCCCCGCATCAGGGGCAGAGAGGATCCAAGCTTCTCCTCCAAGCTTCATCCAAGCCTTTTGTAATAATTTTCTGAAAGTCAACACTAACTGGTTTTTTGGTGCTGCGTCCATGTCAAATCGTTGATTATTGTGTCAGATGAGCTCTGGTGTTCATGATAAGCTAGAAAAAATTGGTTTCTCCCTTATGAAATCATTGCACTCTCCAAGTGAGTGCATGGTATGAACAGTGAAAGGTGAATGTGTCAAAGTGGTGCTTTGTATCATGGGCCAGGTCTGAGGACACCACGGGGAAGCATAGAAAAAAAATTTTTTTAATTTTTATTCTGGGGGCATCACATTCCTGGCCAATTTTCATGCACAAGCCGGGGTGCCATGTTTCCCTCGACTTGGGATCTCTCGCATCTAATGCCCCTTCTCATGTCATCAGCATTTGCCCGTCATCACAGAATGCTGATCTCATGAAACAGGATGCTGAAATCATACCCTTAATGGAAAGCTTGGTATTTTGAGCGGTGGGTGGGGTCTCTGTTGGGACGGCCAATTAATTTCCCTCCCCTGGCAACTGCTCCCACAGTGTTTGAATGAAGATGGAAGGATTCAGCAGGGTTACAATAACCACCCTGCTGCAATTTCCCATGACAATACCACATCACTTAACAGTTTTAGGCAACTTCTTGAATTGGATAAATTAACAGGGGTTCCCAGCCAACGTCACACAACTCGACAAGGAGGGCAGCAGCAAAACGCTTGCTCACACTTGTGGAGCGTAAGTCTAAGAGTGACACATAGCGCAATTTTTGGGTGGCCTTGCGTTATTGTAACCATGCTCCTTCTCTATCTCCCTCTCCCCCCAGAGGCGGAAAACCAAATGGACATGGCGGGTCAACAGGGCATTCAGCAGTGCCTCCAAGAGCGGTGAGTATGGAGTGTAGGCTGGGCAGGACCGTAATAGGAGTTGTTGCCACCCCCACGTTTGCCATCATTTAACACTCCTCAAAGGCCCACTTTCTGTGTCCCTTGCCATCACCCTCCGACCCTCCAGCAGCTTTAAATACACGGTCTGTGTCTCGGACTGTGTTCTGGCCTCAGTTAGCGGAGACTCACTGAGCCTCTGAGCATTTGCCCGCACAGCATGCTTCCCCCATGAATGGCCGCTTCTACATGTCGCAAGGTCATCATCTGGTCCTAACTTCAATTTAAAGTTTTGATCCATTTACAAGCCCAAGATTACAGTAGCACCTTGAAGCCTTGCAAAAAAGGGGGATGGGAGGGGATGATCTCTCGTGAGCCAGTGTTCACTTCTTCTGATAAGACGGTGAGCCGTGGCACACTCAAGCTCATGCCCTCCCATCACTTTTTTGTGTAAGGCTTACAGTTTGCACTGTACTATTGCCCTATTTGACCGCCACCAGAAAATTAAGGCGGCCGCCCAATGCGAACGATCTCACTGAACAAGTTTTTCCTCTTACAGATACCCTGGCCATGGGCCAGAGTGCGAGATATGGGGGTTGGTGAGAGAACTGCGTGTCTCCGGTGAGTCCTTGCAGTGATTTGAACCATTTTTCTGTATTATGAGGGACCACAGTAGAAGCCCACATTGCTTAACTCGCTTAGAAGTGGCCAGGCTGCAACTATCTGTGTTCTCTTCTCCAAATTTATTAAAAAAAAAAAAAAATCACCCACACATGACCTTCAACATAGGCATAGCTCAACAGTTCTTCCTGAACGCTTTCAAAGTTTTCTATTTCTGAGAACATTTTAAGCTACTTGGGGAGCTATGACCTGAGGAGCGCTGGGATTTGGGTGGGGGCTCAGCTCAGCCAACGCTTTGCCCATAGAGTCATTGATACTGGCATTGCAACCCTCCCTTTCAACATAGTAAAGTTGTGAACTGACATGTCAACACTGTTTCCCCCCCCCCCTCTGCAGTGGAAAACCTCGAGCAACGCATGTCGCTCCTGGAGGAGGAGCGGCGCTAACCAGAACCACGGGGAGCCAGAGGAGAACACCTAGTTTAATAATGTTTTTGTATTTATACTTGTTCGGTTTAAACTGTTGTTTTATTGAGGTTTTTTGAAATTTTTAAATTTTAATAAAGAAAAAGTTAATCTTTGGCATTACACAAGTGTCCTCAGGAAGACTCATAAGGTTACAGACATTTCCCCAATGTTTCCTTTTTAAAGAAAAACCAAAGGTTTACACCATTAAGGGAAGGCCTCAGAGCAATTGGGGGAGAGGGGTTTTTCTGCGCCTGTGTCCAGGGCAGCCCTCTCCGGCACGACACATCAACAAGCAGCGTGCAGACGGAGGAGCTTTTCAGTGTGCGTGCCCAAGGTGTCATCACTGGCCTTCGAGTTAAGGGAACCACCCCCCCACCCACATAAGCGTGATGAACGTTTATGGGTGCGGCCCACACCATGCTGTGTGGCCTTTGGGCCAGGGTGGAAAACCGGAACATTATTCCTTTAGAACCAATGGGTCATGAGAGGCGTGGAAGCTCACGCGACAGATCAGGCCCACACTTCAATTACATGGCGCTCAGTGACAGTAGAGGCTTCCTGGATGGCTCACGCCAGAAAGGACAATCTGACCTGTGAAGGGAAAAAAAAAAGGGGAAATGAGGAAGGGAGACAGACTGCCAAACAGCCACAACTCTACAGAAATTAGTCCCTCAGCACTGACAGGTTTTTTTACTCCAGCCAAATTAGAATGGGGAACGGTTCGTGATGCAAGCTTCTGGACTTGAATCAGGAGCAGTGGTGGGGAGCAGAGCAGAAGTGGCAGCAGGCCTAATTCTTACACTGACTTTCTTCCACACACAGCCCAATCCCGAACATTAAAATGGCAACTCATGAGCATTGCGCGTGAAGGGGTCCCCCTTCTGCTACGTGTTGTTCTAAAGTGAGAATTCCTGACCAGACACATGAATGCTTGGGGAGAAAACGGGCAGGGGAAGCCCATGAACCAGATAAAGTCTCACCTTTCTTTGCCTGAAGCTCGGGTGCAGTAGAAGCCTCCAGGATGTCAGCCAGAAGAAAGAAACACCAGAGCTCATCCGGGATGCAAAAAAACATACAGAGAAGGTGATTAGAGAGGTGAGAGAGCACACGGAGTTTGAGTCTTGAATACAGCTTTATACCTCTTTTTGTCTAGTCAGTGGTCAAATTAGTCTGCAGAGGGGAATGGATGCTCTTTCCCTTTTTTTTTTTTTTAAATCGGGAAAGAGCGCCTCACCAGATTCCCAACGACACAGTCCACGAGGACATGCGGTGACAACACGCTTGTTCTAACCTCATCCTTCCTCAGTGTCCAGGTCGGGGAAGCCAAACAAGGGCAGGTTGACCTTTAGGAATGCCAACTGCTCAGCGTGCCAGGGTGCCAGGCTTGCGCGTTGTGGGCGAAGAACTTCACCCAAATGAGAAAATAGGCGCTCACTCTGGACGCTCGTAGGAGGGCAGGAGAGGAGCCTCTGGGCCACGACTGCGAGGTCCGGCCAGACTGACTGTTTCGCGGCCCAGTAGGTCAGCGGACACGTCATCTGTGGCTCGTAGGGCTCAGAAAGGTACTCCCTTACCATTGCTTCTCCCGTGTCCTGTCTCCTGCGCTTAGACAAAGCCTCGGAGGGGCCAACTGCCCACCCGATGACGTCCATCTCCATCGCCATCGAGGTGGTGGCCTGCAGGGGGACGGCACAAGATGCTGAAGGTGTGGGATGGGTGACAAGGGAGTCTTCCTCCCTCTCCACCTCCTCAGTGTCAATCCCCCGTTGGGCCCGCAATCGCTCAACTCGCTGGGACAGCTTGTCTCTCCAGCGCAGAAGCTCGCTGGAACGCTCTGCAATGCTGCCCTTGATGCGCGGGTCGCACATGCTCGCCAACATGTAGACCGGCTCCTGAGCGACAGGCATCAGACGGTTGGACACTCCTTCAAGAAGCCTCGTCACTAGGCCGGTCAAGGCTGTCTGATCATCTCCCTGTTCCTGGAACTGCTGTTGAAAGGTCCTCATCCTAACACGGAGCCTGTGGGCCATGGGGGTGAACAGAGCCAGCGTAGCCGTGTCCGAGGAGAGCATCTCTGTGCAATGCTTGAAGGGCTCAAGCACTTGCACAGTCTGAGCAAGAATCTGCCACTCACGTTGGTTGAGCTGCCGCTCAGACCCCACGGATTCTGATTCCAGAAAAAATGCTCTGAGGGCCCTCTTCTGCTCCACCAAACGCTCGAGCATGGCGTAAGTGGAGTTCCAACGCGTGTCGACATCACCCTTCACACGGTGCTCTGGCACGCCTTCCCGGATCTGCATCTCACGCAGTGCGTAGTTGTCCTTTGGACTGCGCGAGAAGTGACTTGCAAACTGCCGGCATTTTACCATGAGCTTCCGGAAGTTGCGAGTCTGCCCATCCATTTTGGATTCAGGTTGTGATCCGAGGCCCAGGGCATCTTTCACCACGAGGTGGAGAAGATGGGCCGCACAGTAGATCCGTGATTCAACACCCAGTTGCCCTGCCGCCGCCCTGATGTTTGCGCCACCATCGGTCACCATGAATCCCATGGTGACTTCCCTGCCTAGCCAATTCTGTATGTGTGGCTTCAGGACGGCGACGATGTTGGCCGCCGTGTGCGCCTCCGCGAACTCCTCCGCGTGTAGCATGGCCTTGCAATAGCCGGGCCGGCGACAGTCTCCCTGCCTAACACTGCCCACCCCTCCCCCACCCACGAGGTCCTGTGGTTGCCACCAATGCGCGGTGAGGGAGATGAAAGATTCCGCATTCAGACTTGTCCAAATGTCGGATGTGAAGTGCACAGTGCCGCCGGCAGCGCGCGACAGCTGTGCCCTCACATGCACCTTTGTGCCCGCGTACAACGATGGCACAATGGATGTAGCCATCGTGTTGCGAGATGGTAACTTGTACCAGGGCGCAAAAAATTGGATGAGTCTGCGGAATCCAACCTTCTCAACAACACGATAGGGCATATCGTCCACGGCAATCATTTCGCCGAGCAGACGAGTGGCCTTTTTCGTGGCTGCTCTGACCCCACCTCTCGGCATCCTACAGACGCCATCCCCCACACCAAACATCTCTGAAAGAGTGGTTTGGCGGGTCTTTTCTAGGGGAGTCGCAGCACGGGGCGCGACGGGGAGAGCAGCAGACAATGGCGGTGCACTGGCCCCGGGAACCCTTGCCAGCGAAGTACCAGCCTGTCTCTCCTCCTGGAGCAGCACCGCGTTGTGGTGCTTCCGGAGATGGTTCCGGAGTGCGGTGGTCGAGAGATGCTTGAGATCTTTCCCTCGACTCACCCGCGCCCTGCAGAGCTTGCACTCGGCAATGCGGGTATCATCCTCTGCCAGTTCGAAATGCTTCCAAACCGAGGATGTGAAGTGGCTCCCATGCGGCTTGTGCGCGGAGGTTGCCGCAGGAGCAACCTGCCTGGAGGTGCTCGGGGCAGACTCTTGCTGTCTAGGGACCTTGCAGGGAGGGGACGGCGGGGTAAGGGTTTGAGATGGCTCCAGCAACAACACAAACTCTTCCTCTTGCGACTCCTCCACCCTCTCCTCACATTCCGTAGTTCCCAAACTGCTTCTGGGAGTTGGAGAAGCAGGCAAAGTCGGCGGGCTGTCCATCGAGTGTGCAAACCCCTCGACCACTCTTCTTGAAGTGGGGGTGAGATACCTCAATGCATCGGTATCAAAACATTCGATCTCGAACTCCTCCCCAGACAGCACCCCCTCCTCCTCCTCCCGCTGCCGCGTGACAGGCCCCTCCACGTCAACAATGGGAGGAGCAGGAGGAGGTACGGTCTGCACAGCAGCAGCATCAGCAGCAGTCCCTGTACCAGTGTGAGCATCACCTCTCACCTGTGCAGGATTGGCAGCTGCGGAGGCACCGTCTGAAAAATCGATCCACCGCTGCACCCCTGAGGGTGCCACCGAAGCTGATCTACGCACAGGGCGGGGGTGGGCCGAGGCCCTCCCCCTACCCCTCCCCTCCACCCCTCTGGTCTTCTGCAGTGCTTTCCCCCCAGGGCCCCTGTTTCCTGGACGCCTGGCACTCATCTTTCCCCTTGGCAAAACCCAGAGGTGGGTTTGCTGGGTCAGATAAGGTGGCACGCAAGCACGGTGGAGGGGGTGGGATGGGGTCGCGCGAGCCTCAGCGGCGAGAGGGTCCTCGCGGCTCCGCACGGAGACCGCACGGCCTTCTCAAGGCAACCGGGGGGGGGCTAGGCCGGACCGTGGAACCCCAAGCAAAGCAACCCATCGCACCACTCACAGGCCACACGAGACAACCAAAAGCCAAAGGCGCTGGATGAACTCAAGTGGCACCCAAGCACCGGGGGTTGGGACGGGAACGCGGGAGGCCCAGCCGGCGGCGAGAGGGTCCTCGCGGCTCCGCACGGAGACCGCACGGCCTTCTCAAGGCAACCGGGGGGGGGCTAGGCCGGACCGTGGAACCCCAAGCAAAGCAACCCACCGCACCACTCACAGGCCACACGAGACAACCAAAAGCCGAAGGCGCTGGATGAACTCAAGTGGCACCCAAGCACCGGGGGTTGGGACGGGAATGCGGGAGGCCCGGCCGGCGGCGAGAGGGTCCTCGCGCCTCCGCACGGAGACCGCACGGCCTTCTCAAGGCAACCGGGGGGGGGCTAGGCCGGACCGTGGAACCCCAAGCAAAGCAACCCACCGCACCACTCACAGGCCACACGAGACAACCAAAAGCCGAAGGCGCTGGATGAACTCAAGTGGCACCCAAGCACCGGGGGTTGGGACGGGAACGCGGGAGGCCCGGCCGGCGGCGAGAGGGTCCTCGCGGCTCCGCACGGAGACCGCACGGCCTTCTCAAGGCAACCGGGGGGGGGGCTAGGCCGGACCGTGGAACCCCAAGCAAAGCAACCCACCGCACCACTCACAGGCCACACGAGACAACCAAAAGCCGAAGGCGCTGGATGAACTCAAGTGGCACCCAAGCACCGGGGGTTGGGACGGGAACGCGGGAGGCCCGGCCGGCGGCGAGAGGGTCCTCGCGCCTCCGCACGGAGACCGCACGGCCTTCTCAAGGCAACCGGGGGGGGGGGCTAGGCCGGACCGTGGAACCCCAAGCAAAGCAACCCACCGCACCACTCACAGGCCACACGAGACAACCAAAAGCCGAAGGCGCTGGATGAACTCAAGTGGCACCCAAGCACCGGGGGTTGGGACAGGAACGCGGGAGGCCTGGCCGGCGGCGAGACGGTCCTCGCGGCTCCGCACGGAGACCGCACGGCCTTCTCAAGGCAACCGGGGGGGCCTAGGCCGGACCGTGGAACCCCAAGCAAAGCAACCCACCGCACCACTCACAGGCCACACGAGACAACCAAAAGCCGAAGGCGCTGGATGAACTCAAGTGGCACCCAAGCACCGGGGGTTGGGACGGGAACGCGGGAGGCCCGGCCGGCGGCGAGAGGGTCCTCGCGGCTCCGCACGGAGACCGCACGGCCTTCTCAAGGCAACCGGGGGGGGGGCTAGGCCGGACCGTGGAACCCCAAGCAAAGCAACCCACCGCACCACTCACAGGCCACACGAGACAACCAAAAGCCGAAGGCACTGGATGAACTCAAGTGGCACCCAAGCACCGGGGGTTGGGACGGGAACGCGGGAGGCCCGGCCGGTGGCGAGAGGGTCCTCGCGGCTCCGCACGGAGACAGCACGGCCTTCTCAAGGCAACCGGGGGGGGCTAGGCCGGACCGTGGAACCCCAAGCAAAGCAACCCACCGCACCACTCACAGGCCACACGAGACAACCAAAAGCCGAAGGCGCTGGATGAACTCAAGTGGCACCCAAGCACCGGGGGTTGGGACGGGAACGCGGGAGGCCCGGCCGGCGGCGAGAGGGTCCTCGCGGCTCCGCACGGAGACCGCACGGCCTTCTCAAGGCAACCGGGGGGGGGGCTAGGCCGGACCGTGAAACCCCAAGCAAAGCAACCCACCGCACCACTCACAGGCCACACGAGACAACCAAAAGCCGAAGGCGCTGGATGAACTCAAGTGGCACCCAAGCACCGGGGGTTGGGACGGGAACGCGGGAGGCCCAGCCGGTGGCGAGAAGGTCCTCGCGGCTCCGCACGGAGACCGCACGGCCTTCTCAAGGCAACCGGGGGGGGGGCTAGGCCGGACCGTGGAACCCCAAGCAAAGCAACCCACCGCACCACTCACAGGCCACACGAGACAACCAAAAGCCGAAGGCGCTGGATGAACTCAAGTGGCACCCAAGCACCGGGGGTTGGGACGGGAACGCGGGAGGCCCGGCCGGCGGCGAGAGGGTCCTCGCGCCTCCGCATGGAGACCGCACGGCCTTCTCAAGGCAACCGGGGGGGGGCTAGGCCGGACCGTGGAACCCCAAGCAAAGCAACCCACCGCACCACTCACAGGCCACACGAGACAACCAAAAGCCGAAGGCGCTGGATGAACTCAAGTGGCACCCAAGCACCGGGGGTTGGGACGGGAACGCGGGAGGCCCGGCCGGCGGCGAGAGGGTCCTCGCGCCTCCGCACGGGAGACCGCATGGCCTTCTCAAGGCAACCGGGGGGGGGGCTAGGCCGGACCCCAAGCAAAGCAACCCACCGCACCCGCACAACACAAACACCACAAAACACCCTCAAACCAGTTCCAAAAGATGAACTCAGGTGGATCTCTCAGAACTGCAACAATTCTGCTGGCTGGATCTCGCTACCAAAATGGCAAACACTGGGGAAGGAAGGGATGGGCGGCAGGCGTTTTAAACTTTCTCTTGGCCAGTTCAAAACTTCAAATCAAAGCTCTGATTGGCCAGGGGAAGATTCTGCTGGGCTACCATTGGCCGTGGGAGAAAGCGGCCGGATCAGCTCCTGCGCATGCGTCTCCGCCGAACCACCGAATTCGCCGAATTCACACGCCGAACACGCCGAACATGAAGAGTTCGGCCATCCGGATTACTCTCATTTTGGAGTTCGGATCCATCCGAACTGAAAATCGCCGAATCAAGGAGAATTCAGCTGATTTTAAGTTCGGGCCGAACCGAATTGACAGCCCTAGTTTTGACCACCATTTTGGGAATCAGTGGAGAGAACTGGCCATTAACGCATGGCTCCTTTGTGCTGGGAAAGGTGCACACTTTTTTAAAGCGGGAACCTTTTTAAAGCAGGAAATCAAACGCACGGCACAAAGGAGCGCTCAGTGGGAGCCATCGCTCTTCTCGCCTCCACCTTGCTGTCCCCGGGTGGAGCAGAGGGGAGGCTGGCAGAGAGCAGCCACTGCCCCTTCTCTCAGCCCTCCGTTTCGCCTCACCTCGCCTCTAATTGTGGCTGCTCTGGCAGCGGCCGGTCTCTCTCTCTCTCTTGGCAGCAAACAGGCCTCTCTCTCTCTCTCTCTCCGCCTCCTCCTCCTCCCTCACAGGCGGCCGCTGCAGCGACGGCTCTGCACTTTTCCAGCAGCGAGGAGGTGGGCGGAAGCGACGGGGAGATGACCCGGAAGCGGTGCGCACGAGCAAGCTCTCCAATTTGTAGCGGGGCTTCTTCAGGTTTAAGTCGCAATATCACAGCAACCTAAAAACTCGGAGAAGGTCTGGGATGGGCCGCATCGAACGCGCAAGCCAGAGACGGCCATGCGTGTTGACAAGGACAATTGGCTGCATGCCCGGGAGTTTCCCTGGACAAATCGGGCATGCGTTAATGGCCAGCTGTGTGCTGAGAAGCATCTATTTTGGGTGACAGTAAAATCGACTCCAATTCACTTGTATTTTTGGGTGGGGCTCTTTAGAGTATATTCTGTGCAAATTTGGTATCATTATCTTTATAAACAGTTGCCTCAGAGCCAGTGTGGTGTAGTGGTTAAGAGTGGTGGACTCTAATCTGGAGAACTGGGTTTGTTTCCCCAATAGGGTTGCCAACCTCCATGTACTAGCTGGAGATCTCCTGCTATTACAACTGATCTCCAGCCAATAGATATCTGTTCACCTGGAGATAATGGCCGCTTTGACAGTTGGATTCTGGCATTGAAGTCCCTTCTCTCTCCAAACCCTGCCCTCCTCAGGCTCTGCCAAAGACCTCCCTCTGGTGGCAAAGAGGGACCTGGAAACCCTATTCCCCACTCCTCCATGTGAAGCCTGCTGGGTGATTTTGGGCTAGTCACAGTTCTCTCCAAACTCTCTCAGCCCCACCTACCTCACAAGGTGTCTGTTGTGGGGAGGGAAAGGGAAGGTGATTGTAAGCCACTTTGACTCCTTAAAAGTAGAGAAAAGTGGGGTATAAAAACCAGCTCTTCTTCTTATCCTATTTCAAAGCCTTATGGTGAGAGTCAGGTTATGGAGAAAAATACACTATGGTCAAAATAGGTAAAATACAGTGGTGGACCTACATTTTTGGGACCCTGAAGCTTGAACTGTTATGGGGCCCCTTTGCAACCAGCAACAATAGGGCAACATCTAACAAGGTTCAAAGGGCTTGCTGCCCTTGCAAAGACCTCAAGGCCCAAATGGCAGAGAACAGGGTGGTGGGGTGTCCTTGAAAATGGGCCATACAGTGAGCCCCTTCCCACCAGCTACAAGGTCTGGGTAACTGCTGGTATCTTCTTCAATGGGGTTGTTCTATGGCAGATGTATTGGTTCATTCTCTAATAGAGAGCTAGAAGGTCATCAGAGGGGGCTTGTTAGGATAAAGAGGTGAAAATCTGACTTTTGGTATTAAAATGCACAAGTGAGATGAGTGCAGCCTAAATTGAGAATTCAGATTTTTTTTTATGGTTCCGGTTGGCTGTAGCCTAAGGGCTGAGCTATAGAACTATTAACTGCTGCACCGACAAAGGATCTGAGGATCCAGCCAACAAAATGTAGGCTATGAATTTATTCTGGCAAGCTCAGTGAGCCCATACAGCTGGGGGTTTGGATGCTGCAAGCCCCCAAGAAAATTTTGAAATTTGACCAATTACAGGAACATTTTGAGGCCATATGAAATGGGTATTGGAGCATATTCTAAGGTCAATGTTAAGTACTTCAACCCATTAGCTTATGATTCTATCACTAAAATAGCCTTATTTTAGTAAAAAACACTTTAAAAAACTCCATCAATTTTGTTGAAAAATTCACTCGTTAAAAAAAAAAAGGTTTCTTCAGGGCCCCTCGGGGATTAGGGGCCCTGAAGCTTAACAATATCACAGTATTGATGCATTTCTAGCTCGATCCCAGTCTATCCAGATGAACATGACAACTTCTTCTTCTTCACATCCCCCATTGAAAATAATGGCCCCAAACCATGCAACCACACTGATTTGACTCTAGGGTTGCCAGACATCCACTGGGGTGGGGAATTCCCCAATTTGGGCCCTTCCCCCAGCACTGGCCAACTGGCTGGTGGGGTCTTACTGGGCTTAAAATGAGGCCTAAGCCCTGGCCCTATTGGTGCACTGACTTATGGAAGTGACGTTGTTGTGTCAGTGCCAGCCTGCCTCCGCAGATGGTAAGCCCTTCCATCCCCCGCCAGTTGTCAGGGAGGACTTGGCAACCCCACTTGAATCCCAAACTGGTAATGTCCTACCTGAAAATAAGCAATCACGATAAAAATGCCCTCCCCAAACCTGGATCCAAAGTTTTAATGAATTTTTTATCAGCTCACCGTGGTTAAGATGCTGTCCAATACATGACCTGGATGTACATCAATTCACATATTTCTGAAAGCGATGCATGGCAGATAGACAGCAATCACAGCAGACCGCTGTTCAGCAACTGGTTCTACATGCATATCTCCTAAGGTGTCATGGGGCCATTTATAACAGGATTGGAACAAGATCTGCCAAAGATGGAGGGTAAAATAAGTGGAAAAAACCCTCCTCTTGCCTGCCTTCTCCCTCTGAGAATTTTCCAGATTCCTGGGATTGCAGATTCTAGATAAATAAAGCAATGAAATTAATGTGTCAAACAATAAGATTCTTTTATTTTTCTAGGCTCATGTGTGTCTCTGTTAGGAGAGAGAAACAGGGAGATAAAAAGTATTATAATTCATCAAAATAATTTGATAGATGTAGATATTAATGGTAAAATTCAGTTATTAACTTGAAAAAGAAAATGTCCTTTCCCTAATAATTCTGCCATGGAACTATTTATGCCCTGTGTTCCAATACAACAGTTAAACCTGGGGATATTTATTTATTTATTTTATTGTATTTGGTGAATCACTACATATTCTTAAAGTACATCCGAAGTTCAATCTAATCTAAATAGTATCATCAAATTTTTATACCATTACTGTAATTACATTCGTGCACACAACTCAATTACCAAAGATATGGATCGTTACCTGTGCAATTTGATTATGGAATTTAAATCAATATATCTGATATAATTACAGTTAAGGTTACAGTAAATTTTGTCAGAAACCACATTATGCCTTACTGTCTTGTTGTATGCATTTTAATAGTTCACTTTTAAACCAGAACACTTCAGTTAAAGAAGGATATTCATTTTTCAGAGTAATTTCACTAAATGGGAGGAAATGACACAGTAAATCATGCAAGAAGCTAAGTAAATTATCTAACTTGCAGTCTGATGTCATAATTTTCCATAGATACCTTGGTTTTATGGAGTAGCCTATTCCTTCTTCCCCTCCCCTTGTATCTTTGTGTTTTTAAAAACTGATTACATGGATCTTCTGAAAGTGATTCAGGACTCTGGTTAGCTTAATACAAGATAAACAGACCATTAGCTGTTGCTGACCTGATCAATGGGATTGTCAAAGTCCCTACTGCCTTGCGTTACCATTGCCTGGCTGCTCTCACATCACTCTCATCATAGCCCATTCAGAGACACAGTGAAGAATCATAGACAAAGGCAGCACAGAATGCATGAAAATACTGCCAAATCTCTGCACTGAGGGGAAATTCCTACTTGGCCCTTTAAGGCAACTAGATCCAAACATTTTCTGGAGCCATGTTTTAGGTTAGCAGAGCAGTTGCAACTAAGGCATTTTATGCACTGGTTGTTCCTGTTGTGGTCACACACACTACTTTGGGGCTTTATTTTCATTATGCGTGTATTTTCCGACCTTTAGAAGTTATCTCACTCTCCCCTTACATTTTCCCTGTGTCTTCAGGATGCTGTTTTACCACGAATTTAAAGTCTGCCTTGATCCCAAATTAAAAGCCGGTCCTGTGAATACTTGTTATTTTGGGGTTTTCTCCCCATGCCCATTCTTGCTTCTTCCTCCCATTTCTCTGCCCCCCTCATCCAAGCCCTCCCCTGGAAGCCATTTGCTAGTGAAGCTGCTTAGTAAGTTTCTCAGCGAGTGTAGGTCAGTGTCAGTCCTCAGCCAGATGGAACGGAGCAGGGTTGATTTGCCACCCTCCCCTTATATGTTATAGGCATGATTTTTTTATTTTATTTTTTTGCTAGTGCAAGGTTACTGATGGGACGATGAAACAGATCCAAATAATTAGTTCTTGTAGGTTATCCGGACTGTGTAACCGTGGTCTTGGTATTTTCTTTCCTGACATTTCGCCAGCAGCTGTGGCAGGCATTTTCAGAGGAGTAACACTGAAGGTGTCCTTCAGTGTTACTCCTCTGAAAATGCCTGCCACAGCTGCTGGCGAAACATCAGGAAAGAAAATACCAAGACCACGGTTACACAGCCCAGATAACCTATAAGAACCAATGAACTCTGACCGTGAAAGCCTTCAACAATATTTAGATCCAAATAATTTTTCTTCTAGGGAGGAAGGAAGGGTCACCTTTGTCCACCAGAAAAGGCTGTGCTGCAGCTGATGGGACCCACATGTACAAAAGTCAATTGAGAAGAGGGCTGTAGTAAGGATGGAAGGGAACCAGGAACTAGTCACCAAGAGCACTGGGTCAATCAAAATTAAGTATGGCCAAGTCTTGCTGGAAACTGAATGAAATCATCACTTAAGAGGAAGTAAGACCATGGAACTCTGTGGGACTCACAACGCAGATAACTCAGGCTTAAGTTAGCGCTGCACATTCTTGCCGCTACCCAAATGTGTCCACAGTTTGGAGCAAATGAAATTGAAAAGGGAAGTTGCTGACCAGCAAATAACTGGGATTCACAATCTTCCTTGTCAGTCCAGCCAGGAAGTTCTCCCATGCAAGCCCCAGGCCCAGCAATGAAACAAATGTGAAGCTCTGGTGCAACTCCTTGTTCATTGTAATTGGCACTTGCACAACAGAACTTAGATGGCTCATGCTTCTGGACGAAAACTACTGCGCAGAAATGGCCATGCAAGCGTTTTTATGTTCTTCTGACCCCTGCTTTGAGATAGTTAGAAACAAATTGGTTGGGGGGGGGCGTTGTTGGTCTGGACCCTTCTCTGCTTAGACTATAAAATGGCCATTTGGCTCAATTCAAATGAAAAAATCCCACTGTGGGACTGGCGGGGGCTGGTTACATTTTTTAAAAATACACTACAACCCATTACAGGGCAGCATTTTCATGGGGGAGGGACACAGAAGCTCTGCATCTTTGCTGGGGGAATTTCTTTGGGGGAAAAGCCCCTGTGCATAGTGTTTTGAGAATTCGAACTGCAAATACTGTGCAGTTAGAGAGCAGCAGATCCAGCGGAAACAGACCATGCAAAAAGGCCTAAGAAATGCAATCCTTAGTTTGAATGAGGCAGAACTTTATATGCTTTCTAGTGCTCTGTTTCCATACCTTATAGAGCAAGTGTGTACATGGAAGCAATTAGAATGGAACATTTCTCCATCCCATTTTCCCTGCCACCTCTTTTGAAACCAATGCACAGTGTTGCCCACATACCATGAAAAGCGAGTACTTTAAACCACAAATATCCCCCAATACTGGCAAATAGTGACTAGATGTGGACCATAAGGGAAGGGAACTACACCGTGCTGCCAAATTGTTGCCACTGGCAGCTACGCAAACATTATTTCAGTGTAAATGCTCTTTGTTGTTTTTGATGAGATGATTTTCAATTTCTGATTTTCAATTTCTGATTCCAAAGTCTCATTTCTGTTTTGTTTCTCTTGTGTGTAAATCAAACCTATTGATCTTTTTTACTTTTGTACCATTTCCTTATATCATTTTTCCTGTAAAATTATATATATTTCTTAACATCATTTGTGTATAAAGTCAGCAATATACATTGAGTTGTAGCCTATCCTTGTGCATAGCTAAGAGCAACAAATACTATTGGTGCAAGCTTCTTGCATCAATGACATGCAATGTGTGCCAGTGGAATCTGCTGCCCTCAGCTGCACACAGGGCTAGCATACAATCTATTATACATGTACTATACATGTAAATGATGTACATTGGATCCAAACATTGTGCTCTGCCACTGTATGGGTATTTCCAACAAAAAAGGAGAAGTGATTATATAAAATAGAAAACAGCAAATTAAAACATAAGGCAGGAAGAAGAGATCATTGAGGGAATGCCAGACAAAACAACGGTTTCACAGCTGGTGGAAGACATTGATAAGGGGTAGAAGAATATCCCTACGGAGGCAGTTCCATAATTGTCACCATGATCAAGAAGGTCCTCTCGGGTTACCACTCCTCGATCTGCAGAAAGTGGGAGCAACCAAAGCAGGGCCTGAGATGATGATCATAGTGGTCTGGTAGGTTCATGCAGGCGTAGGTGACCATTGAGGTATGCCAGTTCCAAACTATACAGGGCTTTAAAATTAAAACTAGCTCCTTGAATTGGGCCTGGAAACAAACTGGGAACTGGTGTAGATGGACCAAGACTGGAATGATATGGTGATATATTGTACAGATTACATATAAAAACCATACAACATTCATAAACGATCAAAAACAAAATGTACAAAACTAGCAGCAAAAATAAGAGAACTGAAATAAAAATATAAATGAATATATATAAAAAACCAGAAACAGGAACATTTGCTCATCCCTATCACCAGGGTTTAATTTCCTCATGTTGGTGGTTTTAATGTGCCTCGCATATTAATATATCTCATCCTATTTTTAAACATCTCTTTAACTAGCTAATTTGGGGTTGCCCCATTGAAAAAGGTTAACCTTTCTCCCACTTACTACGATTTGAAATGAATAGGTGAATGTATCATCAGTCCACTCTCCAGTTCTATTGTCTGAACTTCTGTGTATTCATTATTAACATACATCACTGATAAGCTTCTGCTACCAGAGGGAAACACATAACAGTAAAAGGGGGCAATGCCCTGATATCTGCATCCCTGAGATAAAAGGCTATGCCAATTGTTCCACATAAGTCTGTGCATCTAAAGCAGGCTTTAAAAAAAAAAAATAGAAAACCCATTCCCTAATCTGCACTTCCAGCAATGTAAATGTCTCGACAGGGCAGTCAAATTTGTGAAACAACTTATTTGCATGTTGTGAAGTGATAATGGCTCCATGTTTTAAGGGTGTATTTGTCTTATGTCAGGATCGTCTCTGTATATTGGTGAATGCTAATCTACTTTTTAGTAACATCTGCTTTGTCTCAAGTGATTAAGTTGTGGCGAGTAGGTACTACATACACTAATACAGAATGCTTAATAAATTATCTTAAGATCACTTTAATTAAAATATATGAACCAAATTTTGAGAATAGATTCTTACCACAACTTTGGCTCCTTCGAATAATGTGTGATAGCATGCATAGGCAAGATTGAAAGCCAGGGGGAAATCTTCACATCGCTGTGCAAAATAATATGATCTTTCACATACCAAGTGGTTGTGAGAATCAAGCCCCAATGAACATTAAGAAAATTTAGCCTGGTTGCATTATGCTGAGTTCAAAATTATTCACAAGCAAAATCTAACATAGGAAGACCTATATGTAACACGAAGTGGGAATCACAATAAACACTCTTGTAAACCGATGTAAAGAGTCGAGTTCATTTACAATGCAGGTAGTACATCAACTACTAACTTCTCAAATAGAACTGGAATGATAGTTATTCACCACAAGGTGACTAAATCAAGTCCATGAATTGAAGGCACTCCGCAGAAGATACTGGGAGGAAGATGGTCTTCTAGAAGCAATCCGTTTTGTGGTTAACTTCTTCAGTTCCAGTTGCCTTATCTTGTGTACTGCATCAATCCTTAATAACCCACAGCTTACAATCAGCATACAAAATATGTGTAACACCTTTCACAAAGTTCCAACAATGGCCTTCAATTCATGGATTTGATTTAGTCACATTGTGTTGAATACCTATCATTCCAGTTCTATTTGAGACATTAGTAGTTGATGTACTACCTGCATTGTAAATGAACTTGACTCTTTACATTGGTTTACACCCTCAAATATATTTCAGGACTCTTCCCTAGATTTTCAGTTCTCATTTAAAACAAATTAGACATCGTACAGGCAAAGTTAAACACTCTTAAACCCCTTTGGGTTGGATCTAATGCAGTATTTTTGCAGATGTAAGCATTTCTACCCGAGGAGCGTGAATTTTGCAGCTCCCCCCTCCTGCAGCAGCCCAAAATATCCCTCTGAAACCCTTTTTGTGGGGTCTTTCCCCTCTCCCCTAGAAGCTGTTACATATGAAAAAAAATGCAATGCTGGATCCAACCCACTGATTTCAGCATATGCTTTCATAGACATTTAAATTAACAGAACTTTACTGTGCTTAACTTTGGTTGGATTGTACTGTATGAGCTGAATATGAAGTCTAGTATATGGAGTTAGTTTATGAAAGCAGTCCCATCTCTTCCAGTAATGCCTTCCAGGAAGATCAGGAAAGCTGCTGATGAGGGCTGAGGACCCTCCAGGACTATGTACCACATAATATGGTAGGCTGGAGCAAGAAAGGGGAATTATCTACACGTTCCCACTTTCACTCTTGTACAAGCTTTCACTTTGTTCATGAAACTTTCTTTGCTCATGCAAGAATAAGAAGGAAGCCTTTAGGGTGCAGGGTACAGCTGGAGGAAGGATAAAGTAGGAAAGATGTACTTTCATACATTCATTCCATTCACAGGAGCTTGGGATCCAACCTTAAGTCTCTATCACATTTACCTTCAGAGAGAGAAGAAAAAGAATCATCCTATTATCCATTAAGAAATAATGCTATTTCAAGCTTCAGATGACTTGGCCAATGAGTGAAGGAGTAAGCATTTTTCTTCACACTTAAATTTATTTAAATATTTGTCAGTCATTGTCAGTTTCTGATTATTTACAATAGTGTCCCAGTGTAATTTTAGGACTAAAGACTTTGTTGAATTATTCCAGAGAGGTAACCATGTAAGTCTATTGTTGCAAAATAAAAGAGAAGTCCAACAGCTCCTTAAAGACTGTTTTCTTTTGTTGGATTATCACTTGAAAGAATCTGTGATTCTATGCCAAAACACCCCTGCTACTCTTCTGTACTTTGTTAAAATATTGCCCAATTTGATCATGAAAAAATGTCCCACGATGATGCAGAGAACAAGTCTGCTTACTAACAGACACTCAGCTTCAATTTATAATCTGTCTCAGCAAATGGATACTTCTTGAGAACTCTAGCCTGGCAATAATCTATTCGAAACATTAAAATAATAAAATATAATGTTACTTTGAGAATGTTGTATGTCAGGACATTACAAAATATAGTATACTGTAGTATTAGCTTCTCATCCAAAATTTCAGTGTCCCATCATCAATATGGTGTTAGTAATTTTACATGAAAAAATTGGGGGCCTGTGAGGGGGAATAAATGATTAGGCAATTCCCTCCGATCAAGGTAGATTGTGAAGAACTGCAGGAGGAACTCTCTAAATTGGGTGAGTGGGCAACAGCATGGTAAATTAAGTTCAGTGCAGGCAAATGTAAGGAGATGAACACTGAAACTAAAATCCTAACTAAATATAAGCTAATGGGGTCTGAACCAGCTCAGACCAAGAGGGAAAGAGATGTTGGGATTGTAGTGGATGGCCTTGATGACAATGTTGACTCAGTGATAAGCAGTAGTAAAAAAGGCAAATTCCATACTGGGGATTATTATGAAAGGATTTGAAAATAAAAAAGGCCAATATTATAATGTTTCCATACAGATCTACAGTGACGCCTTATTGGGAGTATTATGTGCAGTTATAGTCACTTTATGCCACTGTGGGAAGAGGCGTTTCTGGGGCAAAAGGGGTTAAGAAGCTGCCTAAAGGCCGCTCTGCCCTCCGCCTCCCAGGACGCCAGTGCGGGGACTTATGTCTAGATCTGCCACCACTGTTATTTATTTTTGTCTTTATTTTATGTATATTTTTCTTAAGTTTTTTATTTGTTCTTTTTTAAAGGAAATAAAAAGAGAAAAAAATAAAAAGGGGGAGGGGGGAAGAGGAAGCGGAATTGCTACAAAGATGGAGTATATTGGTGAGGATAAAGATGTGCATATGTATGAGAAACTTGTACTCACTATTTTTAAATAAACCATGTTATGATAAAAAGTAGCACCTTTGATGGTGTCATAGCCCCGTTGAAGTCTATGGGTGCATTTAGGTGGCTCTGGTTCATTACCTTACTTAGATATTTGGCCCAAGAAACAGGTAAAATAATTTCTGATCTTTGAGATTCGTTGTTTAAATGTTTGTTGGTTATTGTTGTTGTTGTTGTTTTTGTATCCTCAACATATACAATTTCACCAGAAATTCCTGTCCAGTTAATTATATGAAATTCTTTGCAGTTAATTTACAAGTTCTAGGGGGAAAAGGCCTTATGAAACTTATTGAATTAGAAGCCCACTAAAATACTCATGAACCATCAAAGGCCCAAGAATTACTTAATTTCAAATAAAGAATAAAAGGGAGGCTAATATCATCTTTCATGGAGAGTTTGGAAACAGAAAAAAAGTTTAAATTTCCAAATAAATTATGCATAGTGAATTGTTCTTCCAGCTCTTTGTAAAACCCACACACCCGGACTAGGTAGAACATTAATCTGCAGAAATAACAGTGTGAGAGGAAGGGTCTTCTTTGAGATAGTTTTGATGAGGACTTCAATAGGTTTTAGGGAGATAAAGACATAATTTGTAGAGTTAAAGCTATCTTCCAAAGGAAAGGTGAAATTGAAATTGGCTTGTCATTACTCACATAATGCATATTATATTATTATTATAAGGATCTTTTAATGCAATTGTGATAGGAACTAAATTTCACCTCTCTCAAAGCAACAAAGATAATATTCTGCTGTTCACACCTTTCACCATTTCCTTCATCACTAATAGATGCCACTATTAGATTTTACATTATCTGATTATTAGCAACACAAACTTGCCAAGCTCCAATGGGAGAATTAAGGATAACATTCTCTAGAAGCAGGAGTCCTCATGAATTCTCAGACATCGATTTTTATCATAATATTTTGTTATGATAACATATTATATATGCTATGAACTAGACTGTCTACATTGGTTTCTCCTCTCTGCAATTTACTATCCTCACCTGGCTTTCCTACGCAATTTACAATACCTCACCTGGCTTTCCTACGCCAACCTTGGGCCCTTGTAATTTTACACACCTGGTCTCCCCTCTAGGAGAGTCCTGTATAAATGTATTGAATAAATAAATAACTTTAGCTCTTTGTCAATGTTTAGGGGCTCTGAGGGTGGGTCCAGAGGTTCTGAGCCACCCAGGATTTCTTTCTCCCAGCAGGTCTGTAAGCAAGCCTCAGAAAAAACAAAACAGGGGAGGGAGGTTTTAACTTCACCCAGTTCTCTCTCCCCAGCTTACCCCAGGATACCTCCACACTCTTATAGGATTTACAGTGGCCCTTCCTCCCTGGCTCTTCCTCCTTGACTCATCTTTTAAAGCCCTTCCTGGGGGTGGAACCTCTCTAGGCTCACTCCTTCCTCAGGATAGGGTTGTTGATTCGGTTCGGCTCGAACTGAAAATCAGCCGAATTTCCCCTGATTCGGTGGTTTTTAGTTCGGGAGGAACCGAACTCAAAACTGGCGGGCAACCGGGGGGCCCGAATTCAGCGAGTTCGAGAGTTCGCGAATAAATTTGGCAAATTCGGCCGTCAGTAAGCAGAATAACCGTCAGTAAGCAGCATTCTCCTCCCCCGGCCAATCGGTGGCCAAGCTGGGTCTTCTTCTGGCCAATCAGTCAGGATTGAGTACTGGAGGAATCAGCTGATGTGCGGCCCGGCCAGGGAGAGAGAGAGAGAGAGCGAAATCCTCGTGTGTGTGTGGGGAGTGCTTGTGCACATTTGCTCCTTTCTGTGGCTGCAGGGGGCGTATTTTTTGGGGTACAGACACAAAACTTTCAGTGGAGCTTCAGATGAAGCTTCTTAAGATACCCCCCAAGTTTTGTAAACATTGGGTAGGGGGTCCCAAGATATGGGCTCCCCCCTTTTTCTTTCCATGGCTGCAGGGGGCGCATTTTTGGGGGTACAGACCCCAAACTTTCAGTGGAGCTTCAGATGAAGCTTCTTAAGATACCCCCCAAGTTTTGTAAACATTGGGTCAGGGGGTCTCGAGATATGGGCTCTCCCCCTTTTCCCTCCCCCCTTTTCCCATTTATGTGGCTGCAGGGGGCGCTTTTTTGGGGATATAGCCCCCAAACTTTTAGCATAGCTTCAGACAATTATTCTTAAGATACCACCCAAGTTTTGTAAAGATGGGTTCAGTGGGGGCAGAAATATCGCCTCCCCCTTTTCTCTTTCCGTGGCTGCAGGGGGCGCATTTTTGGGGGTGCAGATCCCAAACTTTGAGTGGAGTTTCAGACCAGTGTTCTTAAGAGACCACCCAAGTTTTGTGAACATTGGGTCAGGGGGTCCCGAGATATGGGCTTTCCCCTTTCCCCTTTCCCCTTTTCCCTATTGGGATGAATGGATCAGCCGATCCTGTGTGCATCTCCAGAGCAAAACGTCCCGTGCCTAATTGGAATCATCTTGGATTACAAGTCCTCCCCAGCCCGTCCTGATGGAACAGAAGACAGCCACAGTAAGACCCCTTTGGGGGCTTTAATCTATAATTTTTCTCCTGTGTATGTGTGTGTGTGTGTGGGGGGAAAGCAGAGTCTGTGTGTGTGTGGGGAGGGAGCAGTTTCTGTGGGTGGGGGGGAAGCCAAAGAGGGCTTTCGTCGGTTCTGCCTGGGGAGTGTGTTCCCCCTCGAGTCTCTCGCTCCCTGGTTTGAGGGGGGAGGTTTCAGTTGTTTGTCTTCTGGTTTTCCCTGTTGCAAAGGTGTTGTTTTACAAGGTTGTGTTGTTTTGCAGTTGCTTTGCAAACGTCTCAGCTGTTGTCGGGGCTGGGAGCTTTGTGCGTGGGCGGCAAGCTCTGCTGAGAGATGCACATTAAGGGTGGGGGGACCCCTTTCAGGGCCCATATCTCAGCCCCCCTGACCCAATCTTTACAAAACTTTACAAATCTTTACAAAATCTTTCAATAAACGTCCTTTGAAGCTCTGCTGAAAGTTTGGGACCTCTAACCCCAAAAATGCCCCCCCCAGAGCCACGGAAAGGCGCGATTGTGTTTTTAATGGCTTTATTCGGCCGAATTTTTTTCCGAACTTTGAATTCCCGCCGAATTGAACGGATCCGAAGTGGGGGAGTTCGGACTTCGGCATATCCCGAATCTAAACGGGCTGAATTCGGCCGAATCCGAACTATACCGAATTTTTTTTAATTCAACAGCCCTACCTCAGGAGCAAGGCCCTCCTGGCTGACAAAGTCTTGGACCCATGTAGCGCAGGCTAAGGCTTCCAGCCCTTGTCTTCCACCCCCATAGGGGGAGCTGTACAGGCTGGGGCTAGAAAGGGCAGAGCTTTCCCTTCCTTGTCCTGCCACCCCTCCCAGCATTCCTCTGACCAACACTCCAGAGGATGCTTCCTGGCCTGTGAGGCTCACCTAAGCCAGCCTCCTCCTCTTTCCCACCCATTGAGGTGCTGAGCAGCTGGGCCTCGAGACACACCATTGTCTGCTCCAATACCATCTACCCTGCCACGTTCTGCTGCAGCGCTGCACTTGGGCACCTCTCTGCTGCTGCCACCACCTTGTGCCGTCAGGCTCCTCTGCATCTCCTCTTCCTACTGCAGTCAGCCGTCATTGCCTGCGGGTCAAGGAAGGATCCCCATCGCCCCCTCCCACTGCGATAACTGGGGAGGGGGTCAAAGCTGCCCCCAGACACACTTCCTTTATCATTGTCAAATTTCCCTCCCAAAATCACATTCAGAAGATAATTTGATACCGAGGAGTTACTGTGCCTACCTTTTGGCTATCAGTATCAGGGTGGATGAAGAATTTCAATATGTTGAGTGGTTCTAAAAAAAACCTATTTGTGATACACTGAGGGATTAGATTATTACTGTGTTGTAATTTAGTATGTCAAAATGCAAGGATGTAAACTTGAATACTTTCCCCTGCATTTTAGGATCCTTGGGTTGGAGCTAATCATTAACCTATTTATGAACATATACCATTGCTTAATACTGAATCCCACTATTTCTTGACCCACCTAGCTCAGTGTTGTATACTGTGCCTCATAGAATCTCTTCAGCAACTCAAGCAAAGATTTTTCTTTGCCCTTGCCATATTTCAATTAGAGATGCCAAGGATTTAATCTGATATCTTATGCATGCACACTACGTGCACTGCTACTGAGCAAGAATAAATTCCCACATGTCTTGGAGTTCTTTTGCACATGAAAGATATGCAAGTTATGTTCGTTATAAAATTCTGGTGATAGAGTCCAACACTTCCACAAGAAAACACTAATATGGATACTGAGAGTTTTCATATAAAGATGATTGTCAGGCAAAGTTACCTTTATCAACCTACATCACTTACATGCAGGGGAAGCTCCAGATTGGATAGTCTCATTTTGTTGTTGTTAAAATTATATCTTGATCACCATACCAAGATTTGCACTTGCAGAGTAGTTGCTTGTGTTATAGAGACAGGTCATGCTTTGGTAATAAATAACAAATGTGTGTTGTAGCTTGTGGCTGCTTTTCTGTTCACATGGTTTACAAACTAAATCTTCTGAGGGCCCAACTAGATGTGATGGTGTCCATGGGTCTCACCTGTCGACACTGTTGCCATTTTAAAGACTCATGAGGTGATTTTAAAATGTCCTAAGGATCGGGCCCACAGTGCAGCAGACTGAGGCACTCTTGTCCACCGCACACAAACCTTTTCAAGTGCTGAAAATTGCTTTAAAATAACGGTGGAATCTACAGACAGACTCATGTATATCATCACATCGAGTCTGGCCCTCACCAGAGAAGAGGAAGGTATCCTCCAGGGTCGTGGTTGTATTTTTAAAATGAACTACTTGTCAAGCACAGAATCACTCACTGTTCATCTCCTTTTTGCAGCTGTGTAGTCACAGCTATTTTTTAAATAACCCGGCATAGGATATGTTGTCTGCTTTTGGCACCTATTTAGAAGTGATCAAAGGAACTGATTACAAGATTAGCTGGTTTCAGCTGGCATCAGTAGCAGACAAGTGACAAAGAGCAGCAGCTGTGGGAAAGCTGTAGTCATACAAGTAAGCATATCCAAATTTGTTCAAACATATCTGAGCAGCTTGGCAAACCATTGGTACCCTCATCTTGATGTAGCTCCCCCACCCCTTAAAAAAGCTGGACTGAATCACTTATTTACCATTCATTTTGATTTTTTAAACGTATAAACAGATAATGGATGAGGAATGGTGATATGAGCATATGTATATGTAGAACATTTGTGATCCAATTTTGAATTTAAAAAAATCCCCGGATTGTGGGATCTTGCTTGCAATTTGCAAACAAATTGCAGCCTGAATGGAAAGTAGTTTTAGTAATTTTTGTAAGAACACATATTAGTCACATGCCAATCAAGGGAGTCCTGATTGTCCCCAATTCCTACTGCATGCCAACTGTGTTTTCACAACCACAATTTTCTCCTTCATATTTTATGGTGCTCTAAGCACCAGTGTCAGTGGCTCTAAAAAGACAGTGATGACCCAGACAAGATGTGGCTGTGGCTAATACTCGTGATGACTGCTGCAGCATTTTGTGGTAAGATGTGATTAGGTTTTTCCTCTGTATCTGTGTCCTCGAACCTTCTAGACATTTCCCACCCATACTCCAGCTATGTTCAGGCCAATTTTTTTCTTTGTAATGAGTTTCTGTTATAAAAATGGTAGGCGTGTAAGCTCCATTGATATTAGACCCTTTGGGAGATTGTTCCAAATGGCTGTGTGATGATGTGACCTGGGTGTTGTAAATAATTGGGAAGGGAGGGAAATAAGTGCTATGAGAGCCAGCAGTAAGAAGCACACGGTCCACTGTAGTCCATCTCCTCTGGACTAAAAAAAGCCAATAATCACCAACAGGCTTTCCTGGGATACTACACAACTGAAGAAACCATCCTGGTTTTCATAAATGACAGCAGTGACAGCTGCTGGGAATTGACAGCTCTCCAGTGCCATGCCTCATCCCTCTTTTTTTCACATCTCCTTTCCCAGGAACAGCAAGACATCTATTGCAAATGCGAATGACTGGCATTACAATGGCTTGTCCAGGATCCATTTCGGAAGTCATTCTTTACTTTTCAACTGAACGGAGAAATGGGCAGGAAGGAATTCATGAAACAACATCAGGAAAGGGTTGCTGGTGGTGAACCCTATGGGCTCCTAACTTCCTTCTGATGTCTGAAGTTCAAACAAATTCCTAAAACTATAAGGAATTAATTGATTTATGTTCAAAATTCATTGGCTGCTTGTCCAACAATGTCAAAGTGGTACACAATGGAATACAATGTTAGACATTTATGTAAAAGCATTAGAATAATTTCCCAGGATTCTACTGAGAATTCAGCCAGCCCTTGATTGCCCTCTCAACCCTTGTGACACTTACAGTCTACCTGAAAGAGCTATTGTGACAATTATTCATCAGTGTGACAATTGTTCATTACACTGAAGTGCAATGGAGTTGAAACCTCCACATACCTATTCTCCATTTCCGTCTTCTCAAGTCAACCCATCTTCTCTCTATATCAAATCAAAACATATTTCTACCTCCCTTGAAGTACATCATGTTCACTATTCAGGGACCTCACCCATTCCTCACCATTTCAATCAGAAAAAAATAGCACATGTTCAGCCTCCTGTAAAAGCTGCATATAAGAAGGGGATTTATGAAAATTGCCCTCATAAATTCATTTAGCAAAATTCAAATCAAAATCAATTTCTTTCTTTCTTTAAATTGATCATGTTAAGGTGAGTCATAAATATATAGGAGTATATTTATCCTACTGGCAGATGAACACATTGATTGGTTGAGGCTGTAGTCCAGTAGTAAAGTAGCTGCTTTGCATGAAGAAGATCCTTGGTTTACTCTCCAGCATCTCAAGTTAAACAGATTGTAAGTGATGAGAATGACCTTCACCTGAGAATCTGGGAAGTTGCTGTCAGAGTAGACAATTCTGACCTTGGCCATTAATGCATGGGTGTGTGCGGATTTATTTGTCCCTTTAATGCTGCACGCTTTCCCCAAAAAACTGTATGCATGTAGAAAAGGAGTGCCTTGCCGGAGCCACCGCTGCTGCCCTGCTCTCCTCCACCCCGCTATCCCCGGGCAAAGGTGAGGGGAAGCCGGCAGAGGTGGAAGCTGCTGCAGCCGCTCCACACTCCTCCACCCCGCCATCTCCTGGGCAGAGGTGACAGGAAGCCGATGGGGTGTGTGTGGAAGGAGCTGCCTGTGCCGGGTGGAGGTGAGAAGAAGCTGGTGTTGAGTGGAGGGGGGGAGAGGGAGATAGAGAGAAAGGGGCCCACAGGGTTGGGGGTGCTGCTGCTGCTGCTGCCCTCAGGCCTGCCAGGGTTCTTACAGCAAGGGAGTTGACCTAGATGCTGAAATGCTTCGGGAAGCTCTTGCGGTTTTTCATCCTGAGTGCTTTTTAATGCATTGCACATTTGAAAGCTTGACATTACAAGGCTTGCACATGACTTTTACTTTCATTTTCATCAGAGGCTTTTGTGTGTCTCAGAAAGAGTTGACTTTGAGTTGTCCTTCCTACTACCTTTTCTTTCCTTATATCGTCTCACACAAAAGAAAGAAAACACACACACGCAAACAGCACCACTTTAAAAATAACTGCATTTTGTTCCTGCTTTTGGCTGTCTAAAAGGTAGCAACAGAATTATCTTTTTAAAAAAAAACTGAAATGAAGCATTCATGGTCCTTAAGACAGGGACTGATTTGCCTCAGTCCCTCTTCAAATAAGACACGAGTACCGGATTGGCTATAATAAGTACTAGCCATCCAATTGGAAGGCAGGATGAAGGGGCTATATAACCAAGCCTCACCCCTTTACTTCAGGCTTTTGCCGCCAGCTGCAGAAGGAGCATGTGCAGAGGCTTGGAGCTGTGAAGGAGACTTGGAGTTTTTGATCTGTGTGCTTGCTGTGACCCTAGTGTGGAGAGTGATGTGGTGTGTGTGAGAGTCAGTGAGTCAGTGAGTGGGATTTGTTGGGAGTCTCCTGTGGAAAAGCATTTTGTAGTTTGTTTTCTTTTTGGGTGAATTCTGAGAAGGGGTGATAATGACAGTGCATTCCTAAGGAAAGTTGCTCCAGTCTAAGCCCATTCATTTCAATGGGCTTAGACTGGAGTAACTCTCGTTAGGAATGCACTGTAAATGGCTGGGTGTGTGTATTTTATCCTCCCCCTCCCACCCTCTGTCCTAATGGGCAAGTAAGTGTAAATGACACTTCCCCCTCTTTCCACGAGTGGACCTTTGCATCTCACACCAATTGACTTTTATTTTGCAGAATAATCTGTTGCTCTTAGAATATATTGCTTGCAATGTATGGAATCAATGTGTTTGTCCCATCTAATAAAATCACTTTCTTCACAGGCATTGTGAATGAAGCAAGAACAGCACTCGTATTAAAAATATTGTCGAAGGCTTTCACGGTCAGAGTTCATTGGTTCTTGTAGGTTATCCGGGCTGTGTGACCGTGGCCTTGGTATTTTCTTTCCTGACGTTTCGCCAGCAGCTTTGGCAGGCATCTTCAGAGGAGTAACACTGAAGGACAGTGTCTCTCAGTGTCAAGTGTGTAGGAGGAGTAATATATAGTCAGAAAGGGGTTGGGTTTGAGCTGAATCATTGTCCTGCAAAAAGTATCAAAGGTAATGTGCTAATCATTGTCCTGTAAGTATCAAGATAATGTGCTAATGAGGGTGTGGCATGTTAATATGGAACTATTGTATCCTGAAGTGATCTGTTAATGTGTGAAATCCAAAGCTAATCCGCATGGCTATTGCGGACTGTCGTCTTTGTTAGTCTGGAGGTTTTCAGGACAGGAAGCCAAGCCTTATTCATTCTTAAACTCTCTTCTGTTAAAGTTGTGCTGATGTTTATGAATTTCAATGGCTTCTCTGTGCAATCTGACAAAATAGTTGGTAGAATTGTCCAGTCTTTCAGTGTTTTAGAATAAGACCCTGTGTCCTGTTTGTGTCATTGTCACTGTTTGTGACAATGATTAGCACATTACCTTTGATACTTTTTGGAGGACAATGATTCAGCTCAAACCCAACCCCTTTCTGACTATATATTACTCTTCCTACACACTTGACACTGAGAGACACTGTCCTTCAGTGTTACTCCTCTGAAGATACCTGCCACAGCTGCTGGCAATACATCAGAAAAGAAAATACCAAGACCACGGTCACACAGCCTGATAACCTACGAGAACCAAAGCACTCATATTATCTCATCTTTATTGAAAAGAAGTTTTACTCCAGGAGAAATATACCTTTATGCAAAAAAATTGGTATGGCTACAGAGGAAATATTCGTTGCTCTTGACTTGTTCTTCCTAAATGTTCAGCCATAAATTGTAGGTGAGACAGAATCTTTTTTTTTTTTTTTGACAGACTGGCTGGTGCCCCTAGCTTTGTTTTGTTTCTACCAGAGACTAAGGCCAGTTACGATTGGTTATTAGCCATGCAATCCCAGCAGAACTGCCCCGCAGCTTTTAAAAAGGTTATTCATACATTTTGTCTCTTTCAGGGCTCACTCCCGCACTTGCCCCACAGCTTCAGAAACCTTTTTTTATCACAAATATAAATTTTACCCCAGTCCCAGGGCAAAGCTAAATGTGGCAAAAATCGCGAATAGTAGTAACTTCAGGTTTATCTTCCTAGGGCCCCATTCTTGCTCCTTGTCCCTCCCTCCCTCCCTCTCACTGGTTCTTCCCAGCAGTCATCCAACACCTCCTCTCCAGGTGGGACAAATTAATCAAGCTGCCTTGTCATCTCCAGTGCCCTCAAGCAGTTGGGCAAGCCACCAAGTGAGGGCAAGTCCAGCAGCAAGCCTTATTCTAAAGGTGGCTGTGGTGGCAGGGGAAAACTGTGACCTGCACTGCTCAGGAAAGCTCTTGCTGGAATACATTTTGCCAGACTCAGAAAGGGTGTGAACACACTGCTGCTTTGTGTCTCTTTCCTGCCCGTTGACCATGAGTTCACAGAGAATTGCAGTGAAACTTCTCACCTGTTCGACTCAAGGGCTGCCAGTGCATCCACTCTGGTAGTCTAGCAACCTTGAGCCAGTGGTGTGTTACTGTATCAGTTCTTCTTGCCGGACTAAATTAAAATGAAGATGGGGGGTGAGGTGGAAGGGGGACACTCATTGCTCCATTGAAAGGACCAGCAGGGAAACCGCCCATTAAGCATAGATCAGGAACCCATTAAGCTACCCCCTTTTCCCCTTTGCTTTTGGAGGAGCAGCAGCCTTGTTTATCTTCTAAGGCACAGGGAGGGAGATGGATCGAGTCCTTTGGCCGACCCATGAGAGCTGTTTAAGCAAGTGGTGCTTCATCTTCCCCCTCCCACTTGCTTTTGCGAAAGCAAAACATCTATATTTGTGTGTCCCATTCTAGGGATGGAGCAAATACTTTTAAAATTACATGGTATAATGAGGTGTGTTCTCATGTCCCATGAAGAGTAATCTTTATTTTAAAGGTGTATTTTTGTGCTGTGGTCGTAGCTGAGCTTGGTACCATTTGGGGGGATTTCTCTCACTGCCATTTCTTGGGTGGATGAAGGAGGGGGGTGGGTCCTGAACTCGGCCGCTCTAGTCTTAATTGAAACTAATACGTTTTATGAATTGATATCATTTTATTGCTCAAATTACACTTTTTTAAAAAAGCGAGGGGCGGTTCCTGCCCCCATGGCCACCATCCATCCCCCATACTGTTGGTGTTTACTCACCAAAAACCTCAGCCAATTAAAAAGAGAGTTTGGGAGTTACACATGCATAAGGAGGGGAAAGAGCTTTGACACCAAGTACATCACACCGTCCACTCCCCCACTAGCTCACATTTTCACGTTGGAAGTATGCATGGGAACACTAATCTACAATCAACTTTGGGATTTCTTTGGGACAGTAAGCCCACATGCATATCATTTTGAGAATTCAGGTCAGAAAACTGTGCCTCAAGAGAGCATCAAAGCCGAGGCAAATTTCCCCTGCTTAAATGGCCCTTGTCAATGACTTTCACATTTTCAGGAAAGTTTTGCAGATAGTCTAATCTTCTGAGGAACCTTTGCATATTTGCCATGGGACCTCCTCTTGTTGCAAAAAGATTCCTGAAAATATTCCAGCTCACACCGTTTATGCAGCTTGTTGACAATATACCAAAGCCTTGAACCAAGTTAGCTCATTAGATTTCCACGTGTTAGGCAAATAATAGCTACTATCTGAGATCTTTTTAACTGCTAATACTAGGGTTTCAGACTTATTCAAAGTGTGGATCTTGCCACTAAGCCACAGTCCTTCCTGAAGTTCACCCTCATTACACTCTATGTGAACTGAAGGCTAGAGCAGTTATGCTTTATGTTCCGTGAGACTTATCTACCTGTGCCAGTGCATTTGCCTTGTTCCTTTGTGTGTTTGTGTGCAATGCATGTTATGATCTGGTCATTTTAAAATGTAGGACCAGTAGTGATATTATTCTACACATATTTAGATGCCCAGAGTCTTAATGGTATAAGAAAACAGCAGCTTGAAAACTCAATTTAGTTCCCCTACCCTCCCTGAATAGACAATATAGACACATATCACATGACTCAAATGCTACAAAGGATGCTGAAAATTACAACAAAACACAATCACTGGCAAACTTACCTAATCAAACTTCTCACTTACACACAAAGTGAGCTTCTAGTTGGAGTACCTCCCTATTTTTGTTTGAAGTTCACCTCAAGCACCATGCTGAGCTGCTTTACCTCTGTTTAATTGCCACATGCTACAGGATGAGGACAGATCATGCCTTGACAAATTTAGCAAAGCAGTTTACAGCCATTTTCCCCCATATGCACAGTCTGTGAACTAAATGTTCCTGTTCACTTGTTAGCCAAATTGCTCTTTAACTTGGGGAATTAGCAAGCAAGATGGCAAACTACAATATTTATATAGCAAGAGCAACCTTTGTATACCAGAGCCAGTAACTGTGACCTTTAAATAAAGACAGAAGAAAAGGATTCCAAATTAAAAGAGTTTATGTTGTTTTCTTTCAAATCAGTGATGCATACACGCATACAGAGAAATCTAAGAAATTCAAAGAGAGTAGTACAAGCACAGATGCCAACGTGGCAGGGATCGTTGATGGGGAGATATTTACCATTCTTGAAGAGGTGTTGTCCAAGTTCACGTAGACTAAGACAGAAGAAATTAATAGCAAAGATGGGGCAAGGGGTTCCCGTAGACTTGGCCAGCAAGTAGGGCTGTCAAAAAAAAAAATTCGGTACAGTTCGGATTCGGCCGAATTTGGCCCTTGTGGGTTCGGTACGTGCCGAAGTCCGAACTCCCCCACTTCGGATCCGTTCAATTCGGCGGGAATTCAAAGTTCGGAAACAAATTCGGCCGAATAAAGCCATTAAAAACACAACCGCGCCTTTCCGCGGCTCTGGGGGGGGGTGTTTTTGGGCGTAGAGGTCCCAAACCTTTGGCAGAGCTTCAAAGGATGTTTATTGAAAGACTCCCCAAGTTTTGTAAAGATTGGGTCAGGGGGGGCTGAGATATGGGCCCTGAAAGGGGTCCCCCCCACCCTTAATGTTGTGCATCTCTCAGCAGAGCTTGCCGCCCACGCACAAAGCTCCCAGCCCGACAACAGCGGAGAAATTAGCAAAACAACTGCAAACACAACCTTGTTAAACAACACCTTTGCAACACACAACTGAAACCTCCCCCCTCAAACCAGGGAGCGAGAGACTCGAGGGGGAACACACACCCCAGGCAGAACCGACGAAAGCCCCCTTTGGCTTCCCCCCCACCCACAGAAACTGCTCCCTCCCCACACACACACAGACTCTGCTTTCCCCCCACACACACACACATACACAGGAGAAAAATTATAGATTAAAGCCCCCAAAGGGGTCTTACTGTGGCTGTCTTCTGTTCCATCAGGACGGGCTGTAATCCAAGATGATTCCAATTAGGCACGGAATGTTTTGCTCTGGAGAGGAGATGCACACAGGATCGGATCGGCTGCCCCATTCATCCCAATAGGGGAAAGGGGAAAGCCCATATCTCGGGACCCCCTGACCCAATGTTCACAAAACTTGGGGGGTTCCTTAAGAAGCTTAATCTAAAGTTCCAGTGAAAGTTTTGTGTCTGCGCCCCCAAAAATGCACCCCCTGCAGCCATGGAAAGAGAAAAGGGGGGAGGCGATATTTCTGCCCCCACTGAACCCATCTTTACAAAACTTGGGTAGTATCTTAAGAATAATTCACTGAAGCTATGCTAAAAGTTTGGGGGCTATATCCCCAAAAAAGCGCCCCCTGCAGCCACATAAATGGAAAAGGGGGGAGGGAAAAGGGGGAGAGCCCATATCTCAAGACCCCCTGACCCAATGTTTACAAAACTTGGGGGGTATCTTAAGAACACTGTTCTGAAACTCCGCTCAAAGTTGGGGATTTGTACCCCCAAAAATGCGCCCCCTGCAGCCATGGAAAGAAAAAGGGGGGAGCCCATATCTCGGGACCCCCTGACCCAATGTTTACAAAACTTGGGGGGTACCTTAAGAAGCTTCATCTGAAGTTCCAGTGAAAGTTTTGTGTGTGCACCCCAAAAAATGCGCCCCCTGCAGCCACAGAAAGGAGCGAATGTGCACAAGCACCCCACACACACACACAAGGATTTCGCTCTCTCTCTCTCTCTCTCCCTGGCCGGGCCGCACATCAGCTGATTCCTCCAGTACTCAATCCTGACTGATTGGCCAGAAGAAGACCCAGCTTGCCCACCGATTGGCCGGGGGAGGAGAATGCTGCTTACTGACAGTTATGCTGCTTACTGACGGCCGAATTGGCCGAATTTATTCGCGAACTCCCGAACTCGCTGAATTCGGCCCCCCCGGTTGCCCGCCAGTTTTGAGTTCGGATCCGTCCGAACAGAAAAGCACCGAATCAGGGGAAATTCGGTTGATTTTCAGTTCGGACCGAACCGAATTGACAGCCCTACCAGCAAGGCAGGAGGGAGCGTGGTCAGGCTGCGCAAAACCCAAGCCAACAGAGTAACGGCAAAGATGCCAGGAAAGACCTAAGGTGAAGTTATGGGCTGGGGGCACCCCAGATATACTGTTTTTCTGGGGGCGGGGAGAGGGGGATTACCCCTTCTAGGTTCCCAGGTGACAAAAGGATTAATCTGTGGCTACCGGAGTGGGGATGGTGAGAATTTGGAAATCTATTCTGATTCCAATGGCTTTTGCAACCCGGGAGAAACCGAGAGATCTCTGCTGAAGTGATTAACGTTCTGGAACAATGGGTGCGTTCTCTGCAAACGTCTGGGGATCGCTGCTGCATAACTGGAAGAATGACTCATCGCTGATATCAGGATCGCTGCTGATTGCTCATTAAGCTGCTGATGTTGCCATGGGAAAGGGGGGTGTTAGCACTGACTACGTGACTGTCTGCTTTCCACGACATGGCTGCGGCTGGAACAGGGTTTGCACGGGAACATGGAGTCTCTCAGGTTCACCTTGCTTCCGTTTCCTAGCTGCTGGCTGCACGGAGCTCGCAGGAGTGGCCGTGTCAGTTTCAATGGAGTGCGCAGCGGCCGTCCAGTAGCATTTGGAGCGGGCGAATGGCTGGGACAGTAGTCGTGTGCCTGCATATCGGATTGCCAGGTCCAGTCCGGGAGTTTAGGCGGCCCGTATGCTTTCACATTGAAGAAGATGCCAGAGTCATGGCTGGGTTATTAAAGAGATCTATTTGTCAAACGCAGAATTAGTCGAATGGCTGTATCATTTAAATGGCCCTACGGAGAATACCTTGCCTGATTTTGTGCCTGCACAGTCAGCAGCATCTATCAGGAAGTGACTACAAGAACTGATCACAAAATGAGTCACCCAGGTTGACACAGACTTACACTGTCAAAAGGCACACAAAAGTAATGTCACGACTCAAAAATCTCAAACTTTTTTTTCTTTTAATGCTGTCCAGTTGAGTAACTGGAAGTGGAGGCAGGAAATGTGTGTCACAGGACCACAGTCATTGTGTGAAAACACTATGCAGTTAGGCCAGTGGTACCTCCCAAATTGCAACTGTTATGCAGAGCATGACCTGAACTGGCAGAGGACTCATCTTTGCATGAAGGGTGCTTGGAAACAAACCTTACTTTGATAAAGAGTTACATGCAGTGTCTTGCAATGCAGTTCTTCTGCCAGATAGTTTTCACCATATTGCTGTAAGACATTCCTGTTTTCAGTTCTGGTGAACATGAAAAGACAGATCAATGGAAGCCTATCCATTTGCCTATCTGCTCCACATGAATGGCTTGCTGATGCCACAATTTCATTTCAAGCAGCCTCCTTTGACGAATCTTGGTCTTTGTGAAAAAGGCCCTAGTCGTAATTTGAGAGCAGAGAACTTTATCAGGAGCTGGGAGTTCATTTTGCCAATAGAATTTTCAGACAGGAAGAATCAAATTTTTCCATTGATATAGCAGTTCAGATAATTGTCAGCCACTATCTGTAAATAAAAATCTAAGTATGAGTGAGTGTTTAAAATGGCGGGGGGGGGGGATTACAGAACTTGAGGAGGAAGCATATATCACTGCAGGACTGAAGACAGTCAGAGGAAAACCAAAAATAAGCAGTCATCTGGCTAGCTGTTGTCTGAGACATTGCTTGGAGGCGTTTGCAGGCAAAGAACTTTACAGAGAAATATCTCATTAGGGGTTCTCTGTGAAAAAAAGTAGAAAAGGTTTGTCAAACCAATATTGCCCAAACATACATGTCAACACACAGAGAGACAAATGCCACTGGAATGACCTGCCTTCCAAATAAAATTCCAGTCTTCTGCCTGGACAATTCTTTCAAGATTGCAATTGTAATAATTATGTTTTTGTTATGTTCTTTTGCAAGTATAGAAAGTACTTTGCATTTAAGATTTCATTCTTCTTCACAGTTACTGGAGATAATTGGATTAAATTCAGATTGTCCAGATTATTTAACTTCCCAACTAGGGTTGAGCCAATCTGGCCATTTTTTTTCTTTTTTCATAATATATGATCGCATTGTCCCTGGTTTCCATCCTCCTCATTTCCTTTGCTGCTTTTGATGGTGCTTTTGTTTCTTTTACAGGGTTTTTTCTTCCTTTGATATGACATTGATACATGCACACAATTTTTATGCAATTTATAACCAATCGCCACACAAATTGTGTGTGAAAATGTATACATTTTTAACAAGAATGATTCAGTGTGAGGAAATGGAAAAAGATCCAAAGTAACAACTTTTGGGTTTGTTTCCAAGGTGATAGATGTAATCTGATGCCACAGATTTAAACACAACAACCTTAGACAGATAATGAATCACTTCTGCTTTCTTCTTTTCGGTAAACTATGAACTGGCTCTGAAGCTATGTTTATGGAGTGCCAGCTAAAAGATTAATCAGTATCACTTGAGACTCTGGCTCAGTTAAGGATTAGAAAGAATAGAATGTTATTAATACCAAGACTGCCTTCATAAAACAAATGGGATAATAGTTTTCAACAAAACATATAAAGAAACAACTGGCATTTGTTACTAGTTTCAGAGTACTACTAGGTGCAAATGTCTTATCTTGTAAGTGCTGCCCAAAGTTGATCAAGTTATTTAACATACAAGAAATTTAGCAAAATAGGTGACAACTTCAAATTACATCTTTTCCCTCCCCAATGGTATTTTCCTCCCATGATGTAGCAAAAACACTGCCAACTTTCCCTTTCATTACATCAGTGTCTGCCACCTTATCAGGTCCTTTTGAGTTCTGCCCCTGCAATCCATCCTCTTAAATTATTATACTTTCCTGTATATCAAAACTAGAGGTGTGCATTCAGACATGCCAAACCAAAAAAAAAAAAAGGCATTTAAATGGAGCTGGAAAAATCATTATCCGAAAAAGTCAAAAAATTTCAACAGTTTTGGCTCCAGTTAAAGCGCTCCTTAAAGCTCTTTACATTTTTAAAGAGCTACCAAACCTGTCACCGCCTGATGCGCACCAGGCAGCGGTTTTGGCAGCTCTTTAAAATTTAAAGGGCACAGCTGCATTGCTGTCAATAGGGAATCTTTGCGGGGCTCATGCGCAGACAATGCTCTTTACTCTCAAAATGATGGTGGCTGCTGCTGGCACAGAGAACCAGACGCAGCTGCATTGGCCGCCAGGTCAGCCCAGCCCACATTAGTGGCAGATGCCGGGAGCAGCTCCTGTGCTGCGTCACCATGGCAGATGCCTCGGGCCACTCTGGGGTCAGCTGCTGCCGCCGCCAAGAGCTGAGCTCAGCAATGGTGGGATGGGATTCCCCCACTTGTAGAAAATAATGCAGAAGCATGGGGAAACTTTGCAGGCCTCTGGGGGGTCAGTTTTTAAAGATAGAGACACCAAATTTGCAGCTGAGCTGCTGGTGCTTCTTCTTACAAGAAACCCTGAGTTTAGTAAAGTTTAGGTGAGGGGGGTCCAATTTTATAGGATCCCATGGATGAGGGCTCCGTCTTCGGGGGTCCATAATATTGGACCCGCTGACCCAATCTAAACAGCAGCTCAGTGATACCACAAAGAATTGAACTGCTTTTACTTTTTGAATAAATAGTTCTGTGGTCTGATGGGAGTAGAACCACTACTGCTACTCTGCATATTAAGAAATAGTGGCATCTTGGAGTAACTAATAAATATTGTTGACCTTTTAATGGGAATCACAAGGGAAAGGATTGAAAAAATATATCCCTTTAAAAATGTTTTTCCCTTTCTTTAGAAGTTCACAATGTATAACTCATTTTTGAACTCTGGAAGGAGTTGCTGAGGGGAAAATAGGAGAATACATTGACATTTGCTTTATTATCAATTACTCTGTGCTTTGACAATAACTCTTTAAAAATGCATTCAAAAATAATAATATTGTATAAATCAAAATGGAAATTCTCATTGGAAAAAATAGAATAATGCAAGTGTCATTTTACTTTATTAATAATTCACTACTTTGAATGTACTGTACTCTATTGAATGTACTGTGAGAAAGATGGTTTCTTTAAAAAGTTGAAAAACCTCCAGCCTATGTATGTGAAGGCCGATTTAGACACCTAGTGGGTTTTTTTGATGGTACTTCTTAGTGGACTGGGAACCATTACAGTGGGGCATCTTCCCATGTATCTGAAATTAACTGAGAAGATGACACACTTCAGTTCCATTCCATCATTGATCCAGTTGCTGGGAGAAAAGAAGCTAGCATGGGAATGAACTGCCATATGGTCTCTTCCCATGTGACTTTAGAGATTACCAAGAACAGCAAAAGTAAAAACAGCATCAGAAGATGCTTTCAGATTTATCCACATACAGTATCATGATAGTTCCCAAGGACACAACTTTGTCCCTCCACAAATATAGGTATGCTCTTCTTCTTTTTTTATAAATATTTTTATTGATGTTTAATAATAAATGGGATACAGAAGGAAAGAAGGGTATGGAAAAGAAAAAAGAAAGAAAAAAGTGTATATAGATAGATATAGATAGGTATGCTCTTCCAGACATGACTTGCATGAAAGGACTCTTTACAGCTCATTCCTGAGCCTTTTGGCTGCTGGGGATGGCATGGCTGAGTTGCCGCTGTGGTGCCTTCTAAGCAGTTCCCCAGCTGCTGAAAGGTTTACAAACCCACCCACCCTGAAAATGGGCCATTTCCCCCATTGAAAACAGCAATGCTGTTGTTGGTGGGGCTGTTCTGGCCTGAAAGAGGTCAGGAAGCTACCTACTGGCAGCTCCACCCCCGGAACACCCTGGGAATGCCTCCTGGGAAGACAGTGCAGGGATTTGCACCATTGGGGTGCCGGTGGGAGGCCGAGCTGGCTTCCCAGGGCCATGCTGCCACACCAGCGCAGGAAGGCTGGCATGAGCGCCCCAACACTGGCGTCCTTTCCTTTCTCGGTGTTGCAAGTGGCCCAGGCGCAGCCACTTGCTCACTTCCTGAGCTCTTTTGGCCCCAGAGCTCAGGAATGGGCTGCCCGATTTCCCCCAGCATGAATTCTTGCTGAATAAGCTGTTCTGATCAGTTTTACATATTATAGAGTGGATCCACATGGACAATCTCATTACCCATTTTCTTTTATGTCAGATAATTGGGTAAGGGGGTTGCATTAATTGTAGACTAAAAGGAATGATCATAAGTTAGCAATGCAACTGTTTGAGAAAGGGCACCCAAACAATGAAACAGATCACTATGATGTGAGCCAGTGCATCTACTGAGACATAGTCCCAGATGGTGAGATAACTCTGTTAATGAAAATTACAATAGTTGATGTTCTGTTTTAATTATTGTATTTTGAAGATCTGTTGACCATATAATAAAGGTTATAATTTCTAAAAAACAAACAAGCACAAAAACCAACTATATCTAAACTTCTGTGAAATAATATATTTTCTCTTATCATGTGAATAATCCCAATCCTTTTATCCACATTCATAGGGTGGGGGGACAAGCACTCCCATCACAAGAACAACAACAACAAATTCTCTATTGCTTTATACAATTATCTTTACTTTATAGGTCATCAGAAGCCTGTGCACATCCAAGAATCCTCATATTGATTGCACAACAATTAAGACAAGAAATCTCAATCAATTTCTAGTCTCTCATTTAAATTGTTACTATAAAAAGAAATTACTATGAGCTGCTGAAATGCTGCTAGTCTCATTGCTGATATACAACTGTCCAATAGGCAGCAAGGACTCGGCAGCACTAATGTAACTAACACTTTGTATTCTGCGTTACAATGATTTTAATCTTTTTAAGGACATTGCTTGAACTACCCAGTGTGGTCAAGGCAGTCAAGCATCCAATAAACTCCACTAAACAAACATATTAGCCAGTCAATGATTCAGTACAGATACCATCAAATATTTCATTGAGGTTTCAGCAAATGAAACATGTGCTTGGTAATAAGTGACTTTATTGTTATTGCTAGCTCAGCCATTATAGAAGAATAGTTAATAGCAACAGAACTAAAAACACCAATGGGAATAAGTTCTAGTGGGCAGAGGGCCATATTCCCTACTCCCATATGTCTGTGCTAGAAGATTTTCAGCAAGCCACATCCATGCAAATTACAGAAAGGGCCAGCAGGTTTTCAGAAGTGATAACCACATGGCTTAAAGATGCCTGACAGGCACAGGGAAGGCAAGGTGTCCATCTCCCCACCCCCCAGCCTTAGACAGTATGAATTTCCCACAAGTGCAGGAGTACTCCTTCTATAAAAGAAAGGTTATTCCATGTCCATCAGAACTGCAAAAACATTTGAATATCAAATTATTTGAATAGCCCCATGCCTTGATTACAAGGAGATAGAATTATTGGCAGATAGTAGGTTTCCAAGCACCCAATCAGAACCAGGTTTCACAGGGCTCAAGAGAGTTCACATGGCAGTAAAAGCTGCTCTGAGCATGCCCAAAGCTCAGTTGATTGTATATTCTGAAATGAGCCTGATGACTTCCAGGACTCTTCTTCATATCAGAACTGCAAGGATTTCATAGGGTCAGTATTCTGGTTTGGAGCTAATGTTGAGGCCAACAGCAAATGGCCTTTTCAAGTGGGAATGATTAGTCTTGGGTAATTGGTGAGTTGAATGACTGCTCAAATTCAAAATATGAAATGTCAACCTCAGATTCAGGGCTGACAATGCATCCCCTTCCTCAAAAAGATGTTGGGGGGGAGGTTCAGATTATATGTGGGCTCTCTCAGATTATTTTTCTTCCAGACTGGAAGGCAGTGTGGGATATCTGTAGCAGGCAATTTTTGTGAAAGCCTGGGTTTCTGTTGGGGGTCATCTGTGGGACAATTCGTGACAGAAATAGATTATTCTGTTGTGACCTGTCTTCCCACATGCTAATCTCCTCAGTAGGTTCTTCTAGCTCTCAGAGGATGTTTTATAGATCAGTGGGGAGTCATATAATAAAGCTATCAAAAATTACTGTTTTGCAATTCAACAGCCAGTTTGATTTATTATAATTAATGTTTAACCTTGTTGACAGCAGTTGCTGCAAAGTTATTTGTGACACAGACAAGTCCCTTATCACATACTATGGAACTGAAATAGACTGAGAATGAATTGCTGACAACTGGGAACTAATATAAAAATTTGCTACTAAAACTGAATATTCATTATTATTTTCTTGGCAACCTCCGTATCAATGCCAACCAAAACAGAATAATCTGGAAATGACAGGAACTAGATAGTGAAGACAAAGAAGCCTGGTACTGGTGGTCATGTATGACTGATCTTCCACTGGCAGCCATTATATAGCTTTCGTCAGTCTCATTTGCTTTATTGTTAAGCATGTCCATGGAGCTAGAAAATGGGAGCCTGCCAAAGAGTTTAAAGGCAACTGTTAGCCAGCAAGAACCTCTTAAATGCCATCATGCAGTTGCAACCCAGTCTGAATGTGCAAACAATTCTGTGGAAGGAAGCCACACAAATTCATGAGCTGTTTTATGCAATCCAAAAGAACAGACTAAGAGAAACAAAAAGCAAAAATTGATCAGGGTGACAGGCAGTTCACAAAGTTTCTCATTCTGCATTTACAGTGGTGGTGATCAGAACTCCATCTTGTAGCTCACACGTTTGCTACTCACACAAACCCTAGATTCATAGAATGGTTTGTGACATTCTTCTGAATACTATAGGCAGTAGAAAATGAAGTAAAGACAATCCAGGGCCCCAAGTATGAAGCCATGGCTTTGTTCCTCTTGGATGAAAAGTTAGACTATTGTTTACATGTGGGAGGGAACTGCCCATCTACTACTCAACAATGAACAGTAGAGATACAAGAAACTGGAACAAGTAACTGTTATAAAAACACAAACTGGGGTTTGTGTATCTGTAATAATTTCTCTGTGGCCATTCATATTTAACTTTCTCTCAGAAGAAGAGTTGGTTTTTATACCCCGCTTGCAGACCCAAGGCTAAATGGGAGGGGAACGCCGATGCGCTAAAGTTATAAGTTACAGCCTTTAATAAAAAATTTAATGCAACGTAACTTTATTAAACAACAACATACATCACAATTAATTAGAAAGATTGGATTGATAATTGGAAGTTAATAGGCCACAACTAGGAATTGGCAACAGCTGCAACCCCCGTGGCGCAGCATGAACAATGTGTCAGGTACCATGACCGACCCCAATGCGGCCTGGTATGCCAACCAGCCCACAGCGGTCCCGCTGTGAGCAACCGGTGCGGTGGGTCAGGAAGACACCAGGACGATCGCCACTGGGTGCTTTCGCCCGCCGCTTGCCTGAGTTAGGAAAGCGACCCCTCCTGGCCAGTTTCCCTCCTAACTGACACATCTCCATGCCTATCCTCCAAAAAGCTGCAAAGGGGGCCCCTATACTCACAGACCCGTGCAGCTTCCGCCACATCTCACAGCTGAAGCCAATTCATCAGGCCCCCTCGAATGCTCTGGAGCCATAAATCCATGCTCCAGCTGGTGAGGTGCACGCCATCCCAACGATATAATGCCGCCATGCAGAAGGAAATGTCCCACTGTCGAATTACAGTTCCGCCCAATCTGACCACTTCTCTGCCAATTGCGTTGGTGACCTTCCTCCTTGCCACATCTATGCGCTTGACGTTGCGGGCACCCTCCAAGACCTCCTTTCAAGCCAATCCGACCAGCAGATCACCATGCCCAGGCATGCCGCCGACAAAGCTGCCAAGTCCTGGCAAGCCTCCCTTTCCAGGTCTTTGCCCCACGTGCTGCAGAGGTCATTCTCCCCCAATTGAAGAACCAAAGCTTGAGGAGCCCCATACTCCTCCACCAACTGCAACATCACCAGCATTAACGAATGCCACCACATGCCTTGTTGACCCAGCCAAAAAATCTGGACAGCACATTCCAGACCCAAATGTCGTCCCCATCCGGCCGCCATAGCATAACGTCCAGTCCAGAACTTGGATGCTGCCTAGTTTTCTGCGGACACAAAGAGGGAAGTGATTTTCACTGATTCCTCCCCCCCACCCGGCAGCTCCAAACACAAACCCACATTAAAATGCTACAGCTGAGGGATGGGAGACCCCTTGGCTTAACTTAGAAGAAAAATCAGAGATCTCCCATCATGGGAAGGTAGGATCAGAAAAATTCACACCCTCACATCCTCATGAATCTATGTGGGATTGTAATCAGTGTTTGTTATACTTGACACATCTTTAAGAATAATGCTTGAATAATCTTTAAGAGTTATACATTAAGTGGCAAAGTTGGTCCCTTTCTTAGTACCTATATGTTAAGACAACCTCTTCCTTCTAGCAATATTTGCATTGGGTCTGTAATCTTCTCACAGTTTATTATTGAGTTGGATCCAGGCATTTCATTCCACTAATGGTGGAAGCATTGCTTGCCACAAGAAGACTCCCACTAGCCCAAGGAGGTGTTTTTTTGCTGGTAGGAAGCTTCTTGCATAGGAAGCAAGCCATTAGCAAATGGGATCTTTGGATTCAACTCATTATTTATAATTGTAGCAAGATTAATAATTCATAGTCAATCAATTTGCAATATGTCACCCCTAAGCTATGCTTTGAAAATAACAAACAGCTAAAACAAATGCCTTGCCTTTTCAGGTGTGTGCATGTTGCTTCCATGACAGGTAATGACAACGCTGTTTTACTAGTGATTTTTTAAATGTTCAATGTAATAGATGTTCGTATCCCTCCCCACAAATCAAAACAGAAGTTCTCTGTGGAATGCACAATACATACACTCATTGCAAATGACTGAAAAGATTTCATTTACACAATTAGGGTGTCGTTTACAGCTTTAATCAATTTAAATCACTTCATATCATTTTAAAATGTCAAAACCACCTCCAGAGGTGTCATCAGAACAAAAGCATGACTTAAATTACCAAAGAGATAATCTAAACTATGCAAACTTATTATTTTAACAAAATGAAGATTCGCTTTTTAAAAGATTTCAGCTGTCCAGGATCTCAGTGTCCATAATATCTCTTTAATTTAGGAAATCAGAAGAGAAAGAGGGCATAGCTACCTGCTACAGGGCACACTGATATACTGGAGGTACCTATTGTGGAAGTGTGTTATGCAGCTTTCATATGGAATATGGCTAATTCCATTATAGAATGGACTAAAGCAGAAGGTGGTTAGTGGATAGATACATCTACTAAAAATGGTTTTTTAAACAGTAGTTTCAGATTTTGCTGTTCCAGGGCTAAATGGGAAAGGATGCAGCAGTCTCATGCATACCCTTAACACTATACAATAACTGACAACACACCAATCTTGGATAGAAATGGCCACAACTTATTTATTTATTTATTGGCAAAAGCTAAAGCTGCATTGGCGTAGCATGGGAGCTGGTTCAGTAGCATAATCCAACCCCAGGGCGGACTATGAACATCATCCAACCCCAATGCGGACAATGAGCACCTCCTACTCCTAGCGAGCCCGCAGGGAGTAGCATGGGATGGCAGTACTGGGATATCCACCTGGGCATGAGCCACTTGGTGGCTCCCCGGCCACTTGGAAGGAGGCTGCCTGGACTGTCCCCGAGCTGGGCATGTCCTCCCCCAGCCTCCCTCCAAATCCCTTATTGGGATCCCCACTGCGAAAAAGGGGTGCGCAGGCCGCTATTTGCAACAAAATGAACCCGCCCCATGCTAACACCGCCTAAGTTGTGACTTTACAGTAATAACCAAAAAAACAAACACCTAAATGGGGGGGAGGATAGAACAAATGCTGGAGGCAGACTGAAAATCAGCGGCGAGGAGAGCCCTCTTATGCTGGGCAGACGGACAGGAGAGAAACCTCTATCTTGCCGTCCCCCTGCTCCAACTAAGCCCAGCCTCCACCTGCCCTGTGATAGGCTTATTCAAGCCTACCTGCAGGGCTGATAGGCGGAACGCCTGCAGCCCGACAAACAGCTGAGCGTTGGGGCTGATAGGCACGAGATTCCCCATCGCTGGGGCTTCCCCCTCGCCTCCTTCCCCACCCAGGCCACCAAAGCAGGCTTCAGGTGAGTCTGGGAGCCTGAACATATAGAGGGAGTAAACTAAGAAATACAGTTAGCATGTTCTCATTTATTGAGAGAATTTGAAATTCACCACTTAGTTACAATAGCTATTGAAGTCTAGTCAAAATGGATCTGGCTGATAAGGAAAAGGCACTAGCATTTTTTACAGTGCAATCCAAAACAGATTTACAGCTTTCAAAACCCACTGAAGACAAGGGGATTAGGGTATAACTCTGTTTAGGATTGTACTGCTAGTGTGTTATGTAACTCTTTAATTGTTACTTTGATGTGATTTCATTGCTATTTGTGGAATAAAGGTTGACATTTTATATTAGATCATGATATTTTATTCTTATATTTTATTTTCTAACCCTGTTATCTATATTATTATATTTCTTTTTCACAGGTACCTCTTATGTGACATATGTCAATCCATACAGGATACATTTGAGCCTTGGTGTGCAGTGATAATATAATATCTAGTATTTATAGTTAAGTGTAAGTGTTCTGCTGCTTCCCTTTTCTAGTAAAAAAAGGCATTGATTTTTAATTCTTAAATATTCAAATTCAGATGGACTTGCCTCAGAAGTGAAAAGAGGTCCAGATTAAGCAAGGAACAAGGCTGGAACTACTGAAAAGAAACAAGCCTGCCCTGAAAAAAATAATAAAGGGATATGCCAAAGTGGCAGCACATCTGCTTGGCAGGCAGAAGGTCATAGGATCAATCCCGGGCATCTCCAGTTAAAGATCAGTTGGTAGGTGATATGAAAGACCTCTGCCTGAGACTATGGAGAGGAGTAGCTAGTCTAATACTGACTCTGAAGGACCAATGGTCTGATTTAGTATAAGGCAACTTCGTGTGTTCAGTGTTCTAGTACTGTTGTTAAATTGCCTTCAAAACAGAAAAAAAAATGAGCCATAGAGTCCTTAGCAAACATCCGTCTACAATGATAAACAGAGAGGACCCATTGAGCTCTTAAAAGAATGTTCCTTCTCCTGGGCCAAAAATGGTCATTGCATATAATCAATAGTTTAAAGAGCATAAAGTCTGTAAAAGATTCAACTGATCTCTCAAATGTGGACTTGTAGCCTGGAGAGACCACATGCTGATACTCAGTTAACAGATCAGTGCATTTCTTTTTCCTCCCCTTTTCTGTCTGCCTCAGTGAGTGGCAGCTAGTTTTTTTTTGCTCAGCAAGCAACACACGGCATGTGTAGCTTTGAGCAACCCTACACTGCAGGGAATAGTTTGCAGACTCTGCATGATAATATTACCAAGTGGATCACTTTGTCCTTGAGCTTACTGTCTTGAATAATGGGGCAAGGACGCTACATGTTGGGGGGGGGGAGGCAATTCACTCTGGTGCCCCAGTTCATTCTGGTTCATTGCATGATTTGGATATTACTGCCCCTTTTTTCCCTAGCTTATTTGGTCTGCATATGTAATCTGAAGTCACTTTCACAAAATCAAACAGCAGCAGGATTCTCTAAAACATTTGATTTGGCAACATTGTGTTGTTGGGGGTCCTCTGCACCTAATACAATCAAAGACTTACAATGTATGTGATGGGAGGGTTAGGTGGCAGCCAAAGGTGGTGTAGTTGTGCCACCTCCACAACAGGATCTAGCCCTCCCCCCCACCAAAGCCAGAATGCTGCCCTTACTTGCAAGCCCTGTGCAACCACTCCATAGCATTTCACGGGGCTACGCCACCTAAAAAGTTGGCATAACTCGCAGTAAGAGCAAAGGGGGTGTTCCCGGTCGTAGAGGTGATAGGAAGCTGCCCAACAGCAGCTCTGCCCCGGAATCACCTCGGGAACACCTCCCAGGTCGCTGGCAAGGGGAAATACTGTGGGAGAACCCCAGTGGGAGGCTACACTGGCCCATGCAGCAGCATCACATCCCAGGGCCAGCATGTGTGCCACCCAAGTTGTTGTAAGTGCCCATTATCCCAGGTTAAATGGGCACTTACGACAGTGTGGGGGTCACGCTGGCTCCTATGGAGTCTCCCCCCCCCCAAACAATGGGCTGAAAGAGTTGAGAACCATGCCAGAAGTACATTTAAATTGCATACTGATTGTTCAAGCAAACTGAGTGATAAAGACAACTGTGGAAACCCAAGAATCAGTGTGTGTGAGTGTAAGTGCCGTCAAGTTACTTCCAACTCATGGCAGCCCTTTGAATCAATGTCCTCTAAAGCATCCTATCATTAACAGCCTTGCTCAGGTCTTGCAAGCTGAGGGCCATGGCTTCCTTTATGGTGTCAATCCATCTCAGGTCTTCCTCTTTTCCTACAGCCTTCAACTTTTCCTAGCATTATTATCTTTTCCAGTGAGTTTTGTCTTCTCATAACGTGAGCAAAGTACAAGAGCCTCAGTTTATTCATTCTAGTTTCTAGGGATAGTTCAAGATAGATTTGATCTAGAACCCACTTATTTGTCTTTTTGGTGGTCCACGATATCCATAAAATCTCTCCTCCAACACCCCATTTCAAAGGAATCTACTTTCTTCCTGTCAGCTTTCTCCATCATCCAACTTTCACCAAGAATAGTACATGATGTAAACAAAGGTAATCTGGTAAACCGTTATACATCTTCTATCCACTGAATCTCCCCTAGATAAAAGTATTTAACCTTAATCCAAAAGTTAATTTAAAAGTGTTTTATCTATGGTTTAATCCTAATATTTGACATTGATCTTTATTTGATTTCATATGTGTCATCCTATGCTTCTGAGGTCTCCTTTGAATTAAATTTCCACAACCTGGTAAACTTAACTATGCCATTTAGGACTAGTTTACTTACAGCACATTCCTGAGAATTGGTGTAGGGGAATGGCGAGGAGAAGGCACAGGCAAGCCGCCTCCTGAAACCGTTGCCCCATAGAGAACAGTGAGGCTGCTCCTGCTAAAAAGCAGGTGCAGAAACGCTGTTCTTGGCGCTGGCGTAATGGGGCGAAAGGGAACAGGAAGACCCCACCCCACCCCGGGAATGCCCCAGGAATACCCCCCCCCACCGGCGACACAAGTCTCTGCTGTGGTGGTCTGCACCACAGGGAGACTGCAGAGGAGCGGAGCACAGCGCCGCAGCGCTTAGGCGCCGATTGAAATGCCCTCGCCACCAGCCTAAGTGCATCTTGTGCCTTGATTAGATGCACTTACACTGGCGGCAAGGTCACGCTGCCTCCTAACAAGATTCAGCCAAATTCTCAGGAATGCACGGTTAATAAACACTCAGAGTCAATTGTCCTAAACCTGTTTTGTTGGTTGGTTTGTTTGTTTATATCATATTTTTGGGCCACGTTGTCTCCCAAGGTAGTTTCCAGTTCCCTTAATAGAAATAATAAAGCGTACAATGATCTATAAACAATGAATAAACATTATTTACCAATAACATCTAAGACTTATCTGGATTGAGTTTCAGAGTATTGCCTATATCTAGCCCATTATGTGAAAAGGATCCACACTCCCTACTGACTAGTTTCACATCACTTGTACATCTCTGTGCTTTTTCACATGCTTTGACTACTTCCAGTGATCGAGAAAACAATTCTTTATCAGTTACACAATGACCTATCCTGGGATAAGAGAGGACAACCACCAGTCTTCACAACACTTACTGTCTAAACTCACTTCAGGTTAGAAATTTGAAATTTCTGAACAATATTGAAATATATGCAATATTTCCTAATGACACCTAAACTTATTTTATTGTTATAACAGTATAAAATGCATAAATTATAACTTCATTGGCAGATAAAATTGTACTATTTGGCATATTTATGAAATTTAGAATTATAGTAGTTTTCTACAGGCAAAATTGTGAATATACCAAACACTTGAGAGAGTATTGAGAGGGAGGGAGAGAAATAAAAACTCTAGCACCCGATGCTACCTTAACACATTAACTTAGTTTTGGCATCTCAGAGTTGGAGGGGAAGGTGAAATTGTGGAACTCCCTGCTCCAGTATGTGGTGATGGCTGCCAGCTTGGAAGGCCTTAAGAGGGGAGTGGACATGTTCATGGAGGATAGGGCTATCCATGGCTACTAGTCAAAATGAATACTGGTCATGATGCATACCTATTCTCTCTAGTATCAGAGGAGCATGCCTATTATATTGGGTGTGGTGGAACACAGGCAGATGGTGCTGTTCCAGTTGTCTTGTTTGTGGGCTTCCTAGAGGCACCTGGTTGGCCACTGTGTGAACAGACTGCTGGACTTGATGGGGCTTGGTCTGATCCAGCATGGCTTTTCTTAGGTTCTTATATGAAAATGGAAAGCAGCTTATTTTTAGTGAACAAAAGAAAGTGTGTTATGTTGACAGGAACTGTCTCATGTAGTTGCAATAGGACTACCAGCGTATTTGGATATTGAATTAAAGTTCATAATGCTGAAAACATTGAACTCTTCAATATCATATTATAATCATATACATTATAGCATAGTAGTTGGTGACACATTAGTCACATTTACACAATGAAAATATTTTTGAAAATATTTTATATATGCCTACAATATACATAGGAATTATCATTCTCTAGTGTAAATTAAAAAAATCATACTGTACATTTTGAGTGAATAACATCTTTCCTCAAGAAGCATTCTACATATTCCAAAATAAAATAAAAAAAATCAGAGTTCCCAAAATATTTTTCCATGAAATTTTCCATTTTGTTCCTATCTATACTGCAGGTTCAGATGGAAGGATTAATCAGTTGTTGTTTTTTAAAGGTCATTCTTTCCTGCTATTATTTCGGAACAGCTATTGCTGTGAAGAGGCATCCAGCCCCATTGGCTTCAGGATCCCCACATGTTAAATGCATTTAAAGTATCATTACTGCAACATAACTTTGACAGTAGGCAGAAATCTAAAGTGCCATTCTAATTATTAAATGGTACAGCCAGAGATCATCCCATTTTCTGTAGAGTAAGAGTACACATGGGTTGTGACTCTGAGTAATGTCAGTCATTCTGCTGTGTTGTTTTTTTGTTTTGTTTTTAATCTCATAGTGTCGCATACTATAGTACATTTGGGGGAAGGAAGTGAGGTGGATGGATGTTCCTCCCAAAGGGACAAACACACTAATGTGAACATGTTTTATTTACTAGGTTGTGAACAAGAGAAAGCAATTAGTGGAAGGAGGGAAAATGAAGTAGAAGAATCCAGCATGTTGTCATGCAGCAGCAAATAAGTACTGAAGGTCACACATCAAAAACTGACATTCTGCTTTTTATACAGAGGTTGTGGTGACCAGAAGGAGCCAAATAGAGCCATTGTGCTACATGATGAACAAAGGAAGCAGGTAGATATAAAAAGAGAGTGAAAGGGAATAAATTGTGGTTTAAGGAGATGATAAGAGATGTTTCTTGGGTGGGAAAATGGGCTCTCTGACTGGTGAAATAATTTTTTTGAAGTACATGTGGAGGACAATCCAAGCACACTAAATTCTGCTGCATGATATAATCTCACCTATAAGGCACTGCCATTAAATTGCTTGTGGCCAAAATCCCATGGGTGATGATAAAATGGGGTCAGAATGATTAATTCATTAACTTGGTTTGCATGTGCAAAATCAGAGCACAATACCATTCGACTGGCGTTTTAAATGTTTCATGTTGTCAAGGGCAATCACAGGCTATACTGTGGGGGGTCTGTGCAGGAAAGGCTAATGTACTCACTATGTTTTCCTTCAGATGAATGTGGAAGTAGAATACAAAGAATTCAATAGACCAGTTTCCTTCTTCCTTCTAGGTGACCATCTCAGGCCTGATATCAGAAGAACTTATCCAGTAGATATTGCACATGCCCAGCATTTAAACTGACCTCTCAGTCACAGCCTGTCCAATGTTAGCAAACCCAAGATTCAAATGAAATATTACACTATTGTGTGCTAACAATGCATATAAAGCCACATTGCACATGTAGCAGCACAATTTAAAGACCCTGGATACATGTACAGTTGTAAATCCTTTTGTTTCAGCAGTATCACTTTTATGGTACAGATTGTATCATGTCATGTTCCTTTATGAAACAGAGGAAATTCATTGCAACAAAGCCCCTTCCAGGTGATTAGATTATAGCAGTACAAATGCACACTTGGTTCCTTGGGATCCAGATGTTTCCCCACAAGAAATAGCTTTGTTTCTTGAGATATTGGTTATATTGCATTTTCCTAGCATTCAAACAGCAATTCATTGTTGCTCTGGAAATGGATTGTGTTTATAATTTTTAGTGTTGTCTGGAGAGTGGTTATATTAATGTCATACACACCTATAGAAAAGTGTCCATAATGTTATCATACACCACAATACTTTATTGTTTCGCCTCCAACAGACTAACCCTTCTGGAATTTGTCATCCGATAAGTGATACCCAGGAGGATGTTCACACAGAAACTGGTTATGCTCAGTAGGAAGACTGGAGAAGAAGACTTGCTTTCACAATTTTAGAGAGGTGAGAGAGGAATTAGAATGCATATGGAAACCATTTCTTCATTTCTCTTCACAAATATTTGGAGTATGATAAGTTTCAGGACTGGCAGAGATGCTTCTATAGTGGCTTAAAAATATACTAAACACTGACATACTCTGTCATGTACAGTGAGGGAAAATAGGCTATGTACCCAGTCTTGAAGTAACCCCGTGGAAGACAACACAAACACATTGAATTATGCAGCACAGCACAAACTTAGCTGTGACATTCAATTGCTTGTGCCCCAAAGCCCAAGGGTGATTTTTAAAAATGGTGAGTTTTCAGACTGCCTTTGGCTCTAGCCACAGCTGCAGCTCTGGTGACATTCCCTTATCTCTGATGCAAGACAATCACCTATAGCAAGGCTGTTAATTCTCATCCATTACATGCAGTCTGTGTATCACTCTACTACTTTTCAACAGGAATTGTAAGGACTCTTGAGACTAAGGATGAAATATGTCAGGGATATACAATCTGGGTAAAGTATAATCAGTCCTCTTGGGTTACAAGAGGTTTATTCACCGTAGAGCACGCTGCTGATCCTCTGCTACTACTAAACTACTACTGAAGAGTTAGTATGCTAAGGAAAATATAGAAAAAGCAAATGACATGACAGAGGGCTGATATTCTAAAAAAGATGTACCTGACACAAGTCATGTACATCTAGTTAGAACATTTCACTGTCTGTTGCATAGGTTTTTTTTTTTTTTTACATGATTTAGGGCTATTTTCCTTGTTGTTTTTAGTCTTTAAAAAAATTCTGTTCTGCCATCAGGCTGGAGATATCACTAGGTATCATTAGCCACTGTATAACGCAATCAGAGAACCGGAAAGGAATAAGAACATGAGCATCTTCTTTGATAAGTATTTGAGTGTGGGTATGGCACGATTAATATTAAACACTGACTGCAGCATTCTCTTTCTGACTTTTCCTGTGATGATTAGTAGCCATTAGGCTGAAGTTTCTCACTTAGGCCTTCTACACATAACACTACATGCATTGAAATCACCATGCATAGAGGGGAGTGAGCATGAGTAGGCTGTTTGTGCCCCTGTTCACACATCATTGTAGGATTGCCAAACTCCAGGTGAAGCCTGGAGATCTCCCAGAATTACAACTGAACTGAACTGAACTGAACTGAACTGAACTGAACTGAATAACAACTGAATTACTACAGTTGCCCTGGAGAAATGGCTACTTTAGAGGGTGAACTCTTTGGCATTTTTCTCTGCTGAGGTCCCTCCCCGCCCCAAATCCCACTTTCCCCAGTCTCTACACCCAAATCTCCAGGAATTTCCCAACTCAGAGCTGGAAACTCTACATCATTGCCAGCTCATGGTACCAAAGACCAAACTACACATTATGTGTTTGATAAGCTCTAGGGAACAACATTTTTAAAGTCCCCAGGAGCCTGATTGGATTTAGGATGATGGTACAGGGGGAGAAGGGACTCCTGCCTCCCCCCATGCCCTTTTTTCTGAGCCAAAACAACTGAGGGGAAGTAATTTGTCTATCTTTGGTTTTGCATGTACACAAAATATTCTATTTGCAGCTCCATGTTGGCTCAGGAAAATGGTACAGTGGGGAGGCAGGGTCCCCTCTTCCCCCAGCACCATCACCCCCAACTCAGTGGAGCTCCTGGGCACTTTAAAAATGGCTTTTCCTGCAGCTGCTGTTGATTTCAGGGAAAGCAAGTTGTGTCTGGGGAAAAACTCCTTGAAAGTGCAATATGTAGTTCAGCCCTTTCAGACATTAAATTACCAGTGCTTGTATCTCAGGTCCCAACAACGCTATGGATTAATGACCTTCAAAATATTCCTTGGCTCAATCATCAACCAAAAGGGAGACTGCAACCAAGAAATTAGGAAAGGGTTGAGACTGTGAGGGGCAGTCATGAAGGAGTTAGAAAAGATCCATAAATAAAAGGATGTGTCACTGGCAACCAAGATCAAGATAATTCATACTATACTATTCCCCGTTACTATGTATGGGCGTGAAAGTTGGACAATGAAGAAAGCTGACAGGAATAAAATTGATTCCTTTGAAATGTGGTATTGGAGGAGAGTTTTACGGATACTGTGGGCCTCCAAAAAGACAAATAAGTGGATTCTAGATCAAATCAAGCATGAACTTTCCCTTGAAACTAAAATGACCAAACTGAGGCTATCATAATGGTCACATTATGAGAAGATAAAAGTCACTGGAAAAAACCATAATGCTGGGAAAAGTTGAAGGCAGTAGGAAAAGAGGAAGACCCAGCATGAGATGGATTGACTAAATAAAGGAAGCCATGGCCCACAGTTTGAAAGATCTGAACAGAGCTGTTAACGATAGGAATAGGATTGTGCATATCAATATACCCAAATCGAAAATAAATCTGAAATTAGCCGTTTCAGCAATATTCAGGTTTTGAGTAGACTGAATACCAAAACCTGGAAACTGCCCAAAGCCTAATAGATGATTCCTGAAAAAACCGAATACTTAATCGGGTTTGGCTATTTGCCTTTGCTCAGATGCACGGCTCTGTGCTTTCTCCCATTTTTCTATCTTTTCACTGGTTTTGTTAGGGGTGCTTTTGAAGTAGGGGTTGTGTAATCGGAGCCAACTGAAGGTCGCCCTGAGAAGAGACTTTGTTTCCCCACACTGTGACTATCTCTTGAAATCTGATTTTCGATTACCTTAATAAAGGACTGTTCACAGGATGCCTTTGCCACCAAAAGAAATGTTTTCTGTGCCTTATTTTTCTTGCATTTAAGCCTTTTCCATCAGTTTGGAAGTTAATTTGCATGGACATCATGCTATGCACCCCAGATACAAAGGGGCCCCCAGACTTTGAGGCATCAGCCTACCAATCGGCTCTTTCCGCCAGTCCTCGCCAACACTAAACTTCTTAACCTGAAAACCAATGGACAGCTTGGCTTACAAATGCCTGGAGGATGGGGGTGACCCCTTTGCTGGCCCATAAAATTGGATCCCCTGTCCCAAAGTTCACCAAACATTAGTGACCATCTAAGGGGAGTCCCTTGCAGCCACTCTGCCAATTTGGTGACTCTATCTCTAAAAATTCCCCCACAGGAACTTCAAAAAATCCCCATAGACTATAATGGGCCCATATTTTTTCAGTAAACTCAGAAATAAGCCAAATACCCATATTTGCTAGTATGGGTATTTGGCTTATTCCGGGTTTACCAAAAAATATCAGGCCCAATAAACCTGAACCCGAAATTTACCGATTTTTTTTTTGCATGACCCTAAATAAGACATTTTGAAGGTCATTAATCCATAGGGTTGCCATAAGCTGGAAGTGACTTGATGGCAATGTAACAATACCCTTCTATACCCCCTGTAATATGGACACCCTTGGACTCTCGTGTCTGTACATTGGGACTGTTGCTGAATAGCAGGAGAGGCATGGAGAGAGACAGCACCGCACTCCAAGACACAGGAGAATCCCAGGCACCCCACCGGACATCGCTGTAAGGAGCCAGCAGGGACCTGCGAATGGCACACAGCACCTGGGCCCGGAGAAGGGAAGTGGACCTGGACTCCATCTTGGAACTGAATGCAGAGCAGAACAGAGAACTTCAAAATCTGCTCCTGGGCCTCCCCGTCAGAGACCTGCCCCTGGAACAGCTGCCCACCTGGACACCTTTGCATAATCAAAGGCACGGCCGACATATCAAGATCTGCCTGACGACTTCAGACTCAGAACAATAGCGTTTCCCCCTTCCACGCCTTACATTCCTTCTCAGGACAGGCTAATCCCATCTTCTCATTCCCCACTCTGCCCCCAGTTCCTGCCAGCTGTCAAAACGCAATCAGTGAGTAATTGACAGTCATCAATATCCTCCTCATATTCCAATCACCCTGGCCCACACCTCTTTCACTCTCAATCTTTCTCCAATTTTAAAGCAATGTTACCTTTGTGCCCCACTGCTCACATGCCCTGTGAGTCAGTCTGCCCTGAGGGCAGAATTTTACTATAAAGCAAAGAACCCTGGCACATGTCTGTGCCTTCTTCTTCGGATCCAAAAAGAGCGCCCCGTGTCTCTGCACGGCTTCTTGGCTATAACACGCTGGTTCGTGTAATAGCCCCCCCCCCTCAACAGCTTCCCTCCTTGGAACCTCGCAGGACAGGTAGCTATTGACTCTCCTCATTGCTATCCCTTTTAGAACTCATGTGTGTGTGTGTGAATATTGCGTGCAATTGCATTTGTGTGATTTGTACCCCCTTTCCCCCCTAAATAAAGTGCACCCTGTTTTGGCTGCATTCAGTCTCTTTAGCCATTTGTTTGTTACTGGTTTTGCTCACCTTGCGTAGACACAGGAATAGACCCCGCTAAAGCCTCTCGTTAGTGCTCTAAATTTGTCTCCAAACTGACTAATTCCCCCAATAAAAGTTGGAGACCCCAGCATTCCCCATAACATTAACACACACACAGGCTTCTTTGACTTTTCAAATGTTCCTGATGATGGGGGCATAGCCTTCATATATACACATCCTAAATTCAAAAGAATCACATATAGGAGGACGGGGCCAGCATATGCATTGATTCCATAGTGTGTAATTGTGTGTGTATAGGGTTTTACTTACCTTTATCCACTGCTTAACAGCAGAATTTCAGCTACCTAGAACTAAATGCAGCAATTTACTTTTGGTTTACTCAAGTGGTGAGGTATCCATATGGTAAAGTATAGTATGCACTCAAGACTGCAAAAGGAATAGAGGAAATGGTTGCCCAAGACCTCTTACAATAGGTGACCTCTTACTGTGCATCAGCTGTCATGTTACAACAATTGCCACAAGAACACAGACAAATCTTTGCATAATACAATTTTTAATGTCCCAGTTACATCCACCAGCAAATCCGAGATCTGCTAATATTTAACAATTTTATTTCTCTGTTAGTACAATATTATACATTGTGGTTTTTTTTTTTCTTCCTAACTGTACAAAACCTAAGCTCCTTAGCAGTCAATTGTAATTCAGGACTTGCTTAAGAACTGCAAAAGACAAAATTATTAGCAAAGGAAGCAGGCTTCCCCAAGGCTGGCTTCCTGGTGTGGAGGGAATTATATTAATAAGTGTGAGAAAGAGGTTTAAAAATAAAGCTTGCCCACTGGGACACAATGGAGCACAGAGCTCAGTGTGAATTAAAGTTCTCAAATAAACTGAGCAAGATAGACTTTTACATTGTTTACTGTGCAATCCTAAGCAGAGTTAGTCCCGCCTAAGCCAATTAATACGGATGGATTTCAACCAGAGGAACTCTTTATAAGATTGTGATGTTATTGGGCCAGCTTGTATGTTAAGTTACACAAGCTTTAAGGGGGAGAAAGAACTCTCTCTGGGGATTTATTATGTATGTAATACTGAAATCATAACCAGATTTAATTCTAAAGAGTTTTTTTTTGGGGGGGAGGGGGTCATTCCCCTCATCCTTATTCCAAATAATAAAATTAGTTGTGCCTAAAGGTTATAGTTTTAATGCAAAGGGCAAATCCTTGAAGATTACAGCAATAAAATGTAACGATAATTCGCCTGGAAATATTTTGAGTCTGAGGTCATTTTAATATTCTCTTGATTTCATTTTTTTAGCTAACCCCCGGGGGGTGGGGTGGTTAATAAATGTTGCAAGAGAGAAGGTAGTAGTAGCCTATACAGATCAGGATGACACAAGTTCAAATCCTTTTCCAGTCATTGAATTCACGGTGTGATCCTGTAAAAGTTAATGTTTCTTAGTCTAACCTACTTAACATGACTGCTCGTCACACTATCTTGAGCTCCTTGGAGTTAGGGGGAGATTAAAAAAAGTAATAAACAGGCGCCTTCCCAATTTATAAAGCATTAAATGCATAGTTTTTATTCATTGGTCACAAGGGCGATCTGATCCTCTTCCTTTAAGCTACTGCTTCTGTTGAAGGGTTATCACATTTCCCCAGCATGCTATTCTTTCCCGCTGTGCTATCATTGCTAATGTGATTTCTGATTGGAAGTAGTTAAGTAATTAACTCAAAATCACACAATAAGAAATGCATTCTTGTTGCTTGTAAAGGTTAAATGCATAGTTTTTATTCATTGGTCGCAAGGGCGATCTGATCCTCTTCCTTTAAGCTACTGCTTCTGTTGAAGGGTTATCACATTTCCCCAGCATGCTATTCTGTCCCGCTGTGCTATCATTGCTAATGTGATTTCTGATTGGAAGTAGTTAAGTAATTAACTCAAAATCACACAATAAGAAATGCATTCTTGTTGCTTACCTGCAGTCCCCCTGCTCCAAACATTATAACACCCCTGAGTTCCACTGGAAGAGACCGTAAGAGTAGGTAGGACCTCCCATAGGCTCCTCTCCATCTCAAACCGCAGTTGGTTGTAAGCAAAAGTAGTTAATGTACAGGTGCCATTAAATGTGGCAGAGGATAAATAGTTGTGTTGCATATGATATATTTATAACCCTGGTCTTTTTAGAAAATGCTAAGAAAACAGAAAGAAGCAGCAACAAGGACACAAGATGGAGTGGTGGTATAATTGAACTCTTTGTCGCTCACAAGGATACACTAGCTAAATAATAAAGTAATGGCCATTTCTTGTTCCCTTGCAGGTCGCGTGCAACATCATTTCCATTTTGTGAAGAAAAGAACCCTCCATCCCCCAGGGACTTTAAAAAATAAAGTTGAATTCATGGGCTGCAAACCATGAGATGGTGGGGGTGTGACTGCTTTGGTTTTGTTCCTGCCCTGTAGGAGAAAGACTAAAAAGGGGGCTGTTCTTTGACTTTATAAATGACAAGACTGAAATTTTCTACACAAAACAATCGCTGTTACGTTTCTGCAAAAAAATCTTCCTTCCTTCCGTTGTTTGCTTCTGCTTCACAACCTGTAGTTTGCTGTAGCTGACAGAGAATACAAGGGAATATATTCACAAATTAAAGTGTGAAACTAAATACAGAAGGACGAGTGTGCCTTTTCTCCTCTGTATCAATACAGCTGGTTCATCCCTCTCTGGTTCCTCACCCACTTCTCTTCCAACTGTGCAACATTACTTAGTGTAAGGTCTGTCAAAGAGGAGGTGAGAGATGATGGACCCCCTGTGGAAAAAGCAAATGGAGGGGTTGATTCTGCATGCTTTGCACGTGAATAGGAGGAGAGTTTCTTCTGCCCTTGTTCCTTTCTCCCATCTAATGGTATCTTCTAATGGAACTGAGTGGTGATATAATGCTTTGAGGAAGGAGATGGCAAGTAAGCTACCTGGAATCTGTTTCCCACTGTGAGCCTTTTGAGTATATGCCATAACTACTCACAACCTCAGTTTTGCCATCTTTGAACAAGAAAATGTAGACTAACGTTTAAAAACCTGTAATGCTTGGAGATGGAAAACATGAAGGAAGTGTAGAGTTTCAGTTAATTAGAGTATATACCTCTAATAGCTGAATCCTATGAGCATTGCCACGCTTACATGAGATCAGGTGGCATGATTATCCTAGAGCTAATGCTATGGAGACAGCTATGTTATTCAGATCAGCCCTCATGTCAGGTTTGTGACATGTAGAGTGTCCAACACACTTTCTGGGGTAAAAACCAGGGACTGTCCTGTCTAGTGTGTACACAGGTCCCAATTTGGCACAGCAATCCTGTGCAAAAGAGAAAGAAGAAGAGTTGGGTTTTTATATGCCAACTTTCTCTGCCACTTAAGGAAGAATCAAACTGGCTTACAATCACCTTCCCTTCCCCTCCCCACAACAGACACCCTTGAAGTAGGTAGGACTGACAGAGCTCTAATTAGGACTGTCGATTCGGTTCGTCCTGAACCAAAAAACAGCCGAATTTCCCCTGATTCAGCGGTTTTTAGTTCGGATGGAACCAAACTCAAAAAAGGCAGGAAAACGGGGAGCCGAATTCAGCGAGTTTGGGGTGTTCAGTGAATAAATTCGGCAAATTCGGGGTTCGGCGCAGCAGCATAACTGTCAGTTAGTAAGCAGCATTCTCCCGTGGCCAATCGGTGGCCAAGCTGGGTCTTCTTCTGGCCAATCAGTCATGATTGAGTGCATGAGCCCAGCTGCTGCATGACCCGGGGAGAGAGAGAGTATCTGTTTGTGTGTGAGAGAGATCCCCTTTGGGGGGGGTGCGTGTGCACATTCAAGCCATTCCGTGGCTGCAGGGGGCGCATTTTGGGGGGTAGAGCCCCCAAACTTTCAGTATAGCTTCAGAGGACCCTTCTTGCAAGAACCCCCACGTTTTGTAAAGATTGGATTGGGGGCGAAATATGGGCCCCGGAAGGGGTCCCCCCTTAATATGCATTTTTATTCCATTTACAGCACACATTCGCACCATTCTGTGGCTGCAGGGGGGACATTTTTGTGGGTAGAGCCCCCAAACCTTCAGCATAGCTTCAGAGGATCCTTCTTGAAAGAACCCCCAAGTGAAGATTGGGTTGGGGGGGCTGAGATATGGGCCTCGAAAGTGGGGCCCCCTCCTTAATGTGCATCTCTGACAATGGGGGTTTGCAATTAGCAGAGCTTGCCGCCCACGCCCAAAGCTCCTAGCCCCGACAAACAGCTGAGCTGTGGGGAGCAAGGGCGGGGCATGTAGCTATGAATGTAGCTAATTGGATGTAGCTATGAAAGACCAACTGGAGTCTAACCCCAACCCTAACATGCCTGGACATGTCTTTAGGCATGCCTGAACATATCTCTAGGCACAAACTGTGCATGCACACAGGGAACCAATCAGACAGAAGAGCACGGGATGATCACACAGCTTGCAGGTAGGAAAGGACCAATCAGTTTTAAAAACATATGTATGCAGCAACCAATCAAAGACAGACACACATGCATAGTAATATAAGGCTGGGCATGCACAGAGACAATGCACCAAAGGACACAACCACTGTAAGCAACCAACCAAAATTGGGGGCTCGTACATGGAAAAACCTTGTAGCTGACCTGTAAATTGAGCATGTGTAGAAAGTAGAAGTGATATAATTCAGACCCAGATGTTAGGGTCTTCAACCAATGAGAGGGTGTACTCAAATTGTATTCCTAATATGGTTTATCTAAATGGGTAAAAGTACAAAAGACTTTTCTTGTGGGTGGGCACCTTTGGAGAACTGCTTTATACCTGTAATGCTTCTTTTCTCCCCACCGGCGAATAAAAAAACCTCCTTTGCAGAAGACCAAGTCGTCTCCTTCTTGCTTGAGTACCTGCAGTGGGTAGGGGTCCACTTTTGTGGGTAACAAGATGGGCAGACCAACCTGGAACCAGGAAGGGGAAACATAGATTCAGGAAAGAGGAACAAAAGAAAGCATATGTTCCTGAAAAGAAGGGTCCAAGGATATTGGGTTGGATTCCAGCAGTGGAAGAGGTTTGGGAGCTGACCCTACTAAAAGGTAAAATGTACCATCAAGTTGCAACTGACTCATAGAGATCCCGTGAAGTTCCACCTCATGGGGTTTTCAAGGCAATTGATGAGCAAAGATGGTTTACCATTGCCTGCCTCTACATAGCAGCCCCCATCTTCCTTTGTGGTTTCCCATCCAAGTATTGACCCTGCATAGCTTCCACACTCTGACAAGATCTGGCTAGTCTGGGCTATTACAGCTGCTACAGCAGAATCTACTACTTGGGGGGGGGGAATCTAGGTGCAGACCTACTGTGAAAAAAGTAGATGCACAGTGCCCACCATGTGCACCTAGATTTGTTTGAGCATTTATGAGTTTAGTGGAAAGCAGGTAATATGTGAGTAAATCTGGACATTCTGTCTGCAGTGTCATATCTGCACTGCATAAACAGGTTTCCATTTGAAGTTGTAATTATTATATTAAACATGCAAATGTAAACCATGACTGTGAGGGTTCCCAACCTTCCTGTGCAAACTCCATAAAATCACTTGCTCAGACTGTCATGCAGAAACAAGGAATTTTATTGGAAGCTTCAGGTAGTACAGGCCTTACACTGGTAAAGTTGCAAGTGAATACAGTTTCACAAAGACAGAATTATAACCCCTACAGGAAAGCAGATGTCAAACGTATGTTATGGGAATCTACGAGATAATTGTGCATGGTACAAGAACATCAAAGACCTCAGGGAACTCGCCAGGCTATCTACCCACCAAGGCCACAGCTGGCGGGAGGGAGTAAGAGAGAGCAAGGGAGGCGGACGTGGGAAGAGACATTCCAACCTGGGGCCTGTCAGACCCAGCGCCTGAACCAAGGAAAGGCGAAAGGCCTGGACTGCTTTTACGAGTCCGGGGGGGGGGGGGAACCACACCAGGCAAAGGCACACAGACCCTCACACATGACATCCTTGGAGCAAGTGCTGGATACCAATATTAATAATACATATAAAATAAACCAGACTAAGGGCGAAAACGCATGGTCGCTTTATACTCCTTTAATCCCTGTTCCAGCCAGGATTCAGCCAGGATCGAACTCATGCGTTTCTGCTAATGTGCGTTCGATCCTGGCTAAAACAGAGATTAAAGGAGGATAAAGTGACCATGCATTTTCACCCTAAAATGTGATTACTCTCTGCCTCTTGTTCCTTCACTCAGACTTCCTTCAGATGTCAAAGTTGTATCCCAAGTATTACTTATTATTATTTGAAAACCAGGAAAGGGGTGAAAGCATGTAGTGAAGTCTGAGGATAATTAGATCCCAAACCCCTTGATTCACAGAGGCCTGTATAAGAATAGTTATTTCTGATCAGAAAAAGGAGGTTTTGATGCTACTGGATACACCGCTTCAGGCTGATGGAAAGTATGTGTCTGTGTGTATGTGTGTGTGTTTAAGAACTGAATTAAGAATAAGCTCTAAGATATCAGTTATTATGAGTTAATTTTCAGGGATAACATTTGCTCATCAATTAAAAACAAATTTATAGGCATAGCAATGTCCTAAATGCCAGATTTATGGTTTTAATTCCTTACTGAGCTACATCACTTTGCAAACATTTTTTAAATGGCTTTAATATTCAGTGTACTTATGATGAAGAGGAGCCATTGCTTTTCAAAGAGTTTATCATAGAGAAGCAGCTTGTTTTGTGAATGGGGGCATCCTGGGTCACATTATTTTAGTGCTGTACTGTGAGTCTCACCAGGATATCCAGTAATTCGTATCTCATGCCTGGAAATTTAAAATTAGATATGCTCAAGAACTTGGCAAGGTTACTTCATTTTGAAAGTGTTCTTTTGGATTTCCTTCTGATAAGCAAAGTGAAGTTTCAGCTGGAGCAGTATCTTAAATGGTTGGAGGGCACAATTTCAACATCCATCTAAAACTGGAGTTAAGTTGAGGAGTGGCTTTCTATGTAGTAATGAAAGGGACATTTTCATATCCTGGGGGGAAATGACATGTCTGGTCATCTCAATTTTGTTGTAAAAGGTGCCAATGGAAGCAGTCTCACTAGCTAGCATTAGTGCAATATATATTAAATGCTCTTATCAGCAATACATGGAGGATGGATGCATGCATTTTTTTCTGAGCTGTAAATCTAAGTGCATTTGTAACACATATGAACTTTATTTGAGAACATTAACTGTAAACAGGACTTGATGAGCCATGCTAAATTAAAGAACAAAAGATATAATCTGGCACATCATTGGGCTATTTTAATATTATTGACCTTACAGGGATTTAAGCAGCTTTTGCGTGTGCACATGTACTATGGACAAGGTTATATGGAACAGCCCCCATATTTACAAATCTGGCCTCAGAAAACCATGGAGAAACTACTTGTTTTCCACAGCCTCTTTTTCAAGACTGTAGAGCAGTTATGCTGCATTTTAGCAATGCTTGAAGCAAACTATCCTGAGGAATAGTGCTTTTGTGTGCTTCCCTGTATCCAGTGACCTTCAAAAGGCCAATTCAAGTCCACATGCCACCAGTCATGGTTCTTGGCTGGGAGATCAAGTACTACTGCAAGTTTTAAAGCAACTTACATTAAACATCTGAAATAAATTTATTTGAAGACTATTGAGGTGCAGGAATTAGCAGATCTGGACAAGAGAATCAAGTGTCAAGAGAATGAGGGAAGTTACCCATTCAAGTGGAAGAAAAGCAAGAAAGCAGAAAAGAAAGAGGGGCATTTTTCAGGGTAGATTTTGCTTCTGTTTTGCCACGGACTAAAAAAAACACGATTTAAATGTTTTTTTCATGGCCGTGATTTATCCCCGTCAATTATCAGTTTTGGTTTTTCATGGGAACAAAGCTCGCTGTATTTGACAATGGTTTGGTCTGTCCCTTTTGCAGGAGGCCTCCCCTTCCAACAGGCTCATTGTTTATGCCTGCCCCCAGCTCCGCCCCAACTCCACCCAGCAGATTACCTCGTGCGGTTCACCAGCCACAGCACAAAAAACAAGAACCTGTCCCTCTGGTCTCCTCCATTTTTCTTCCACCCTCGCTCTGTTCTGCTTTTGGAACAGTCAGATTCCAAATTGGGGGGGGGGGGCAAGGCAGTGCTTTCCTCAAAGCTTCCCTCTATTTTCTATAGGTGTGGAACCCATTGCCCTTTAATGATAGACAGGATTGGGGGGGGCAGGGAATCCATGTGCCCAGAGTAGTGTTTAGCTGAAAGTGGGAATGGCGGGGGGGGGGAGAGGAAAGAAGGCCCCTGGATTGCACGCCGGCCATGATCCGGCCACATTGTATCGTGAGACAGGAGGGCTCCTAGCTTGCGCACCAGCCCCTATCCAGCCAGTGTGCATGGCGGGGGGGGGGGGGGAAAGAAGGCCCCTGGATTGCGCGCCAGCCATGATCCGGCCACATTGCATCGTGAGAGACAGGAGGGCTCCTAGCTTGTGCTCCAGCCCCGATCCAGCCAGTGTGCATGCCGGGGGGGAGGAGAGGAAAGAAGGCCCCTGGATTGCGCGCTGGCCATGATCCGGCCACAGTGCATCGAGAGAGAGGAGGGAGATAAGAGCAGGCTGGCCGCCACTCTTCAGAAGAGTGATGGGAGGGAGTTTTGCCTTGGGTTTTCCGCTCTCAGGATGCACATTTTTCCCATCCAAATTCTCAAAAATCCCCCCTCCCCGCTGGGGTAGAGGGGCCAGCAGCTCCTTCCCTTGAACATCTCCTCCACGGGTCCAGCTGCCCTAGACTGAGCTGCCACCACCACCACCCCCAGAGCGCGAGGAGCACATGGCGTGGCCCCGCCGGTCTCCCCCTGGAGCCGTCCGTCCGACGTCCCCCTGGGCTTGGAGGTGTGGGCCCAGCTCCAAGGCCCATCCCGGGTGAGGGGTGGGGAAGGCATGCGGGGACGGAGGGAGAGAAGTGCCAGGATTCTAGGCAGGCAGGCAAGCAGCAAAAGGGGCGGTATTCTTGTCCGAGCGCGAAACTCCCCCAGCCAATCACCGTTCTTGGGGGAGGAGAAAGGAGACGTCCCAGGGAGCGAAGCAAACATTTTTTCATGGGCATCCGAGCAACAAAACACGCGTCCACAGGAAAGATCGTCTCAAAAGTGGTTTGGATTGCCTCTCTTTTAATGCGGCTTATTTTGCTCAGTGGGGGAAAATACGGATCTCCAGTGAATAACCAAAATTTGACTCCGACGCAAATCAGTGTCGAAAAAGCAGCAAATCTCTGTGAAGAATATCCCAGAGAGAGCCTGATTCTGGAATCCAGCAATAATAAATCATGCCCCTAGTGGCTGGACAGTTAGTAAATCCAAGCAGGGAAAACAAGTCTATGATTTGGGGCATGACACACTACTTGGCCAGATTCTTGCTGAACTTGGCAGAAATATTGCACACGCTGAATGAACTGTTAAAAGAAGATATAGCTTGGCACTGGGGTTCAAAACAAGATGCAGCTTTCCTGAAGACAAAACAGCTTTTGACAAAGGCACCCAGACTATGATTTTATATTGTCCATCACCACACTGTTGTTAGTTCTGATGCTAGCAGTTATGGATTAGGAGGAGTGCTACTCCAAGAACATGAAGGAAAGTTGAAACCTGTAGTCTTTTGTTCTAGGACCCTAACAGACCTGCAGAGACCTATTATGTCTAAATTGAGAATGGGTATAAAAATAGAATAGTAGTACCTATAATGTATGCGTATATATAACCATAAATAGCAGTTGATTCATACAATCTATAGGCTTCTAATATGAATACAATTTTGCTAGTATACATTGTTCAAAAATGAGCTTTACAAATTACTACTGATTGTCACCGTTTAACGATTTCCAATGTCCTACATAGTTTGTAAATGTATATACATAGTATTTTTTTAAGTCAATTATACAACTTTTTTGTTAGTTACTCAAAAAGATGTAAAATACAGAGTAAAGTTCAATATCACATAAGTTCAACAAGAAATGTTTTCTTTTACTGTTTGAGATTTCTCTACAAGTTGAAATATTATCAGGTAGTTAATTTATCAGCTAAAGTTCAGAAGGATCAAAGTATTATTCTTTCTTACAGAATAAAGTATTATATCAAATAGGTACAACAAGGAATATTTTCTGTAACAGTTTGAAATTTCTCCATAAATTGAAATCTTGTTCACTAGAGTCATCAGGTAGTTAATTCTTCAGCTAAAGTTCAGAAGACAAGTTCCCGGGTTGCACTTGTTTCTTTGGCTTACTTCATCAGTGAATATCATCTATTCCTAATAAAAAAATACATTTATTTTAAAGTAATTTTAATTTTTGATAAAAGGTTTTTGCCTTAGAGTATATTTTGGTAGGTTAACTGTTCTATAATTCTTTTCACAAATGTTGCTATCTGAGAAAGGGTGCCTGGCAGCTGTTTGGGCAAACTTTTTTTAAAAAAATTATCTTTATGGTCGAGTCTTTCCAGCTATATACAGACCATAAACTTTTGTTTCCAAATTTGCCTTGATTTTCTTGGCAAGGCTGACGATGTCCATTTTTGTAATGTATTTTTATAATGCTGATCATATGATCATAATAAATGAAATTAGAATGAGACCATAAACTTCTGATGTGTGTTTTAAGTGCCGTCAAATCACTTTTCACTCATTGTGACCCTATGAATCAATGTCCTCCAAAACATTCAATTGTTAACAGCCTTGCTCAGGTCTTGCAGATTGAGGGCCATGGCTTCCTTGATTGAGTCAATCCATTTTATGTTAGATCTTCCTCTTTTCCTATCATTGCTGTCTTTTCCGGTGACTTCTCATAATGTGACCAAAGTATGATAGTTTCATTTTGGTCATTTTACTTTCTAAGGAGAATTCAGGCTTGATTTGATCTTGAAACCACTTATTTGTATTTTTGGTGGTCCACCAAAAATCCATAAAATTTTCTTCCAACACCACATTTTAAAGGAATCAAATTTCTTCCCTTCAGCTTTCTTCATTGTCCAACTTTCACACCCGTACACAGTAATACGGAATACTGCAGCATGAATTAACTTGATCTTGGTCACCAGTGACACACCCTTATACTTAAGAATCTTTTCTAGCTCCTTCATGGCTGCCCTTCCCAGTCTCAATATCCTTCTGATTTCTTGGTTGCAGTATCCCTTTTGGTTGATTATGAAGCCAAGGAACAGAAAATCTTGAACAATGTCAATTTCTTCATCGTCATCCTTAAAGTTGTGTAATTCCCCTGTAGTCATTATTTTCATTATCTTGATGTCCAGCTGTAATCCTGCTTTGGCGCTTTCTGTTTTAACCTTCATCAGTAGTTGTTTCAAGTTTTTGCCATTTTCTGCCAGTAAAGTGGTGTTATCTGCATATCTCAAATTGTTAATCTTCCTTCCACCAATTTATAATCTGCCTTCATCTAAATCAAATCCAGCTTTCCTTATGATATGTTCTGCATACAAATTGAACAGATACGAAGATAAAATATATCCTTGTCTGACACCTTTGCCAATTGGAAACCATTCTGTTTCTCCATATTTTGTCCTAACAGTAGCCTCTTGTTCAGAGTACAGGTTGTGCATCAAAACAATCAGATGCTGATGTATACCAATTTCTTTTAAAACCAACCATGGCTTTTCATGATCCACACAGTCAAAAGCTTTGGTGTGATCTATGAAAGCAAGCTGATTTTCTTCTGAAATTCTCCTCTGATATCACTGATAAATTGCAAAGACTAGGGGCAGGTACCAATAATCTGTCTTTGTTTGATGCAATATAATCCTCAAGCAGAATACAGACCAGGTAAGACATTTGTGGTCGCAGACATGTTGTCAAGACATTTACTGCAGACTAGGGCTGTCGATTCGGTTCGTCCTGAACCGAAAAATAGCTGAATTTCCCCTGATTCGGCGGTTTTTAGTTCGGATGGAACCAAACTCAAAAAAGGCGGGAAAATGGGAAGCCAAATTCAGTGAGTTTGGGTTGTTCGGCAAATAAATTCAGCAAATTCATGGTTCGGCGCAGCAGCATAACCGTCAGTTAGTAAGCAGCATTCTCCTGCGGCCAATCAGTGGCCAAGCTGGGTCTTCTTCCCCACCCTTAATGTGCATCTCTGACAATGGGGTTTTGCAATTAGCAGAGCTTGCCGCCCACGCCCAAAGCTCCCAGCCCCGACAAACAGCTGAGCTGCGGGGAGGAAGGGGGGCAGGTGCGAAGAAGATGGAACAGAAGACATCCATAGTAAGACCCATTTTGGGGCTTTTCTCTATAATTTTTCTCCTCTGTGTGTGTGTGGGGGGGCAGAGTCTGTGTGTGTGGGGGGAGGGAACAGTTTCTGTGGGTGGGTGGGGAAGCCAAAGGGGGCTTTAGCCTGTTCTGCGGGGGGGGGGGTGCCCCCTGATGGAACAGAAGACATCCACAGTAAGACCCATTTTGGGGCTTTTCTCTATAATGTTTATCCTGTGTGTGTGGGGGGGGGGAGGGAGCAGTTTCTGTGGGTGGGTGGGGAAGCCAAAGGGGGCTTTAGCCTGTTCTGCGGGGGGGGGGGGTGCCCCCTGATGGAACAGAAGACATCCACAGTAAGACCCATTTGGGGGCTTTTCTTTATAATGTTTATCCTGTGTGTGTGTGTGTGTGGGGGGAAAGCAGAGTCTGTGTGTATGTGGGGAGGGAGCAGTTTCTGTGGGTGGGGGGAGCCAAAAGGGGCTTTTGCCTGTTCTGCGGGGGGGAGGGTGCCCCCTGAGTCTCTCTCTCCCTGGTTTGAGGGGGGGCATCAGTTGTGTGTCCTCAGGTTTTCCCTCATTCATAAGATCGGTTAGGTCTATTTTGATGCTTGCTCAACACTGGTTTTCAAATTGTGACTTAAAGAATGCATTTGCCTGGTCCTGAGTCCGATGCAAAAGGGGAAATTCCACCCCTCCTGCTCCTTATGCATAGCTAGCTGCCTCTGTCCCTTTCCATGGTTTGCAAACTCCCAGGTGTCAGGTGTTGCTTTGCATGGTTGCAAATGTGTTGCTTTGAATGGTTTGCATGGTTGCAAATGTGTTGCTTTGCACGGTTTGTATGATTGGAAATGTGTTGCTTTGCATGGTTTCCATGTCTGCAAATGTGTTGCTTTGCATGGTTTGCAAACTTCTTCGCACCTGCCCCGCCCTTGCTTCCCACAGCTCAGCTGTTTGTCGGGGCTGGGAACTTCGGGAGTGGGAGGCAAGCTCTGCTAATTGCAAACCCCCATTGTCAGAGATGCACATTAAAGAGGGGGGACCCCTTTCAGGGCCCATATCTCAGTCCCCCCTGACCCAATCTTTACAAAACTTGGGGGTTCTTGCAAGAAGGGTCCCCTCAAACGACGCTGAAGGTTTGGGATCTCTACCCCAAAAAATGCCCCCCGGAGCCACAGAAAGGTGCGATTGTGTTTTTAATGGCTTTATTCAGCCGAATTTTCCCCCGAACTTTGGATCTCATGCCGAATTGCACGGACCTGAAGTGGGGGACTTCGGACTTCAGCATTTCCGAAATAAAAACGGGCCGAATTTTGCCAAATCCAAATTTTACCCAAAAAGTTTTTTCAACAGCCCTACTGCAGACTGAAATCAGTTCAACCTGTAGAGTAAGTTGCTTTTACACAATAATTTTATTATGGAATTATTGAGGAGAAAATTCAATGTATATCAACTTTCTGTTTTTGGATTTTTGGTCTAGAATTTTGGATTCCACAGAGTACTGTTGTCACTGGTAAAGGTAACCACTTCCCTGGTGAGTGACTGTTTCCCTGAAATTGGTGGGGTCCCAGTTGCCTTTCAAACAAGTGTAGGTTTAATCAGCAGTAATACTTCTTCATCTCACAAGCACCACATCCAAGACACAAGTAAATCTAAAACCTGTCAACTACTACTGCATAAACTTCTTCAGGGCTTGAGTATTCCTTCTCAACTGCCTAACATTATTTGTTTCTCTGTGTGATTCTGCACCATCAGCGTTTCCTCTATGGTTCCTTGGAAACAATCCCCAAACCACTAATTAAAGTATTATTATTAGCTTTAGATTGCCCTTTGGGCATTCCCTCAGCTAGTAGTGTATTTGAATTTGCTCTTTCAGTGATTATTATTCTCACTGTGGTAGAAATATAGCCACAGAACTAGAAAATAGAAAGCAGTATGGCCTAGACAGAAGTAGTAAAAGAAGATTGTAGAAATGATAAATATGAATTAAACGGGCTTAGACTAGGCACTATTGACTGTGGAACTGTAGTATATGCCAATTGAAAACACATGTGGAGTAATTAATTAGTGTCAGCCTCGGACTTGCTACCTTGAGATCTATGGTACCATCTGAACACTCCTAATAACTAATATTTGCTTTATTTATACCCTGCCATTCTGCCCAATGATAACCCAAATGGCTTACAGCTTCTTCCTCTTATTCCTTTGATCCTCACAACAACCCTAAACTGAGAGAGAGTGCCCAGGCTCATTCAGTAAGCTTCATGGTAAAGTAAGAATTGAAACCCAGATCCTCCATTTAAAATTTAAATGCCTCCATTATATTCTATGGGGAATATTTGTGGGGATCGGGGGGGGGGCTGATTTTTAAGGTGGAGGCACCAAATTTGCAGCATGGCTGCTGGTGACTCTCCTTACAAGAATCCTCGAGTTTGGTAAAGATTGGGACAGGGGTTCCAATTTTATGGTCCCCAAATGGAGGGAAAATTGCCACCCGACCCAAACTTAACTGAATTTAGGAGTTCTTGTGAGGAGTCACCAGCAGCTATACTGCAAATTTGGTGCTTCTACTTTAAAAAACAGCCCCCTTCCAAAGAAAGCTCCACAAAAAATTCCCATAGGCTACAATTGAGACATTTAAAATTTAAATGCTTCTATCTTATTCTATGAGAAACCTTTGCCCTTTAACAGGGAGAAGCTGAAAAAGCTGGGGGGTGGGGTTCAGATTTTTCAAATGTGGCTTTTTTGGCTATTTTTAAATGGTGCCTTTTTTGTAGTTTTAGTTTGATAGGAGGTTTCTCTCCTCCTTTTTAATCTATATTTAAATGATCTGATGTTGAGCCTCTCATCCCCAAGTTTCATGCCTCCAGATTAGCGTCAAAGGAATTACCATTGCTGCTTTATGCTGATGATTCTGTTCTTATTTCTCGTACAATTGCTGCTTTATGCTGATGATTCTGTTCTTATTTCTCATACTAAGATCAGTCTGTTCTGATACGTTTCTCAAATTACTTTTTAGAAGAGAAGTTTCAAATAAACTATAATAAATCTAAAATATTGTTTGTTTTTGTTTTTTAAACAAACAAAATTTAGGACTTTCTAAATGGGTTATAGCAAATTCCCATATTGAACAAGCTAGGAAGTTTTGTTATTTGGGGATTTTTCTCTCTTCAAAGCTTTCTAGGTTCTCCCAGTTTAAGTTTGTGTTGAATAAGATTATGCCTATTACTGAGGTGATCTTATGTTTGTATTTTCACTAGGGGAGGAAGATATATCCCTGGTGCAATTCAGGTGTTAACTTTCCAAAAAAGTGCACATGGTGTTGTTATATGGATCTTGGTGATCTCAGGATCTATTGATCTATTGATCACCCCCTTTGTCAGTTTTTGCATAGGATATTGTGCATCCCTCAATGTGTTTCATATATGTCTCTCAGAACTGAGCTAGGCCAAAGATCGTTGGAAGCTAGAGCATGGCTTAGTGCAGGGGTGGGGAATGTCAGGCCCAGGGGCCATTTAAGGCAAAATCATTTGGTCCTTGGTGGGTCCTGGCAGATCTAACTCAGAAGGATCTAAGACTGGTGATCCGCCCCCTCCCACGGACAGGAATAGCCTCTATTCAAGGCTGATGTGAGTTTGTTTTGCCTAGAAAAGGAATCCTTTTTCCCCTTGCAGAAGAGTCATTAGCTATGCAGCTGCTGGGACCGCCCAGGAAACTGTGTTAACCCTTTCCCACCCGGGCCGTGGAGAAACGTATTCCCTCTGAACTACAAGAGGGGTGGGGGCAGAAGTGGGGACAATGGAAGGGTTAAAGGGGGCAGGGCCAGAATGCACGGGGGGGGGAGTTCTTAGCCAGTGTATCCTCATTTCACCCCTGCAGGCAGAGGTAGCAGAAGCCGGCTGTAGAATCCGGCCCCGACCATGCGGACCAGGAGCAACTATGGCTGGTGCAACAAACCATCCTGTGCCAACAGGTGGACGAGTGTGCCACTAGTTGAATGCCTACCTGCTTGCCCGCACACAGGGGTGTCATCTGGGGTAGCTGTCTGCTTGGGGCTTGGTCGACTAATTTTTAAGTTGATAATTTTGTATGGCCCACGAATGAAGTTATAAATATCCAAATGGTCCTTGGCGGAAAAAAGGTTCCACACCCCTGGCTTAGTGCTTTTATGCTAAGAATAAATGAAATGGATACAATATTACTTATTAGAACCCCATAAGGCTTTACTGCCAAAATTGTAGTTGGTCTGTGTGCAATAAGGAGTGATCACAGGCTGACTAATATCCAACAGCATCTCTTCCTTTGTCCCTTTAATTTTATTGGGCTTTGGGAACAGCTGTTAATATCATCATCCCAGTTCTCATCCCCATCAATATTGTCTTCCCAAATCACAATTGCAGCAAGAGCCATAATGTCTTTTCAATGACATGATTGCATAAAACGTTTAGCTGTGAGTAATGTACCAAAGACTGTACTGTATGGTTTCAAAAGAGATTCAGACAAAGAGTTTGTCGGATGTAGAAAAAACAGATAGATTAACTTTATTGAATTATTTGTGACAGAGTACCACAGCATTGAAATAAGATTAGCCATGGCTACCCACTTGTTTCAATACATCCTGTCACAAACAATACAATAACTTTATCTCCATCTATTTGTTGCATGACTCCATGTCATAGTAATAACTCCTCTGAGTCAAATGTATATTTCCTTTCATGCCAGATGCTTTGATAGCCTTTCACCCCAAGTTGTTAACAACATGAAATCACCAATGGACTACTTCTGTCCACTGATAAGGAAAAAACAAAACATTTTCTACCAAATGAGAGGGAAATGGGTAGGTAGGAGTCTCATTATTCTATATACTAATAGCCAAAGTCGGCCAAATCTGAGGATACTTAAATCCAGAGAATGGAGCTGTGAACAGGCAAGACAGATCTTTCTACAAACCTAAAAGGGGCCCACACACATTTGTGGATATAAAAAAACTGAAAATAATAAAAGGTGTGCCTGTAGCTTTAAGCAATGGATTCCCTCAGTGGCTGTTGCTAGGCAACCACAGACTCCAGACTAGGTTTCTGTGAGTAAAAAAGCAAGGGCCTTTCAAGGCTCATTTTGCCCTTTGAGGAAGGATTCCTTGGAGCCAGGCCTGACATGGGTTGCCAGCTCTATGTTGGAAAATTCCTGGAGATGCTGTAGTGAAGTCTGAGGAGGACAGCGTTTGGAGAGGGAAGAGGCCTCGGCCAAATATAATGCCATAGAGTCCTCCCTCAAAAGCAGTCATTTTCTCCAGGGTTACATCTGGAGTTCATTTGTAATTCTGAGAGATTTCCAGGTCCCATCAGAGAGTAGGCAACCCTAGGCATGGCAGCAACCTCTGTGTGACTTGATACCACCCAACTTCCATGACTCAACTAGGTCTGGCTGCTTGCTACTCTTCAACCAAGCCACCCTATGAAAGTCAGTGTGGTGTAGCATTTAGATTTGGGTCTGAGAGGGTCTGAGAGACCCAGGTTTGAATCCCCACCTTGCTGTGGAAGCTTACTGGGTGATTTTGGACCAGTCACATACTTTCAGCCTAACCTACCTCACAGGGTTATTGTGCAGATAAAAAGGAGGAAAGGAGAATAATGTAAGCTGCTTTGATGCCCACTGTGGAGAAAGGTGGGGCATAAATGACAAAAATAAATAATAAATATAGCTGAAGATGGGAGGGAGATAAAAGGTTGGTTGGTGAATGGCTGAGAAGGAAAGAATGAGGCAGGGGAAGGGGAGAGGATATGGGGGTTGCCAGGTGGAGGGAAAGAGAAAATAGTATGGGGAGGGGAATACAGGGGAAAGTGAGGTGCCACCCCACAATCCTTGAGGGTTCCCTACCATGCGAGCGAGCCTTGCCCAGTGACCAGTACCACACAACAGGGCCACAGTTTTCTAGGTAGAGGCTGCTGGAGGGGGAGAGGGAAAACTTTAGACAGAAGGGCAGATAAAGGTAGGTTGGCTGTTGAGTGGGAAGGAGATAGAGTTACCAACTCTAGGCTAGGAAATACGTGGAAATTTTGAGGGTTAAGCCTGGGGAGAATGGGATTTGAAGAGGGGAGGGACCTCAGAAGGGTATAATGCCATTGATTATATCCTCCAAAGCAGCCATTTTCTCTATGGGAACTCATGGGAAGAAGGCTTGACAGTTCCCAGGAGAGGCTGGATACCATCCAGAATTACAACTGATCTCCAGATGTCACAGATCAATGAAAATGACTGCTTTGGAGGGTGGGTTCTATGACACTATATCCTGCTGAGTTCACTTCCCTCCCCAAACCTTGCCCTCCCAAGGCTCAACCCCCAAATCTCCAGGAGTTTCCCAACTTGGAGCTATCTAGCAACCCTAAGGGGGAACTGATCTCTGTAGTTGAGAGTTCTGTTGTGATTCCAGGGCATCTCCAGGTCCCATCTGAAGGTTGGCAACTCTAGAGGGAGAGAAGGAAGCAGGGAAAGGTGAGAGGTTACGAGGGCTTTCTGGAAAGGAAAATAGGAAATACTGGTGGAGGAGGAATTGAGATGCCTCTCACAAGTCCTTCCAGCTTCCCACTTGCCCTTTTATAAATTAATACTCACTCATCTTTAGGAAAGTTAGTTACAAATGCACTTGTAGAAGTATCTTTTTTCTCCTAGATCACACTTTTCATCTCATTTAAAATGTAACCTAGAGAACAAAAAAAGCTCAAAGCAAAGGATAACATAATAATATAATTAAAGACATTTTAAAGAAGTCAGCAGTTCCTTAGTCTGTGTTTTCCCTTTGGAACACAAGAGATGTAGGCAATTATTTTAAATTAGGCTACATGGGGATATTATTTGTATAACCAAAATAGGTTTCTCTTTGTAATTAAGTTTAATGGGTGGTGTGCTAAAGATGAACTGAACTGGCTTTGAAAATTCCAAGAATCTCTGAAGGCTGGCATACTTGGAAGTACATGGATGGAGAAGCCAAGGCCGGCTAGATAAACCTTTTCCATGTGAGCTTGACTATCCAAATGTAATCCCCAGTGGATAGTTAAATAAACCACTGGTGTAAACAAAAGGCATATACTGTTCAGAGAGTAGATTGAAAAAGTGTACTGCTAAGTAACCTTTCAATTCTTCTTAGCTCCCCGCCCAATTTTATCATTTGTGTATGTTTGGTTCCACATCCTTGGACTTCAGTACTGAACAAATCACACAGAAGAAAAAAGAGTAAGTAGAGCTGAAGGTTTAGAGAACCAGTAATAGCTAAATGGAGTTCAGCGTACTGATTTTGGGAGGGGGATAATGGTGCTCTTTCAATGTCATCTGGTTTGTGCGGGTGGGGGGAGAAGCTGGATGGATAATTTTATCATGTAGTGGGGACTATTTTTCTATACCTTCCTGTTACAAACATACATATGCAGGGAACAGAGACTATGAAATTAATGTCTTTATTTGGGATCACAGGAAAAGCAAGAACAAAGGGCTGTCGATTCGCTTCGTCCGAACCGAAAAAAACAGCCGAATTTCCCCCGATTCGGTGGTTTCTAGTTCGGATGGAACCGAATTCAAAAAAGGCGGGAAAACGACGAGCCGAATTTGGCGAGTTCGAGCGGATGCCGGATAAACCCGGCAAATTCAGGGGCTCAGAATCAGCAGCATAACCATCAGTTAGTAAGCAGCATTCTCCCGTGGCCAATCGGTGGCCAAGCTGGGTCTTCTTCTGGCCAATCAGTCGAGGTTGAGTGGGTGAGCCCAGCTGCTGCATGGCCCAGGGAGAGAAAGAGTTTGTGTGAGAGAGAGATCCCCGTGGGGTGTGTTTGTGCATGTGCACATTCTCTCCTTTCCGCGGCTCTGTGGGGGCATTTTTGGAGGTAGATGTTCCAAACTTTCAGCATAGCTTCAGGGGGCCTTCTTGCAAGACCCCCCAAGTTTTGTGAAGATTGGATCGGGGGGCGAGATATGGGGCCTGGAAGGGGCCCCCCTCCTTAATGTGCATCTTTATTACATTTTACAGCACACTCGTGTCTTTCCACGGCTCTGGGGGGGGCATTTTTTGAGCTAGGCATTCCAAACTTTCAGCGTAGCTTCAGGGGGCCCTTCTTGCAAGACCCCCAAGTCTTGTGAAGATTGGATTGGGGGGCGAGATATGGGGCCCGGTAGGGGCCCCTCTCCTTAATGTGCATCTTTATTATATTTTACAGCACACTCGTGCCTTTCCATGTCTCGGGGGGGGCATTTTTTGAGCTAGACGTTCCAAACTTTCAGCATAGCTTCAGGGGGCCCTTCTTGCAAGACCCCCCAAGTTTTGTGAAGATTGGATCAGGGGAGCAAGATATGCAGTCCCCCACAATCCATATACTGGAATGATTGCGAGCAGGCAAGATCCTTCCTGTGCATCTAAAGAGCGGCAAATCCAAGGAAAAACCTCCTGTGCATAAATGGAATCGTATTGGATTACTCCTGAGAAGACATCCACAGTAAGACCTATTTTGGGGCTTTTATCTATAATTTTTTTCCCTGTGTGTGTGTAGAGGGGGGAAGCAGTTTCTGTGGGTGGGGGGGGAGCCAAAGAGGGCTTTTGCCCGTTCTGCCGAGGGGGGGGTGCCCACTTGCCTCTGCGGGAGTAGGTGTTTTGCTTTTAAAGTTTAAAGTTGAGTCTGTGCGGCGGCTAGCAACTCGAGTCTCTCCGTTTGGGGGTTGCAGCAGCAGCCGAGCCTGATTAATTGGAGAGGTGGGGGGTGAGACAGACTTGCTTGAGACTCTCCATCGGCTTTGCAAGCGCACCTCATGCGCATTGGATTTTTTCCCCCTGTTTGGGGTGCAGCACGGCGCCGTATTAGTTGGAGAGGTGGGGGGGCTGGTGAGACTTGCTTGAGACTCTCCGTCAGCTTTGCAAGTGTGCCTTGCGTGCCCTGGTTTTCTTTCCCCACTTGGGGTGCAGCCGAGCCTAGTTGTCTAGGGGAGGGGGGCGGTGCTCCTTGTGTGAGTCTCCCTGCGCCTGCTCACAATCATTCCAGTAAATGGATGGGGGGTGCATATCTTCCCCCCCCCCCGATCCAATCTTCACAAAACTTGGGAGGTCTTGCAAGAACGGCCCCCTGAAGCTACACTGAAAGTTTGGAATGTCTAGCTCAAAAAATGCCCCCCCCCGAGCCATGGAAAGGCACGAGTGTGCTGTAAAATGTAATAAAGATGCACATTAAGGAGGGGGGGCCTTCCGGGCCCCATATCTCCCCCCCCCCGATGCAATCTTAACAAAATTTGGGGGGTCTTGCAAGATGGGCTCCCTGAAGCTATGCTGAAAGTTTGGAACATCTACCTCCAAAAATGCCCCCCCCCCCAGAGCCACGGAAAGGTGCAAATGTGTATTTAATGGCTTTATTCGGCCGAATTTCCCCCCGAACTCAAATCTCGCGCCGGATTCCACAGAACCGAAGCGGAGGAGTTTGGACTTCGGCATTTCCCAGATCAAAACGGGCCAGATTTTGCCAGATCCAAATTTTACCGAATTTTTTTTTCAACAGCCCTACAAGAATGGAAAACCAGCTTCATATGATGGAATCAGGTTAGTGCTTTGAATCAGGTGGTAGATCAACTGCACTTTAGACATTTCTAATAGGAAACAATTAAAACCTTGGTTTTAGCTTCAAAGAAATTGTCTTACCCTTTAGAACAAAGGACGTTTAGAACAAGTTTTTGCAAACACTGCAAGTTTTTTTTGTCATTTCTACAGAAATCCATCCCGAGAGCTTTGGGGAGTGTTTCTGATGTCCAAGATCTGTAGCCTGATCTTGTGGCTGCCCTGCAGAAATAGATCTAAGAATACTGAATTACGAAATTGTTACAACTATATTACTGAATTATACATTTGAAAACCATAGAAATGTATTTATTTCAATGCAAAAATGTAGTTTCTAAAACTGTGGAATTGACAGAACAATCCTAAGCATAGTTATACCCTTCTAAATCCACTGAAACCAAAATTACAAGAATGTAACTTTGCATAGGATTGCATTGTATCTTGCCTAGTGCAAAGAAAAGTAAAACAAGCATACACGTGTTTATAAATTAATCCATGCTGTGTTGTTTGCAAAGACATCATCCAATGAAGTTTTTTTTATTTTACTTAATGTGCACCCAATTTATCCTCACAACAGCAACCCTGTGAGGTAGTTTAGGCTGAGGATGTGACTGACCCAAGGTTGCCAAATAAGCTTCCATGGCAGAGTAGGGATTTGAATTCAGGTCTCCCAGATTGCAGTCTGACACTTTATCCACTACACCATACTGGCTATCATCGGTACTTAGAAAATGTTGCATAACCCCCCCTGCATAATTTTTATATGCAACACTTTGCCAGCTGGAAACTGCTACAATACTCACCATCAGCTTCTATCTTTCTGTAGCATGAGAAGCCACTGCAAAATGTCCAACTTTTTTTGTAGAGAATACAGTATGCTTTCACATGGCATCCACTTAGTGTGCAATTTATTTTATTCAGTATTGATAAAAGTTAACAAATGGTGTATTTGAGTCAGGATTTTGATAGGAGTGTGGAAAAGTAATTAGATATGAAATATTTGACCCTCATGAATAATATAAATGATTTAATAGGAGGATGCACTATATCTGGAACTAAGGTGATTAGTCTTCTTAGTAAGAGATTAGTATCTTTTCCAAAGGTAATCTATCTTTTTTTTTTCTTATGAAATTAATCTAATATATAAGATAATGCTTCGCTCATGGAGTGATGTAGCACAAGGAACAAGTTAGCCCTCAAGTGGATTTGTATATGCAGAACTCTATAGATAGCAGACTGGGGTTACACCAATTTATGCAATTTATGCAATCATTCCATTTAGGGCATGATAACAAAAGATGATTCAGCATGATGGGATGGGTATATTTCCAAATGCTTCAAGACTTTTCCTGACCTTTTTGTTAAATTTTATTTAACATTTGGGTTCCCAGATGCTCAGAAGAAAGATATCAAGCACATATCTGATAAGTCTTCTGAGATATATTTACAGCCCAATCCTAATGGGGGGCAGTTGCAGAGCTCCCAGGGATGGCGCAATATCAAGGGAAACTCGGTGCCTGCAAAAAATGGGCCTGCATAAAGGGGCATACTCAGCCTGAATAAAGTCAGCTCCACCCCTAGAAATGCTGGTTCAAGCCTCTGCTCTGGGAAAATGCTGTCAGCAAGGCTGCACCAGTGCATGAGACTTGCGCTGCTACATGGCGTCCCTAAAGCCGGCATAAGTACCCCAGCCCCAGCTTTAGTGCCACTTTAGCTGGCGCAAATGGCACTAACGCCGTGTTGGGGTCACGCTGGCTCCTAACATGGTTCCTCCTGCCCATTAGGATTGGGCTGCCCATGTATCAAAGTGTCATGCTAATGTATGTTTAAGTAGTTTTAGCCCCAGCAATTATTTATTGCTGTTTTGAAATATCTTGTTTTACTCACTTCTAGCATGAATATCTCTTTCCAAAGCTATGTTTAATTTGAAAGGGAATCAGCTGTATCATATTAAAGGATGATGCCATTTTCCTTTAGACATAAATCAGGTATTTCAAAGGGGACTGTGTTTCATAGTTAATGATTTCATAGCAGGAAAGGATAGCTCTTTGCTCTAGTTCTGTTAGCTTTTCTTATTAAATTTCCCCAAGCCTACTGTCTACATCAGTGACCTGAACTGTGAGAGGTTATTGACAATAGAAATTTTGATACACTTGAAATTTAAAATGGTTAACTGATTGAGTGGAAAAGGCTTATGTTCTTATGATGTACTTTAGATAGCAATATCTCAAAGACTTATTGATTCCTCTTACAAAATTGCTAAGCTGAACTTAACACTATTTATACTACCATTCAATTAATTGAAAAAGATACATTTAAAAATATTAAGTTTCCAGAACAGTAAAGTCTTTGAATAAAGTAAAAAAATAAGGACTAGAAACAGATAACACACACAGAGAGAAAGACTAATTCTTCTGGTGAACCAGTTCCTGCATATTATGACTTCAGAGTGTTCCCATCTTCCTGATCAGGAAACTGGGATCTTGAAGCAATGAGTTATTTTACAAGAGGAAGAAGTCAAACATGTGAGCTTTCCACCCATATACATACTGTCTAAAGTGGTATAGAGGACAATCTAAGCAAATCGACTCAGAATCGTATTCAGTTCTATTCAGGGTAGTGTTCTTAGAATTACACTGATAGTGTAGTAACAGCATGCAGCTCACGCAGACTGATTCTTACAATCTACACAGAGCCTGACTATAATTGAGATAGGCCATTTACACATGTCCAAGTAATTATGCATGTACACTTGGCCATTTTGGATCCAATTGCCAGCCGTTTCTGAACCACATGAAGGAACATCAGAAGAGGCTTGCAATATACTGTGGGTTCTGTGGCAAAGTACATATGTGCCATCAAGTCACAACTGACTTATGGTTAACCTAGCAAGGGGCTTTCAAAGCAAGAATGAATCTTCCAAGATCTCACAAGATCAGCCTATACCATGCTGCCTTCCCTCCTCTGTGGTAGAGTAGGAGGAGCCAAAAAAACCACACCCCAAAATGGCAGCATGATGGACAAGTTAGATTCCACCTCTTGCTGGGATTGACCATTGGGAGCTTATGGAATGGTGGTGAATTGACAGTTAAAAAACAGCACTTGAGAGGTCAGTTAAAGGCCAGCTGGGATTTGGCAGCTAGGGAGCTAAGAGGGAAAAGAAAGTTGTCTGATCAAGTGAAGCTGAGGCAAAGATCAGCTTAAAGCTAGCTGACTAAAAAGAGTCAATTTGTAACACAAGATTCAAGATGGCGGAATGGTTCAAAAGTTCAATGGACATGAAACATTGTAACCTCTACCTTACTTTCTTCAGCGTTATGTTCAAACCATAAATAAAAGTTATCTCCTTGTTTTGTTACCCCTACGGACTATGTGTATTAGGGAAAGAAACACACACACACATACCAGTGAAGATCTTGGTCTATATATTTTATAAAATATGAATAAATGGTAGCAGCCTGTGAATGGAATGAGATTTGAGTCCCCAATCCCAAAAACTCTGTGAAGTTGGTTCTTGTAGGTTATCCGGGCTGTGTAACCGTGGTCTTGGAATTTTCTTTCCTGACGTTTCGCCAGCAACTGTGGCAGGCATCTTCAGAGTAGTAACACTGAAGGACAGTGTCTCTCAGTGTCAAGGGTGTAGAAAGAGTAATATATAGTCAGAAAGGGGGTGGGTTTGAGCTGAGTATTGTCCTGCAAAAGTATTGTCCTGTAAGTATCAAGATAATGTGCTAATGAGGGTATGGTATGTTAATATGGAACCATATTAACATACCATACCCTCATTAGCACATTATCTTGATACTTACAGGACAATACTTTTGCAGGACAATACTCAGCTCAAACCCACCCCCTTTCTGACTATATATTACTCTTTCTACACCCTTGACACTGAGAGACACTGTCCTTCAGTGTTACTACTCTGAAGATGCCTGCCACAGTTGCTGGCGAAACGTCAGGAAAGAAAATTCCAAGACCACGGTTACACAGCCCGGATAACCTACAAGAACCAATGAACTCTGACCGTGAAAGCCTTCGACAATACTCTGTGAAGTGTTTGAGTGAGGGATTGTTATGAAACGGGAGTGGGCTACTGTGTCTGTTGATGTCTCTGTGAGTGAGAGAGGACCTGAGACCTCTCCAGGATCAGAGGAGCATGCCTATTATCTTGGGTGCTGCGGAACACAGGCAGGATGGTGCTGCTGCCGTTGTCTTGTTTGGGGGCTTCCTAGAGGCACCTGGTTGGCCACTGTGTGAGCAGACTGCTGGACTTGATGGGCCTTGGTCTGATCCAGCAGGGCTTTTCTTATGTTCTTATGAGAGGGCTCTCTAGATATTTTAAAAGAGACGAGGAGGGTAGTGGTGTGTGATGGCCTGACCTATGTGTAACCCTGAACCTGAGAGACAGAGAGAGGTGTAGAGGATGGTAGGCACTGTGTGAGTGAATAAGGGGAGTCACACGCAGTAACATGATCGTTTCTGTTTCTCAAAGAAAGTAATGAAAGTAACGAATGGAAATTAATTCAAAGCATAAAAACAGTAAATAATCACTGAGTGGAGCTTGAACCACATGTTTTAGAAACAGTTGGAATACAGAATGCTATGAGTACTTCCACAGTTTATGAACCCTACAATATGTAAAACTAGTATGACTGGAGAAAATTAGTATTGTGATCATACAAAGGAAATTTCTGCCATGGTTCCAAAGGGATTAATTTCTGTAAAGACACCAGCAGGGTGAATTATATCAGTTCCAATAATCTATGCCTCTTTCTAAAGGAGACTGTTGACTGACTATGTTTTATGGTCCACTTTATCACCTATGACAAACTGTTACCTTATAGGAATTCTGGTTGCATAGCATAATCCTGCTTCCTTGCAATATATATTTTTAACTTCAAAAATGTGCAGATGAGTGTGAAAACCCAGATATTCAATCATGACAAGCCCCCCCCCCCCAAAAAAAGAGTTGAGTCAATTGCACTCTTCAGCTATTTCAGGGGCAGGCAGCAGGCTGTTGGTTATTTTTTCTTCTTTTAGTCTGCCAGCTGAAACCACCATAATCACACATTTTCAAACATCTATAGATGAGTGGTTTATTTTAAAAAAAAATGGCTTCAATGCATGCATATAACATATTCATTGCCACAACTGTGGCACCGATTCGATTCTCTAAATCAGACGAGGCTGCAGCCACCACCCTTACTTGATGGGCTGCCACATTTCCTGGGGAGGCGTTAAAGATAAAAATGGAAAATCATGATGGTGATTTCTATAATCTCATATTCTAATTCTACAATATTATGGTGATGTAGGACAACCTCGTAATTTGAAGATGGTGGAATCACATCACAACATAAAGCCATACAACAGAAACAAGGGCTAAGTATGCCCATTGATCAACACCAGTCATACAGTCATCAAACCAAATGCCACCATACACCCTATCGAGGACACTTATATGTGTGAGGCTACCAATGTTGTGTACCTTGCAGGAAGTGACCAACTGCAGTCAGGGCACACAGGTCTAAGAAAAAGGATATAAAATCTGCCATAACACACATTCTTTTAAAAAGATTGAGGGTGACAAGTTTAACTTCCTATGTCATTCCGTTTGGATGAGAAGAATCTGTCACACAATGCTACTTTAAATACTGCTGATGACATGTTTAAGAGTAGTTTGTATGAATTCCTTTTGCTGTTTCCTCCGCACCACTCAGATGATAAATGGAAGCGCAAGTTACTTTACAGGCTGTATGTGCACAGCCCAAGCTGCTATAGACATTCCCAATTGGATCAGGACCTGGGTGATTTTAATCCACTTTTCTCTTTAAAATATATTTATGAAGTAATTAGAAATCACTGGGCTTCTACTAAAGTAGATTTCTGTATTTAATTATTTATTTACCTGATTTATACCCTGCCTTTCTCCCCTTTGGATTAGATTCTCCTCCATTTTATCTTCACCACAACTCTGTGAAGTGGGTTAAGGTGAGAGTATGTAACTGGCCCAAGGACACCTGAGGAGTTCAGAGCAGTTTACCTTATTTCTAGGGGTGTGCTCCAAAAACTTTTCCTGTATTTTTCAAATTTGGGTATAATAGACCCAAAATTTTCCAGTAAATACAAAAAAAGGCAAATCACCATACTGGCTTTTTTTTTGGGGGGGGGGCATTTTTAGATCTCTGAAATTTTTGGCATTTATTATACTCTATGGGAATCTTTGCAGGGCTCTGGGGGTATTTTTAAGGTAGAGGCATAACATTTGCAGTCTAGCTGATGGTAACTCTCCTTAGAAGAACCCCTGAGTTTGGTAACTATTTGGTCCAATTCTATGGGCCCCCAAAGAGGGTGCCCCATCTATCCTCCATTGTTTCCAATGGAGGAAATGGGGCCCCATTAAATTGGACTTCCTGACCCAAAATTTACCAAATTCAGGGGTTCTTGTAAGGAGAGTCTTCAACAGCCCTGCTGCACATTTGGTGCCTCTACCTTGTAAACAGTTCCCTCCTCAGAAATCTACAAAGATTTTCCATAGACAGCAATGAAGCTGAAAATTTTCCCACACCCTCCCCATTATTTGGCTTTACAAGTGGGGACCTGCGAGAAACTTTCAGAAGCAGCCATCTCATTTTGTGCCCATTGCTTCCTCCCCTCACCCTATGCCCTTTCTCACTTTGTCTTGTTTGCCTTCCACCCAACTGTGGTTGGGTGGAATTTTCTGAGGCATACATGGCTCTGGGGGGACACTACTGGGTGAGTGCCAGTCATGTATAGTGGGAACCTACCTATTCACTCTGGTCATCTTCGGAGGCCCTACTTCATTTCCCCATCACCACCGTCTGAGGGTAGATGAGTGGTAACCTGAGAAAGAGTTTTCTGGGTCATGGCACCTGGAAGTCCCTCCCCAGACAGATTTGCCTGTCTCCTTCTATCGGTATCTTCTGCCAGCAGGTGAAGACTCCCCCCCCCATTCGACCCCAATGATGGTTATTGGCCCTCCTCACTTGTTCTGGTGTTTATGTGTTTTATTAATTTATTTATCACTTTAAATGTTTTTAATTGTTCAAATGTTTTAATGTTTTTATGTGTGCCACCTTGGGGAGCCTGATTAGGTAGACAGATGGCATAAAATGTTTACATAAATACACAAACAAACAAATGTGTTATATCCTTCTGCATAAAGGCACTGAAATATTGCTGTGACCTAACCCTGGCTCTCCGTAATAAATGATCTCTGATCATTGCAATTGATTACAGCCTCTGCTCTCTTTTCTAAGCCTGTTCTGGATCTCTTTCACTCTTCATTTCAATTGCAAATCTCTCTGCACACTATATTCACCCCCCCCCCCCATTTGAACCTGGATCTGAGTCAGACAAAGAAGTTTACATGTGTCATCCTGGGCACATTCTGTGTTGGAAGTAGCCAGCAATGTCTCAGAGTGAGATTAAGAGTTTATTCCTGAGTATGGCGGGTGGTGGTTCTGTGGCTGCCAAAGGTGGCACAGCTGCACTACCTCCAGAGCAGCTTGCTGCCAGTGCAGCATGCAAAAAAATGAAATAAAAATAACGTTATTTTTAAAACTTTCCATACAGTTCCAGGGGGCTGTGCCACGATTTTGCAGGCATATCTTGATGCCTGCAAAATGGTCCTTTTTGAGCCCAAAAGGGGTTAGGAAGCGGCCTAAAGGCCCCTGGGAACCCCCCCCCCCCTGCATGCTGGTACTGGGAGATATGTGGGGAAAATGCCAGTGGGAGACAGTGCCTGCACCCAAGTGCCATGCTGCTGCCAGCATCTGTGTGTGTGGGGGGGGGGGCAGCATAAATTGCCTATGCTGGCGTCTGTGCCAGTTTGCACAGCACAAGTGACACGGACGCCGGCATGGCAATCATGCTGGCTCCTGTGAGGATCCGCCCCTCCCTTCAGGAATGGACTGTTAGCCATTGCTGGGTTTCAAGAATTTCTACCGGCAACTCATGGCTCAGCAATGTTTCTGATTTTGGTTGAGTCCCAAACATGTTGGGATACTGGTAAAGATAAGTTAGACCTCCTGGGTGTCTGGTGGGGGAGTTGGGTGCTATACACCATCATCCATTGTCTTCTGTCTATAGCTAGCATGGTATCCTGTACCACTAAGCATCCTATCCTAACCCTAATTATATGTTAAAAACTTCAACATATAATTTAAAAACAACTATCAAAGTGCTACTTGGCCTGCAATACCTTATGGACATACACCTGGGATTAGTTTCTTTTCTTTGCAGCTTGAGGGTCTTCAGTTCCAACTTGCCCACTTCCAGCTCATCTGATCATCCATACTTTAACTGTGATAGCCCCACTATTTTCTTGAATTGCACCCAAGAAGCTAGTGAGAGGGTTAATGGGTAGAAAACAAGGCCTGTCAAATAGCAGGGTGGACAAAATAACCTCTATCATGAGGGTGATTTTAAAATGCCTGAAAGCACCTTTGCAAGCCTGAGAGCAAAATAGTGGCTTAATGTGGCCATAGCTGGGACCAAATGACCCTTCATCTTTCTTTGCCTTAGAGTAGTTTCTAAGCAGCTCTGTTTCATTTGCTAGCATTTCCCCCCCGTTGTGAACTCTCTCAGGTAGACAGGTGTCTGTGAAATTTTGTGTTGCACACTGTCTACTGTGCTTGATAGTTTCAGCTGCCTTCCTGAGGAAGACACTGATGTGGTTATGACAGTGCTTTGAGAGTTCTGTTTGAGAAACCAACTTCTAAGCTCAGGGCATTTGCAGAGGACATAATTTCCCCTGGGGGCAGTCACTTCACTTCATATGAAATACATTCAGTAGCCGAACAAAACCCAAACCCAGTGGTGCCATTTGTTTTGCTACAATATGTGGGTGCTCTAGGGGTATGAAATTCATATTTTAAATAACTCTTTCAATTTGACTATATTATTCCATACCACTGGTGAGCTTCTGGGAATATTCATACCCCCATCATTATATTAAGGGACTGTTCTTCTTCAGGTTTCTTTTGCATAACATGAGAATCACAACCTAGTATGTTTGTTTGATGTGATAATTAGTTCATTCTTTTATATACCTGCAAGAGTTTGTGCTATGAAATACTACACAGGCTAAACTTCTAGGGTAAAATGATAACACAGTCCTTTTGGGCTTCCATTGGCAAGCAGTGATGAGGGATAGGCTTAATACCACTGGTTTTAGCCTGGAAATAATCCCTACCTACTGTTTGGATGAGGAGGCTGCTGTCCAGACAATTTCCATAATCATAACAACAAAGAGCAAGTGTCCACTGGGGGAAAAGACCATGGCTCCATCAAAGCCAGCACTGTTGGTGGGTTTCCAGAAATGGTCAATCATATGCCTCTGGCAGGGCCACGGAGTCAAAAAAACATATATATATATATATATATATATATATATATATATATATATATATATATATATATATATATATATTTAAAAAGAAGATAACACCTTTAACTCCTTATTTGCTCCTAGCATCTGGAATCTAGGGATATCTCCTAACAGAGAAACTCTATTTACCTATTATTACCATTTGAGAGACCATTTTCACCATAAATTTGTTTAATTGTTTTTACAGTTTTTCTGAGTCTATTACCAACCAGTTTCCCCTGGATTACTACAGCAAGAGCTTACTTTACAAAAATAATTGATGATGTTTCAGCATGAGAAAGCATAAGGTCATACAAGAGAGTGACAAGGATCCAGTGCATCTGCTGGACCAAGGAAGTTTCTTTGACCTTAACTTCCATGATTCTATTATAATTGCTTCTTATGTTTCATTACAGTAGGAATCAGTGTTCACCATTCAAGGAGATGTAGACACTTGCAGGTGTATGAACTCAGCATTTGCCTGCTGTAATGACATTTTAGTTATGACATTATGGTCTTCACTTTTAATACACATAACTGTAATTAACTGAAAACCATGCTTACTGCTGTAACTATAATTAATTCAGATAAGTAGATGCTGTATTTACTGTCTGGATTACTTAGTGTTACCCTTATTAGCCACAGATCTCTCTACAGTTTATGGTTCTGTTGCATTACGAAGGAAGGGAAATAACACGGATGCTTACTGCAATTGTATGATGAAGCAAACTTGCCATCTGCTGGGAGGATAGCTGCTTATCAGGCTTCTGACTCAGAGCAGGCCCCATCCATGGGCAGCATGAATTATAGTTAGTGATGCTGAAAAATGTCATGTACACTTCCCAGGGCAGCTGTAGATCTCTGACTAGCTGGCAATGGGTCAAAAGCAGCACTGAAATAATTGTAAAACTGAAGCTGGTATAAATTACAGTAAATGGCCACATGCTAAAATAATCACCTAATCAATATGAATTCCTTTGATATCATTTAAGTGGCATTAATCACTACAGGCTCCTTAAGTAGTAATATAGAGGTCACAATTGGATTTCCACCATAATTCAGGATTAATTACTTAGTCTGGCCATGGTGCTTATGTGTGGGTCACATGGACAATAAAACAATAAAATTAAGGAAGTGAGGAACAGAACAATGTGTCACAAGTATGAAAGAAAAACATTTATGCTCCTTGCCTTTGGATTTGTCACATATAATGATATATTAGGAAATATTATCTGTATATTCACCCAGTTCCTTGTGGGTGCATGTAATCATATTAAAGCTCTTCTGCAAGTAAGGTGGACTTGGATCAGAACTGTACCCACTGAATCTACGTCAGCTGCTCATTAACTGAAGATGCTTCCTTCCTCCAATCTCCTATTTTGCTATTCTTTCCTGACTTTCAAATGAACTGTATTGTCCATAAATCTTTGCAAATATACCCAATGCACTCATCATTATGCTGCACTGTACTTCTTATCAAAGTATGTACAAAGATGCAATGCTAGGAAGGTGATACTACTCTCCGTACACATCTTTCAAGGTACCATGGATTAAAAGATAGCTCCTCCAAACCAGCACCAATTATGGCAAGTGAGGTTTCTTGATTTAAGCAGCATCAACCCTGTACTACACCATAAGAGGTTTCTAAAACTTGAGGGGGTTGTCAGAAAGAGTTCTCATTCTTAGCCATCATGGCATACTTTGCAGTATACTTTACATTATATGTGCTTCATGCTAAACAAATGAAAAGTCTTTAATTTACTGCTTAGCAAACTGTTGCCATCTTAGTCATTCTGGGGCTCCCACAAACTGACTAGGGATGAGGGTTTCCATTACTATTAACAAAGAGTGTTGTATGCCTTAGGGCTGGTAAGATTCTGCTCAGGCATTAAGTAGTAGGATAGGGATGAAGTCAATAATTTTCCTTGCCACATTGCATGGGTAACAGAGAAGGACCCACAGGTACTCTCCTTTGGGTACAGGGCAATATTAACCACCCACAAAAGAGAAGCAAAGAACAAGCATATCAGGAGGGTAGGGTACTTCTTCATCTTTTCATTCTTTGACATTATTTGGCCATGATTCTGCTAGTAAATGGTGAAGAAATGTTAACCTTTGTATTTTGTCTTAGAATAACTGCTATATTGTATTAACAAATTCCCCACACAGCATTTTCTCTGCTTAACTTACAATCTAGTCTAATCTATAATATATTGTGTCTCCCTTTAAACTTCTCCATTGGCTCATTGAAAAAAAAATAAAGATCTATTTACTTACAGGAATAACTTCTGATTTTTTCCTGACCTCTTCACACCCCTTGGTAGTGACCTGAGTTAATTGCACTGTTATCGGTAGATAATGTGGTAGCATTAAAATGAATTAGCATGTAATTACTAGTATTTCCCAAGAGAGATACAGTACTTACAATGAACCAGTGCATTTGATTTCATGAAAACTATGAAGCAGTATGTTTACAAATGTATATTCAGATCTCCAGCTGCTGCTGCATATCACATAACTATCATCTCCTCTACAGGAGGTTTGGAAATACTAAATCAACATCTGGTTTTAAGTGTAAGAGGATTTAAAAACATTAAATTTATTGTTTAATTATCTTTACTTTTTGCAAAGCTTTCTTAATAATTCTGAGTGGATAGAGCATAAAGTTTTTGCTAAACATTTTTATAAATGGTTTCATGAATTATAGCCCAATCCATCATCCAGTTAAACTGAACTATGTGGAATCAAAATAATTGTCTTCTGTGCAAATTAAGATTTCAGTCCTGAGCTGGTGCCTGCTTGCTGTGGTCAAATGGTTTATGGGGAAAGCATGCTTAAAACTAAAACTGTATAAGAGTGTCACTGATTGGGAAAGCTAGTGTTCCAAAAGAGACTGAATTGCTGACTTTGAATGAAGTGAGTCTTTCTCTTGCTGGATTGATGAAAAAAGGAAATAGGGGTGCTTCTTCATACAGCACTATAGTCAGAGAAGCAGGTTAGCATGGTCATGAAGAGTGACCTTCCTGCCCCGCCCTCCACAGTTACATCAGGCAGTGAAGATGGGTTTTCTTCTGGACTCAACTAGTCTAGTCATGCTGATGCATGCTATTGAAATCTCTAAGTATGACTACCAAAAATCTTGAATGTGGGGTTGTTCTTAAAGACAACCTATAAATTTCAAGTTAGTGCAGAATGTGTTGACTTTTGACTGGAATATCTGATTTGAATTCTTAACACCTGTTCTTAAAAATCTTCATTGGATTACCCTCCCCCGTGGCCTGGGAACCACATGTTGGTCTTAAATGGCTTTAAAATATGATTTTATTAAGTATGTTTTAATTTATTGGCTGCCTTGGTGGCCCTTGTGAGAGCAGAAAGGCAGGGTACACATTTTGTTAATAAAAAAAAATATTAAAAGACCATCCTACTTTATATACCTGGGTGGCAAGTACTAGTTTTGGAGAAAAAAGGGCTAAATATATTCTGAATAAACTCCTCCCAACACATCCTGCTGCCCAGGCCATATCTGAGGGCGATCCAGTTTCTCTCAGCCGATTTGTGGGCTCTGTCTTTACTAGTCCCTGTCCTCTGACGCTGCATACTCTCTTGGCATTTAGGGACTCTTACAAGTCACTGCTGTTTAGGCAAGTCATCGATTAAGACAATAAATAGTTTGTAGTTGCACTGCTGGGCCTCCTATGATTCTATTTGTTCTTAATCTTCTTTTTAAACTTACTGTATATACTCGCGTATAAGCCGAGTTTTTCAGCCCAAAAAAAGGGCTGAAAAAGCCGAACTCGGCTTATACGCGGGTCAATACGGTAGGGGAGGGGAGGGGGGAGGAGGGAGGAGGGAGGAGTGAGGGGGGAACTTACCGCCATCACCGCCGCTGTGCCCGGGAGCCTTCCTCCGGCCGGCAGGGGCCTGGAGGGGCCAGCAGGAGGCCCCTGCCGGCCGCGCCGCCGCCGCCCACGCGCCCGGGCGTGTTCTTTTAGCCGGCAGGGACCTTCCTGGGCCGGCAGGAGGCCCCTGCCGGCCGCACCGCCGCCTCTCAGGCGCTCGGGCACCTTCCTCCTGCCGGCAGGGGCCTTCCTTGGCCTGCAGGAGGTCCCTGGTGGCCGCGCCGCCGCCTCTCAGGTGCTCGGGCGCCTTCCTCCTGCCGGCAGGGGCCTTCCTGGGCTGGCAGGAGGCCCCTGCCGGCCGCGCCGCCGCCACCCACACGCCCAGGCGCCTTCCTCCGGCCGGCATGAGCGTGGAGGGGCCTCCTGCTGGCCCAGGAAGGCCGCGCCGCCGCTGCTGCCGCCGATTCGCCGCGTCTCCCGGTAAGTAGGGGGTTCAGGGGCTCTTCCCCCTCCCCCCCTTGGATGGCACTGGGGTCGGGGTGGGTTGGGGTGGGTCGGGAGGGCCCGGGAGGCCGGCGGGAGGGTGACCAGGGGCAGGAGCCCTGCGCTCTAAAATGGCGGCCGCCATTTTAGAGCGCAGCATTGCCGGTAAAGGGAATTTCTTATTGACCCTCGGCTTATACGCGGGTCGATAAGAAATTCCCTTTTCTGGCCTCAAATTTGGGGGGTCGGCTTATACTCGGGTCGGCTTATACCCGAGTATATACGGTATGGTTTTTTTTATGTATGATGTGATTTTTTTTGTATGCTAAAAGGGTGTGAGGTATTAACAAATCAACAGGAGCAGTGATTCTAGGGCCCTGGGCACAAGTTAGGGTTGCCAGGTCCCTCTTTGCAACCAGGGGGAGGTTTTGGGGGCGGGGGCTGAGGAGGGTGGGATTTGGAGGGGGAGGGAGTTCAATGCCATAGAGTCCAATTACCAAAGTAACCATTTTTTCCCGGTGAACTGATCTCTATCAGTTGGAGGTCAGTTGTAATAGCAGGAGATCTCCAGCTAGTACCTGGAGGTTGGCAACCCTAGCACAAGTCCAGGTTGGGGCCCCAGAATCACTGCCACTTGACCACTGCCACCCTTGCCAGGGCCATGCAAGGGGTGGTCTTCACCCTGTCAAGGGTGCTGCCTCCAGAAGCCAGCTGCCCAAGTCCCAGAGAGGGGACATGCAAGCTGCAGGAGCCTGCTCTTTCTCCTTCCTTGGGATGGGGGTGGGGCCATGGGTCATTGCTCCCCAAGGGAGGGACCCTGGGAAGCTTCCCAATTTGCCCAGTGACTTAATCCCCCCCTTAAATCAATCAAATAAATAATATATCGTAAATAAATTCTAGCCAGGTTCAAAATCCAGTTAAAACCTTTTATTGGGGCCAACCCACATGACACAAAACATTGTGCAAGCTCTCAAGTTCATCAGGAATCTTCATCAGGCAGCTATTACAAAAAAAAAAAAATTAAAAGGGGGGGAAGCAGATTTTAAAACCCTGTCATGCCATGTCCAACCTTTTCAGCTACTAGTGTTCCTTGCAAATGGTGGTTTCTTTCATTGTTATATTCCTTTTTTCTATGGAGAAGATCAGGGCAGAACTATATGTTACATGCATGTCTGACTCTTCTCTAGCCTAGACTCTTCTCTATCACTCAGTGGGTGGTAGAGGTGGCAAGGAGTGCTTTTTAACAGCTCAGGCTGAGCTCCTTTCCCAGTGCCAAATTACTCATAGCCAACATCTGTCTCCTTCCTTGTGAGTCTCTCTTTTGTTTGATACAGCTTGCTATATATTCTGGTCTGGTGTTTTAATCTAATTTAGTTCATGTTTAACCTTGGCTCTGTTTCTTGATCTTAAGGGTTTTATTGGCATGGGTCCTATGAACCACTGACAGAAACCACTAATGGTTCAGGATTTTCTCTGACTCCCCCAGGAGTCATTCCAATCCTAGGAAACTTTATTGCAAGGGTCAAGGGACATACATGTCCTAATAGCCACACCAGTCAGTGGCTAGAATGGTGAGGGGGACATTGCCCTTTGTGCCTCTTGCATTAGCAGAGCTCTGCTCACAGAAGATTAAGAAATGAGAGACTTCATTCCCTCCCAACTATAGGACTCATAACAGCTTTTTTTATTTGTCTTGACCAACCCATCATCCTTAGCAAGGACTTTTGCTTTACCTTCTTCTGCAGAGTCTTCCTCGGTGTTCCCCCATCTAATTACTGACCCTGCTTAATTTGTGAGATCTGATAAGATCTGGCTATACTATACCAGTATACCTCCCTGTCATAAGTTGGGTTGTGCTTTGTTAATTAAAAAGCAAAATACACTGTTCAAAAAATAAAGCAATAACTTAGTTACCAGTTTAGATTCTACAAGGAATCTCCCTTGCCCATCTTCTCCACAAGGACAATTTATAACTCTTCTATAAGGTGTACACAATTTTCTGTTATTGCTCCTTTATCATAGGACTGCTTACAATAAAATATACATAAAGCCTTCTCTTTCTTGGCCTTTAGAAGGGCATGAAAGGCAATTTTATATAAAAGGCTTTTTAGTCGATTGTTGATGGCCTGTTTTATTCAAATGATACTGTTGTGGTTTTATATATTCACAGAACTATGCATTTTAGGAAATTTTTCTGATTATTTTTTTTTGCCATTGTGTCTTATGATTGTTTTAAAATGGCTCTTAAATGCTTTTTTGTTTGCCATATCTGTAAAGCTGGGAGTAATTTTATATAGAATAAAAATGAAATAGGCATGTGTACTGTAAAAGAAAATGGCCATTTATCATGGGGGGAGCAGTTTTAAAAAGGAGTTGATTGTAGAATGGGAGGGAGTGCTTAACATATCTTTCCCAGGCATTCTCCCATCTATTCAGTCTCCCTAGCCTGAGATCTGATTAACTTTAACAATATAGTGGCAATATTGTATGTCCTTACCAGACCATTCTTTAGCCTTAATCTTTGAAGCCCAATTCTTTCTCTATATGGAAGCAGACACATACTCTTTTGTCTTAAATCCTCTTCCATTCCTTTCCCTTTTTGGTGTGTGTGTGTGTGGGGGGGGTCATTGGGCTCCATTCTAGAAATGGACCAGTCTTTCAGCAAGCATCGAATACACTTTCTACGATAGTAACATATCATGTACTGTTGCCTATATAGAGCCCCTTTTGAAGAAAAGACTTAGGTTTGGGTCATCAACCAAGAACTACATGGCCTACCAGAAAATGGCCACTGTTTTCCCAGAAAACTTGTTGAAATGCTTGTAATTTCTCCCTTTATTGTGAAATTCAGCTGTACAAAGGAAATTAGTCTGGGGAATAGCCAAGTGTTCTGTATGATGGGTATCTGGCTTTTTCCTTCAGGCAGGCAAGGACCAAAAGAAGCCAAGAAGGCCGTTTATGTATTGCTAGCGGCAGAAAAAGTATATTCTGGCAACATTTTATTGCTGAGTGTAACCTTAAGCATTTGTGGTACAGTAGGATTTAATCTTTTGCTTACATATTTTCCTAATAATATTATCTCACATAGACCACTAATGGGGCTTTGAGGTAAGGCACTGATTGGCCTGAAATCCACAGGAAATCCAGGGAATTTAGCACTTTGCTAGATTGAAATGTTTCAGCATCTCCAAGAATAATGAGCTCCGTCTGAACCAAACACTTCATGCATGTTTCCTAGGGAAACAGAATTTCTGGCCATAAATTATAAACATAAAGTAGTGTGCAATACTATCCACTATGTAAACAAAACACAGAGAGCTAAATTGTAGGTGATAATGCACCCATCTTCAATTTGATTTTGTTCTGTGTCAGTTACAATATCTTTTTGTGATGTCAAAGCATTTTTAGATATCTCTGCAAGAATGCCCAAATGGAAGTCTTCATTTCTCCAGTGTATATCCTTATATTAACATGGACAAATAAAAGGAATAACAACAACAACAACAAAAAAGCAGAAAGCACTCAACCATTTCATGAAACAAAACCCACTGGAAATTATTACATGCTTGAAAGAGAAACTAAACTTAATCAGAGTTTCATTTCTGCAAGGGAGTACCATAGTTTTGTTTACAGGAAAAAGAGCTGAAACAACAATTGCCTTGGTCCACTTCAGCCGCACTGATTCTTCTCCACTGTTGATGGAATTGGAAGAACAGGACCAAGTATAACTTGTGTTCAGCACCCTTCTACACCAGTAAGGGAAATGGCCCCACTGATTTCCTTAAGTCTATTTAGAAGGCTCGAATCCCTTTGTTGAATGTCTTCGATTTTAAAAGAGGGAGGTGAATTTCTGAGTTTTCTAACTCTCACTGTTAATTTTGATCCCACTTGCATGGTTTTATAGTAACTGCATCTGCTGAAAATGGACAGCCCTCTCCATGGCTCTAAACAAATTTTTATTAGGCAGAACTAATTCTTCTTTGCAAGAAAGTTCTACGTACAGGCAGTAACTGGAGATAGCTGCCTACATGTTTGCATTAAAATGCATTGAGGATCTTCCATAGACCCTTTTTAGAATATTCTATTAAGAATATGTGTGTGTGTGGGGGGAAAGCAGAGTCTGTGTTCTGTGTGTGGGGGGAGCAGTTTCTGTGGGGGGGGGGAAGCCAAAGGGGGCTTTCAGCCTTTCTGCCGAGGGGTGTGTGCCCGCTCGCCTCTGCGGGAGTGTGTGTTCTGGTTTTAAAGTTGTAAAGTGTAAGGTTGAGTCTGTGCGGCGGCTAGCGAGTCTCTCTCCGCTCGGCACCCGGGCTGCGCCTCCTCCTTCTTGGTTTTTTTCCCATTTGGGGCCAAGCTGTAATGGTTTGAGGGGGGGTTTCGCCCATTCTGCCTGGGGGTGTTTGAGCCCACTCGCGTCTCTCTCTCCCTGGTTTGAGGGGGGGCTTCAGTTGTGTGTCCTCAGGTTTTCCCTCATTCGTAAGATCGGTTAGGTCTATTTTGATGCGCGCTCAAAACTGGTTTTCAAATTGTGACTTAAACAATGCATTTGCCCGGTCCCGAGACTCCCAAGTCCCGAGTCCTATGCAAAAGGGGAAATTCCACCCCACCTGCTCCTTATGCATAGCTAGCACGCCTCTGTCCCTTTCCATGGTTTGCAAACTCCCAAGGTTGTGTCACGTGTTGCTTTACATGGTTTTGCAAACTCCGAGTCCAAATGGTCTATTTATTTCTATTCATTCCAATGGGCTGATCATGGGGGGACCCCTTCTGGGCCCCTTAACACGGGACCTCCTGACCCAATCTTCACAAAACTTGGGGGTTCTTGCAAGAAGGGTCCCCTGAAGCTACACTGAAAGTTTGGGACCTCAACCTCCAAAAATGCCCCCCTAGAGCCGTGGAAAGGCACAAATGTGTTTTTAATGGCTTTATTCGTCCGAATTTTTCCCCGAACTCCGAACTTAGTGCCGAATTGCACGGATCTGAATTGGGGGAGTTTGGACTTCGGCATTTCCCGAATCAAAACTGGCTGAATTTTGCCGAATCTGAATTTTACCGAATTTTTTTTTCCAACAGCCTTAGTGACTTGCCTTGCCCCATTTCTTAGGATGTCTTCTGGAGTTCCTATGCTATTCTATGTTGCATCAGCTGAAAGGAGCCCTGATCTTGTCCAATATGCTGGCTGGGATAATGATGTGATGACCATTGCATTACAGAGCTCTCCTGTAATGGGAATGGATGTTTGTGTTTGAGTTTATTTATTTTTAGGATTCAGTGTTGTAGTGCTAAGGGTTGTAAGACTGTTTTATTCAGAACAGATGTTGTAAGTAATACCTTTTCCCAGTAAACATACAATAATGGATGGTAATTAAATCTTAAACTGAACACCATTGTCTGGAATAAATGCATAAGCTGGAGACATGCAAACACTCAAACAGAACACACTCAGACCTATTAAACCAACAACTTCTCCTTAGAAACATATATTGAATTAAAAATGGTTCCATTTCTATACAATATTTATAAGAAGCATGAAAACATCCACAGTTATTCTCATCAGGAGATGGGGGGAGATGAAATCCTCATGCCTTAGGCTATAAGTCAACATTAACTTTAGGCACTTGAAAAGATCATCCCTCTAGGCAGGTTATTGCACAGTGCAACATTAGGTAGATCTAAAACCTTCCTCTGATATGTCTGCCAGTGGAAAATGTTCAAACGGCAACTTTTATGGTTCATTGATTTCATACATTTTGCATTTGCATGCAGCTTTTTCTGGAGATTTCATGCACGATCTTCCATGGAAAGTGTCCCAGCCATAGTATAGCTTGCAAGTTTCTTGTTGAATATCTCTTTTTTTAAAACTATTGGGAAGCACTCATATTACCAATGAATTCCATGAGCATAGGAGATGCTAAGGGGATGCCTGGACAGAGTTGAGTGAGCAATCCCTTTTCACCTCTCCAGTCTGCCAAATTTATTAGTAACAGAAATATCACAGCATGAAACAGTGTAGGGGTATCTATCAGAAAAATAAGAGAACAACATTGGGTGCTATGGAAGTAGCATACATTCTTCATACATAGTTAAAGAAGTACTATCACTGAATGGCTGTTTTTTAAACTGGGATCTCTATCCAGCCTGTTCCCTTGTGCCGCAACCAAGAAAAATGGAGCAGCAGATTGAGTGAAGAAGCTCTATCCTCAGCATGTGTTGAATAGTGAAGAACACGTGAAGGTGAAAAATGTCTGAATTTCAAAAAAGTCACTAACCCCTGTCCTTGTTCCTCATACCAAGAACGGAGACTTCTGAGCAAGCTTAGTGTGGCCTGATAAAATGGAAGGCAGATCTGAAGACAGAACCTGCTGCAAAACCAAATGTTCCCAACCATTCAAATCTACAGCAGCATCCACAAGAATGGGCTCCAAATGTTGCCACTGAATTCTGCCCACACACACACACACACACACACATCAGAATGGCATTGTATGTTTTGCACGTAGAAGGAATCAGGTGCAATTCCTGGCATCTCTAGTTAAAAGGCAGCTGGTTTTAGTATTTACCTTTCCCTAAAGTTCCCTAAAATTGTAACTGATCCCCAACCTATAGAGATCAGTTCCCCTAGCCTAGGGGAAATGGCAGCTTTGGATGACACACTCTATGGCATCACATTGCGATCCCATGGGCAAACGGCCCCCCGGGGAAAGGTAAACCAATAAACACAGAGACACTTATTTCTTTGGGAAAAGAAATGGCCACAGCTTTTATTGATTACAAACAGATGGAGCGTTGGCAGAGCATAGGATAACCACCCTGTTATCGGATAACCACCCTGTTATCGGATAACCACCCTATTATCCGATGTATCAAAAGCATCAATTAAACAGTCCCAAACCCCATGTTGGGACAGCGACCGGAGTAGCGCTTAGATGACCCCACCAGGACATAAATCTCTGGGTAAAGCCAACGCCACCTGGGAGTGGAGTACTCAAAACCCGCCCCCAAGCTGGGCAACGATGATGTACTCCATCCCAAGACCCCTTATGGGGGTCCCCAAAAACGGGAAGGAAAGGCACCTCTTCCCAATTTGGATCAGTCCCAATGCTAACACTACCGAAGCTGTGACTAAATAAATTGACAAGCATAGCAAAAAGGGAAGGGTGGGTGGGACTCGCAGCTGTCCAGGTCATGAACAGGCCTGTGACTGGGCTGCGTGCCCTAAATAGGCACAGGGAGGGGCGGGGAGGGCAAGAGTTGTCACCCTGACATCACTCCCCGACGCCCACCCCGTGCTGTAGGCTGGTCAGGGCTGCGGGAAGCCGCGGGCAACATCTGAAAGCCTGTGTGGGAAGGGCGAGAGCGGCGAATATCTGTCTCCCGCAAGACCTCCTTCCCCCCAGGAGCCGCCCCAAGGGGATCCCAACGAGTGACCTGGTAAATCAGGTCGCTTTCATGCCTACTGAACTCCCTTCCCTCATCAAAGTCCACCCTCTCCAGAGACTGCCCCTAAATCTCCAGGAATTTCCCAAACCAGAGCTGGTTTACTCTCTGTAATAATGCAATGAAGGTTAGCCATAAAGTTCATTCTGAAGTTAAGACAAATCCCTTTTATTATGTCCCTAGATCTTCCTCTCATGCAAAGAATTCCCATATACTCTGTACTTCCCTGTGTACTTGCATCATATTTCTTAGTACATGTGACATTTCCCACTGAACCAACCTAGCATTGCACTTCTCCTTTCACCTTTTAAAGTATATATAGGTGGAAAACATTGTGTGCTCAGTCTTAGATATTGCAGCCAGCAGATTTTGCAGGGTGACCTAGATTTGCTTGAACCAGAAAGAAAATGAATTACATGCAACACAGTCAGCAAAATATTGAGTGCTGGACTATTTTAAAATCTAAGTTCACCTTTTCCCCAAAAATGTGAACCTACCTAAACTTTCTTTTAAAGATACTAAACATCTTTAAAAAATAATTAAAAATGAGGTGATTCTCTCTCTCTCTCTCTCTCTCTCTCTCTCTCTCTCTCTCTCTCTCTATCTATCTATCTATCTATCTATCTATCTATCTATCTAATATATCAAAATTGTACACCTAACCTTCAGTGAATGCTAACCCAATTTAAGACGAAAGAATGGTCAAATTTCAAATCAACAGTACCATGTATCATTAATACAGCTATGTTATGGGCATGGAGGCAGGTTAATGTTCCCTGAAGCCCCATGTGGCAAGAGAACTGTGAATACAGTTCTACAGTCCAACCCAACAGCTGGGGCTGAACTTATGTAGCTCATCAGAATGGATTCAGTTTTTAACCTTGTACATTTTAACTAAGGTAGCATTGTAATTTTTTTTAAATGTCCTTATCTAGAGATATTTAACCCATGCTTGTTTCTGTTCCTAAATCTAGATACTTAGTGACACAGGGTTGCCAGCCCAAGTTGTGAAATTCCTGAAGAATTGGGGGTAGAGCCTTAGGAGGGTGAGGTTTGGGGATGGAAGTGACCTCAGCAGAGCATAATGCTATAGATACTTCCCTCCAAACCAGCCATTTTCTCTAGTAGAACTGATCTCTGTCATCCGGAGAGCAGTTGTTATTCCAAGTAAGTAAGTGTAAGTAAGATTTATTGTTACAGCATTATCCAGGAAAGATACAAACCTTATCAATAAACTCCTTACATGATAAAATAATCTCTTTGTAAAAAATAGAGATAAAATTTTATTAATTAAAATTAACCTTATTAACACTAGTAACCTTTTCCGAACAGATTTTAATTGCTGCAGAACAATATTTGGCTACCTGTAAATAACATTGAAAGTCTCCTTCCCATAAGAGGAATTTCATTTTCTCTTACTTCGGACTAGATTCCATTGTGTTAATGAGAGGAAGAATTAGCTTCTAACAAATTCCTCGTAATAAATACACCTAAATAGAACATGACTTATATTTTACATTTCATCTGACCTGCAAGGGCATCCCCACTCAGATCTTGATAACTTCCTATATTTACCCTCCAGGATTGCTGAAGGCAAGGCCGGACTTCTTGCCAGGGTTAAGGCTCTCTTTTGCTTATTTAGCTCTATAAAAGACAGATTTTCAGCTGGAGCTAGACTATAGTGAGTTCTAATAGGAGCCAAGTTAGCTGGGGAACTCATGAAGTATTCCAGGTAATCTCCAGCCCCCACCTGGAAGTTGGCAAATCTAGATCCCCTGGAGGAAATGGCTGCTTTGGAGGCTGAAGTCTATGGCAGTATACCCTTCTGAGGTCCCTCTTCTCCTCAAACCCCATCCTCCCTAAGTGCCACCCCTGCCCCAAATATCCAGGAAATTCCTAACCTGGAGTTGACAATACCATCTCCTTCCCACCCAACCTCCAAGCTACCTTTATCTGCCCTTCTATCTTCAGCTTCCCCTCTGGCCCTTCTCTGGCAGCATCCACCTAGGAAAACTAGTTGTGTGGTGCCACTTGCATGGTAGGGAATCTGCCTGACTTTCCCTGTATCCCCTCCTCACACTATTCCCTCTTTCCCTCCCCATGGCAACCCCCTATCTATTCCTCTTTACCTGCCTCCTTCTCTCCTTCTCAGAGATTTACCAACCTACCTTTTAGTTGCCTCCCATCTGCAGCTATATTTGTAATTTATTTACTTCATTCATGCCCTGCCTTTCTCCACAGTGGGGGCCAAAGCAGCTTACATTATTCCTCTCTCCTCCTTTTTATCCTTACAACAACCCTGTGAGGTAGAATACACTGAAAGTATGTGACTGGTCCAAAATCAACCTGAGCTTCCACAGCAAGATGGGGATTCGAACCTGGGTTTCCCAGACCCTGCTCTGAAGCTCTGACTGCTACACCACACTGGCTTTCATAGGGAGGCTGCTTTTGAACAGCAGTAAGCAGCCAGGACTAGTTGGATCATGCAAGCTGGGTGGTATCAAGTCACCCAGGGGTTGCTGCCAGGCCTAGGGTTGGTAGTCTCCAGGTGTTACACAAGGATCTCCCAGAATTATAACTGAACTCCAGATGACGGAGATCCATTCCCCTGGAGAAAATGGCTGCTTTGGAGGGTGGGCTCTATGGAATAGTACCCTGCTGAGACCTCTCCTCTCCCCAAACCCTGCCTTCCTCAGATTCCACCACAAAATATCCAGGAATTTCCCAAACTGGAGTTGGAAACCCTAGCCAGGACTGGCCCCAAGGTATCCTCCCTCAAAGGCCAAAATAGGTCTGGAAGGGGCCCTGCCTTTCAATGACAGAACCAAGCTTGGAATGCTGTGGTTGCAACTGAGGAAATCCACTGCTTAAAGCTACAAGCACTCCTTTTATCATTTTGGGGTTTTAAAAAAAGTTTGTTTGTTTTTAGATTTCACATTTTTCTGCAAACCTGGGGGTCTTTTCAGGTTTGCAGAAAGATCTTTCTTGCCCATTCACAGCTCCAGTCTCTGGATATAAGTATCCTCAGATTTGGCTGACTTCCTTATTTGTATATAGATTACCAGACTTCTGTGACAGGAAATTGCTTCGATTCAAATATAAAAACTTTCCTTTTCTCCCATAATGCTTGATACTATGATGGCATTTGCATATACAAGCAGTACACTAATTGTAAGAAGGAAAGTTTGAGAGAGAGTTTGAGACACATGCAGATGGGAATATGTAAACAACTGTTTATGGGCTATCATAACATTCTTCAGATACTGGTTCTGCAGTCTTGACTGATTCTACTTGGTCTCATTTCATTTTCCCACAGCCAAATGATCAGAGCGATCAAACAGTCATGGGAGTGGCTTTTAAGGTGCAAAAGAACAGTATGGTATGTTTGGAATGGTTGCATCGCTAGCTTCCAGATCTATCATCAAATTCACCAGGGATAAAGTGGATACAAAACAGTAGAAGCTTTGTTGACTACATAGAGCTCATGATCATGCATGCACCTGGGGGAGCCTCAGATATTAAAAGTCTGTCTTTCAAAACAAATCAATAGGATCGTTCCCAAATGACAAATGAAGATTCTTAATAAAGCCTTTTCTTTTCTGGCAAGGGATGACTGCAGCAACAACATATATAAGTTCTTTTTCACAAAACATGTATATGTTAAAATTAAACATATTCTGGGACTGAAATAGATTGAATAGCATTCAAAAAGTATCTGGGTCACAAAAGCAAGGCTACTATTTAACCTACAAAAATTTTAATGAAGGGAATAATAGGCACTATTTTTCATTAATGTCAATGCCAATTTCATAAGATGTAGCCTGCTCTGCCGTTAGCAGTATATAGCCAAAGCCTTTTGTAGAGATTTGCTGTCCTTTGTGTTGTCTTGAGTGATTAACTTGTCAAACAATACAACCATGTGTAAAAATAGCGCACATTGAATAATCTTTATCAGAAATTCTAAAATATGGTTTCAATCTTATGTACAATTTCTTGCAAAATAACCCTTGAGAATTGTAGGCACAGGCAGTCAAACTTTTTTTTCTTTTAGTTTGCAATGGAATGGAATATCCATAACTGGTGGACAGCCACAAAGAATGCTAAAGGCAGAGCTGGTGGCAGTCCCTCATAGGGAACATTACACTAATCTGATCTCATGGTTGCATAAGCATAACTCAGTGTGGTCAAGCCAACGTATTCAAGAAGGGAGATAATGTGCAAATGGATAAAAAGCATTCCTGGGAACAACTGCAACCTGTTGTTCCAAAAGACAGTGTGGCAGAAGTCTTCTTGGACTAGTTTTAACCTCACTGGATAGGGATACCTAAACTCTAGGAAAGTCACTTTCTGCAAGAACATTAGCTTTGCCAAACAGTAGGAATTCCTCAGGTTTTCCGTTCCACTCCCCCCCCCCCGATATTTCACTTGAAAATGTATGTTTGAATATGTATTTCACTTTGCTATTTATTTGACACTGCATATGTGTTTGATTAAACAGACATTGCAGTTATATAAGATTGCTGACAATATGTACTTTGGAACATATTTGAAGACCCGTTTTACTTCAGTATATGTTACATTTCATGTTCATAAGTAAAATGAGTGCTGTAGCAATACTCTGACAAAACATGCTTGAATACATATTTGCGTACAAATTTCAATTCAGAAATGATATTTCATATGTGTTTGGGTGAATGAATACTATAGGGATACAACTGCTCCCCCAAACACATACAGATTTTACTTTATCCATCTGTTGAGGGTGAAATTAAGAGAACAACAAGAATTGGTCTTCAGTGGAGGGGGGGGGGAAACCAAAATACCTTTTTGGTGTTTTTCAGGGGTGTTTTTTACCAGCAAAAAATGCCAGAAAAAAAATGGGGGCCAAAAAAGTGGACCCAAATAATGCTGAATTTATTAACATTAATTGGGCCTCTTTAGCCCCTTCACCATTTCCCCTCCCTCCCCCGTCCCTCCTCCCTTACTTACTTGTTTGCTGACACAGACCTTCAGTTTGATAGCAGGTTTTCGGGGGGGGGGTGATATCGGAGACAGCTGAAATCTTGACCACGAGGGCTATTCTGAAGGAGACTGCTCATCCGCGTGGGTGAGGAAGTCTCCTTCGGAAGCCTGGTGGTGTGAGCAACTGTTGAAGCCAGTTCTTCTTATTTGGAGGTCATATCCCTCCGGACGGGACTTGGTGAGCCCCATCTTTTAAATAACCCTTATGCTTGGTCCAGATTAATCCAGTGAAAGGTGATGGTTGGTCAGAACAAGCTGGCTCCGCTTACACGACCCTGACCTCAAAAGGGCCCCAACTATGGGGCCCTAACAAAACCAGTCAAAAAAAAAAGAAAAGAAAAATGGGAGAAAGCACAGAGCCATGCATTTGAGCAAAAATGAACAGTCAAACCCAAAAAGGCCGAAAAAAATATTAGGCTTTTTTGGGAATCGCCTGTTTGGCTTCAGGCACATTCCCTGGTTTGGGTATTCGGTCAACCTGAAACCCGAATATTGCTGGGTTTATTTTTGGTTCGGGTATATCGATATGTACAACCCTACTGGCCACACATTCACTTTGAATCAATGCCACCTCAAAGGTAGCATAATGGGCCAAACCTTTCAGCAGCAACATTAAACCCATCTAGCTATCCAATCATTTTCGATTGGAGCTGCCTTGCAGCAGCACTAGACCTGTTTGGATATGTATTTGATTTCTGGAGCAGCAGCAGCATTATCAAACCTCTTAAGCCAAGGAATAGCGCTGATCAGGAGGCAATCCGGTGTTTTCAAGAGCCATATTAATAATTAATTGTGATTTATATTTCTTGCAGGTGCAAACATACTCATCTTGGGCCACTCCATTGTCTTTTGGGTGAAGAGAAGGGCTGAGGTCAGCACTGGAGGGACTCAGCTGGGCCTTTCCACTATTGCAAACATCCAGTGCTGTGGCAAGTGGGGAATGTTATGGGGTCAGCTCCTGCCCTCTCTCCACCAGGTCCTAGGAGAGGGTAATTGTACTGAGATCTTAGTGTTACACACAGGAGAGAATGATTTAGTGCAGGAGGTATGACACTGTTAATAAGGGCTTTCAGGGACTTAAGAAAGATTAGGGAATCATGCCCAGGATTACTGGTGGTCTGGATGAAATTCCTCCAGAGATGTGCCTGGGGAGGTGCCTTCAAGCCCACTGCCACTGATAAGGCCAGGTGCATTAGAAAGGCAGTATTGGAGATGGGGGGACTTGCATGGCTTATCCTTCAACCCATCATGAAACTCCACACCTCTATAGAAATGAAGAGGTCCATCATTCTGATGAAGGGTATGACATTTACTTGGCTGATCTTCATCAGGGCCTGTGTGACATTATAATTATAATTGGCAGGTAGAGCAAGGGTTATTAAGCTAAACTAACTCCCTTGTCTGGCAGGAATAGGGCAGGCTGCTCAGGATAGGTAGGGTTAATGGGCAGCACCCTGAGGCATCCAGCATGATGGGGGAAGTGTCCAGAACAAGCAGCTGGGTGCACTGTGACGGATTGCCCTTGGTGATGAGTGGTATCTTTAAAGCTTGTAGAAGCCTTGCAGCATATCAGAGGAGAGGGATGAAGCTTGACACCTCTCTGCACATTCCACTATGCAGGCAGTGATAAGCAAGGCCAATGGAAGAACCAGCCAAGTTTGGAGCCTGGGTGGATCTGCCCAAAAGGTAGATGCGGCTATGTAGATGGGGAGGGGTTGTGGCTCAGTGGTAAAGCATCTGCTTGGCATGCAGAAAGTCCCAGGTTCAATCCCCAGCATCTCCAGTTAAAGGGACTAGGCAGGTAGGAAATATGAAAGATCCTTGCCTGAGACCCTGGAGAGCTGCTGCCAGTCTGAGTAGACAATACTGACTTTGATGGACCAAGGGTCTGATTCAGTAAAAGGCAGCTTCAATTGTTAATGTGTTCATGTGTAGACAAGGTGGATGTCTAGCACAGCCTGCCCTCAAAATTGTCAGTTAAATGAAATAAGAAGTGACAGAGATAAGACATTTAATTGATTTAAACAATCAAATAAATAAAAACTAGTTGAGCCAACATTCTGTTGTCATGTGTCATCATTAGGGGGTGTCAGGGCAAGAGAATTTTTTGAGTATCCGTACTGAACTCAAGTTGCTACCTGATTTGCGTTGACCATGTCAACAGAAATAGCCAATATTCTTGTGCTGCTGAAGTCCTCACAAACATAGCTAAGGTTTTTAATTAGCAATTATTTTATCTATGTGAGCTAATTAGTTGCTTTTCTTTCTCTTTAAAAAACTATAACTTACAATAAAAGTATGAATGGTTGAAAGCTCATAATCAATATTAGGTGAATATTTTTATATTCATTGTTATTCTTATTCTTCTTAGAAATCAGACCATGTTTTCTTTGCCAGTATCATTAAAATACAGCTGTACAACTGGAGCTTGGGGGAAAAATATTTTAGACTCATTATAATAGGCAGTAAAGAGCTTATCAAGGCAGTATAACAGGTTGTTTCATCACAGAAAGAAGCATGTCTTAAATGTGTTTGGTTTTTTAATATGTTATAATTTCTATTGTCATATCAAATCATCAAATATATATTTAAAAACATCAAATCACATTACAATGCTGTGTGCTATAAAAAGAGAAAAAAGAGGAACATGTTTTATGACAGCCACTTCAAGATGAAAATCCAGTATTGTTCAAAGCCTCATTAGTATGCAAAAAGTCAACAAAAAGCCCCCTAATGGGTAACAATAACATGCAGTTCAAAAACCTAAGGTTAATAAACCTCCAGGCAATAAGCCACTGCTGGATTTTAAAGGATGCCACTCCTAAACATTGCAGATTTTTCAAAGCAAACTATGAGATACAGTGTAAAAACAATAAAACAGATTTTTTTTAAAAAAGGTAGTAAGCAGTGTTTCAGTGATTTCACAGATAATAACAGGTATATTCTTGCATGAGCCCTAATTTCATATCCCAAATCACTGCCTGATCCCCATTACTGAAGCAGACATTACGGATAGAGAGGGGGAACACAACGCACGGCTGCTACTCTCATAGGCAGCCATGTGAATTGTGTCATATGCAGTTTCACTCTGTTTCCCTTTTCCAGTATCTTGTTTATTAAGAAACAATTGACAATGCTGTTTCTTCTCACTACAGCATTCACCTCCTTGCCACTGGACCCAATTTATATTATTTAGTTGGGAGTTTCTTCAACCTTTAATCTGTATATCCCCTCTGTAAAGAAGACTGCTCACATCTCCTTGGAATTAAAAACAGGAATATTGTTCAGGTTCATGAACAAAGTGTTCATGAATTACAGTGAACACAAGTACAATCCAAGCACTCGTTTTTGTTTGAAAACCCCAGCTTTTAACATGGATTATCCCAGTTTGGAACTAAAGTTGTTTGTTTTCCCATCCAAGCTAATGAAATTCCATAGAACTGTTGTCATTAAAACTAACATCTAGTTTCAGCTTCATTTGTGCACAAATGAAATATAAACAGTGTAAAAATGCTGTGAAAAAAATGAGTCTGGATCACCAGCAACCAAAATGGCTACAATGAAATGGCTCATAGTAACAACATATGTAAAAAAAAAAAAAAAAAAAAGGAAAGGAAAGAGGCAAAGTTGTATATTCTATTTAAAAGACACAAGTTGATGATACCCCCCCAAGCAAGATGCAATTATGTAGGTTTATGCAGAGATTGGATAAAGATAGGTATGTTGGGGAGGGGCTGTGGCTCAGTGGTAGAGCATCTGCTTGACATGCGGAAGGTCCAAGGTTCAATCCCCGGCATCTCCAGTTCATGGGACTAGGCAAGTAGGTGATGAGAAAGACCTTTTGTCTGAGACCTGGAGAGCCACTGCCAGTATGAGTAGACAATACTGACTTTGATGGACCAAGGATCTGATTCAGTATAAGGCAGCTTCATGTGTTCACATTTGTCTCCCACTGAATTCCCCCACCTTCAGCTTTAGTAGTCGCAATTCATCTGGATATGTTTGTGATTTGCTATTTTTGTGGAATGTTTTATGGAAACGTTGGAGTTCCAGAATTTATAAAAAGTGCTGAGCGTATAGTTGCAAACATCAGCTTTCTACCCTGAGGAAAGTGTAGTGGGGATACCACTCTGCCCTGGCTCTATCATCATTAATTGGCTAGGGCTTGGAGAATCTCAGTAGAGCAAGATAACTGCACTATGAATATGGGGCCTGGCTGTGGGATGGCTTCCCTACTATTACTGATAAGGTGCACATTCCAATGTAAGAAAACAGGCTTTAACAAATTGAAATGTCAACCACATGGGCTTGATTGGAAGGTGACTTCAGGCCACACAAGTTAAACAGCAAAATAGAATATAGCCAAAGTTCTCTATTCAACAGCACAAAATAGCCCTCGAACAGTATTATAAACACAAATCAAATTGCAAAGGACTTTAAATGGGGAGCAAGAAGGACCCAAGCAACCTGGTCAGTCTTGAAATAGTCCATCACCACTCCACATCCAGAACAGTCTTTTTTAAAAAAAGCAAAATCTTTGCTCATGTTTCCTTACATTAAAAAAAAAACCCTAAAAGATCTCTGCATTCCACGTACACTAGGATCTAGCTAACATGCAAACTACAAGACTACAAGAAATATATGTCTGATTACTTGTGAGAATGTATGCTAATACAGAAAATTTCACTTGGCATTTTTTGTGGGCATTATCACTTGAGCAGCTGCCGAACCTGAATGGAGCAGGGACATCACTAGTCCACAATCTACCCTTAGATATGAAGCTATGAGCAGTCTGGGGGACATACACGGTTACCACAAAAAGAAAAAATGGCATTGACATTATCCGGAAGGGCCTACTGCATTTATCAACCAGCTTTATGGAACCCTTGATTGGTTCTATATCTCTTTATCTGTTGGGGTCCCATAACATTAACAATGACTGTATAAACTCTTTAATTGGTGGTAGCTCAGCCTGCCCACTCTTTTGTGGATTCTGACTTTGAAAGATTTTTTTATTTTTTCTCTTTTTCCCCCCTGACAAAGAGCTCGCATCAGTTCTGGCAGTGGGTAAAAGCTGTTGGAACATGGCAATTGACCTCATCTAAAATAACTTGGCTTGTACAAACATGCTCAAACAGGACTCTACTTGTACAACAGATTTATCCGAAACCTGGCAAATAGAGTGCAAATCTGAAAAGCAAGAGAAGGACAATGATTTTAATCAGTAAGAATAAGTTGATGCAGAATAAAAAGAAATTGAGCAAACAGTTCTCTCTAAACCTGTTTAATCTATTTAATTAAAATTGTAGCCTATAAAAATGCAAGCAGCTGTAGGACAGTTTTTCTTCTCTGTGCCCCCTAGCAACTCTCTTACCCTTACATTGTGCTGCAAATTTAATGAAACTCCAATGAGTGGCTTGGCTTGTAGAAAATTTGATAACCCAACATATTTGGTCAAGTGCCCTATCCTTGTACGTTACACCCCCACACACACCTCAGTATTACAGAGAGGTAACAGGAATTTCCACAATTTTACTTGCTGGCATAGTGGTAGGTTTTTGTTTTTGTTTTAATTCCATAGATGGCTATCTGTAGATGATCTTTTGAAAGAAATGCTGGTGGGGGTGGGGGTGTCTGTATTTGCCATCATATGTCAGTTTTCATTTTAAACGCTATAAGGAACTTCAGTTAGTATGCGCACTATACATATCTGTAAATGAACTGTCAAGTTAAATTATAAAACAAGGAATGATATGTAATAAGAGATAAGTAAATGTGCAACAAGATGGATAAAAAACTGTCAAAACACTGGTCTTGCAAACTATGCATAATTTCCTATATCTTTCCCTTTCACAAACTTTTTTTCAAAATGAAAATCAATGTGTCTTTCATGAAGGGTGCAGGGTATTGAGTTGGTACCTTCAAGGCACTACAACGACACTGAAAAAATAGCACTATTCGTATTCTGTTGTATCGTGGAATCATATTATAGAAAAATAATGAAGCACTATTAAGGTGACAACAACTGGAGGGAAGCAAAAAACAAAAAATAACAGGCAAAGTTAAATCACTACTATTCAGAAAGCAATGCTAAATTGCAAAATCAAAAATTAACAGTTTATTTGAGGCTATCTCTTTTTTTAAAAAAATTAACTACATTAAGTATTAAATATGTAGAAAAGCTATATAGTTTGGAGGATTCAAATACTATTTACAGTTGCACAATACAATACATTTTTGTTGCTCAAAGTTATCATTTGTATCAAAAGAAGCCAATATGTGAAGCCTTACATCCAACATTTACTCAGGATCAAACCAAATAGAACACTGAAATATGTGTGATTGGATTTTCCCTGTATTTTAAAGGAAATTGCAGATATAAGCCTCCAAAATTGAGTCAGGATTATAGTAAGGGGGAGGAAGAATTTAACCCAGGGGTGTCGAACTCAATTGTTATGAGGGCCGGATATGACATAAATGCCACTTGGAAGGGCTGGGCCATGCCTTGCCAGCCCAAATTGAGAGTGGTGGGGTGGCTGCCTTGGATGGGCCACTTAAGAGCTCTCAAAGGGCCAGATCCAGCCCGTGGGCCTTATGTTTGTCACCCCTGGTTTAACCCTTCCCAATTTCACCAATTGCAGTCAGCACCCATGGTCTGTGATTATACTGAAAGAGGAAAAAAGACAAGCAATCTCTCTTTGGTTGTCTTTTTCCCTTCTAGGGTTCAAAACAACCTGAAGGAGTGGGGTTTTGATCAGCAAAACTGCAACAGATGGGAAGGGTAGAATTGCTTTTTTGGCACACTGGAGTGAAGTCTGCAGCTGCAACGTATTCTTAAAATGCCAGCTTTTCTGCTCAGACTCGCCTAATTCTCCCAGTCCATTCAGGTCCCATAGTCCCAGTCCCCCTCAATTTTTCAGCAGTGGAAAAACTGGGTTGAATCCATTGAATTGATCTTCTGCTAACTCATCTGGTTTGGCCTTCATTTTGAGATGGTGGATGAGTAGGGTTGTCAGGTCTCTCTTTGCTACCAGCAGGAAGTTTTTGGGGCTGACCCTGAGGAAGGCGGGGTTTGGGGAGGGGAGGGACTTCAATGCCATAGAGTCCAATTGCCAAAGCGGCCATTTTCTCCAGGTGAACTGATCTCTATCAGCTGGAGATCAGTTGTAATAGCAGGAGATCTCCAGCTAGTACCTGGAGGTTGTCAAACAAGGGGCCACAAGTGCTAAATGGACGTCTGGAATTCAAAGAATAAGCACAAGTACAATATACTAAAAATAAGGCAATGGAGACACTAATGCTGCTGAGACGTCTTATCCAGCCATCCGTATAACACTATGAAGGCATACTCCTTTGTTCCATGAATGAAGACTCAAGCTCACGGAAGGACTGAACGCTTGAAAAAATTCTTCATGAAATGGGATTTTTACCAGAAGCCCATTGCGCATGTCTTTTCTATACGGCTACATTGTATTAATTTTTTGAATGCAGACTTTTATATTGTGAATGCTTATGTTGCGTCTTTATACTGATACGCCTATGCAATTTCGTCAACTTTGCTTACCTTGGACTGTTGTCCTTTTTGTCTTACAACTGCGGTTGTTCTTTTGAGGCTATTCCTCAATATATTTCCTAACAGCATTAGTGTCTCTAAATATTATCGAAGGCTTTCATGGTCAGAGTTGATTGGTTCTTGTAGGTTATCCGGGCTGTGTGACACGCAAGGAGAGAGACACCATCAAGACCCTTAATGCAGATCCAGAAATCATTATTCTACCAGCTGACAAAGGCGATGCCACAGTGATAATGAAAACAGAAGAATACAAAAAGTAGATCGAGGAACTTCTGGACCCTGCCACATACAAAAAACTAAAACGAGATCCAACTTGCAAAAAATACCAGGAAAACTAGCACACTGATCAAGAATTCCACTCTTCATCCGGACACACACAGAAAACTATGCAAGACAGAAGCACAACCACCACGATTATATGGACTACCTAAAATTCATAAGGATTCCGTCCCACTCTGCCCCTTGTGAGCACCATTGGTTCCCCAACATATGAATTAGCTAGATATTTGACCACCCTCCTACAGGACCACATTGGAAAAACCACTTCTTACATCAAAGATTCAACTCATTTCATCAACAAAATCAGTCCGTTGAGACTTAATCCACAGGATATATTAGTCAGTTTTGATGTTGTATCCCTTTTTACCAAGGTTCCAGTGAAAGACACAATCTCATTGATTAACCAGATTTTTCCAGAAGATATAACAGCCTTATTTCACCATTGTTTGACAACAAGTTATTTCCTATGGGATAAATAATTTTATGAACAGAATGATGGAGTAGCTATGGGAAGTCCACTCAGTCCAGTAATACCAAACTTTTACATGGAATATTTTGAAAAGACAGCATTAGAATCGGCACCTTACAAACCTACAGTCTGGTTCAGGTTTGTAGATGATACATTTACTATTTGGAGCCATGGTGAAGAAAAATTAATGGACTTTCTAAACCATCTTAATAATATCCATCCAAACATTCAGTTTACCATGGAAAAGGAAATTGAGGGTAAACTCCCATTTCTTGATACCCTTGTCATCCGTAAAACAAACTTTCAGTTAGGTCACAAGGTCTACCGGAAACCAACTCACACAGATCGCTACTTACACAAAAACTCCAACCACCACCCCGACAGAAAAGAGGAATAATCAAAACATTAATGGACCGTGCAAGACGGATCTGTGAACCACAGTTTCTCAAGGAAGAAACTAATCATCTAAATCACTCACTGCTAGCAAACGGCTATTCCAGAAATGAAATCAGAAGGGCCATTAAACCAAACAAAAATCAGAAAACTCAGGAAAAACAGTCTCCCATAGGAAAGGTATTCTTGCCATTTATTAAAGGAGTCACTGATAGGATGGAGAAACTTTTGAAAAAACATAACCTACAAACGGTGTTTAAACCCACCAAGAAAATACAACAGATGCTACGATCAGCAAAAGACAAAAGAGACCCCCTCACCTCTGCAGGAGTATATTGTATACCGTATATACCCCTGCAGGGGGCCGCTGGAGGCCACTCCTGGCCAGGAAAAGGCGGCGGGGGCAGCTGAGCAGCCGCTCCCGGCCGGGGAAAGGTGGTGGGGGCGGCTGAGCGGCCTCCCTGCGGCTGCAGGGGGCGGCCGGGAAAAGGTGGCGGGGGCGGCTGAGCGGCCTCCCTGCGGCTGCAGGGGGCCGCTGGAGGCCACCCCTGGGGGCAGCTGAGTGGCCGCTCCCGGCCGGGAAAAGGCGGTGGGGGTGGCTGAGCAGCCTCCCTGCAGCTGCAGGGGGCTGCTGGAGGCCGCTCCCGGCCAGGAAAAGGTGGCGGGGGCGGGGGCCGCTGGAGGCCGCTCCCGGCGGGGAAAGGCGGCGGGGGCGGCTGAGCAGCCTCCCTGCGGCTGCAGGGGGCCGCTGGAGGCCGCTCCCGGCCGGGAAAAGGTGGCGGGGGCAGCTGAGCGGCCTCCCTGCGGCTGCAGGGGGCCACTGGAGGCCGCTCCCGGCCAGGAAAAGGTGGCGGGGGCGGCTGAGCGTCCTCCCTGCGGCGGGATTGTACTTGTGCTTATTCTTTGAATTCCAGTACCTGGAGGTTGGCAATCCTATGGATGAGGTGGTAAAAAAAGATTAATTTTAAATATTAACTAATTTATCCGAAGGAGTTCAGAATGCTCACAGTTCCTTGTTGCATGTTCTTAGTGTATTTAGAGATGTACATTAATTTAAATGTTTGCACAAAAAGAGTGAAGCAGCTCCAAGACAGGCCAGAATGTTCATACAATTGGTAGACGTCTCAGTAGCTCACTCATCACTTCAAAATAGTTATATGAATTCAACCCAGTGACAGTCCTATCCTCTATAATGCAGCTTGTGTGGTTCCTCCTCCATACATACGGCTGCCAATAATCAGTTGTGGCCACTATGTTTTGTTTTAAAATCCCATTGCTCACATTTCCAAATGCATGGTTAAAATAATGCCTACGTGCATGTGAATAAAAGTTATGGCAGTCCTTTGGTTTCTCCAGGGTCACATTCTATACACAGATGTGTATTTTATGTATACATACATCATGTCTGACTGCAACAATAGTTATCAAGGAAGCTTATCCACAAAGACTCCTATTGGTGGCATACTTAAACCCTGGAATTTTCTAGCTGCATTTTATGAGAATATATAAATGTCTTGGAAAAACCCAGGACAACAGAAGAATCTTATACCCAACTGTTGTTACATATAAGCTTTTGCACTTCACATAGCTACTAGTTCTGGAAGGCAATGAAACTGCTCTCCCTTGTGTGTCCTCTATGATAAACTCCTCTCCATCACATATGGTATGTGACACACGATAAAACTTCTCTTGCACATCAAAGTTAAACTGTAAATAATTGCTCTCTCTGCCATCCACGTAACAGGCTGGGCTCCCTAGCCAAATGCACAGGATCTCGTACAACCGTGCATTCTGTTGTTGTCACAAAGTACTGCACTCTTGGGGCTCACATTATCAAAAAGAAACTTCAGATAAATTACATTATTGAATTTGGTTGGGGGCTACATTTTCTTTTCTCTACCCAGAAACTGACACGTATTCAAAATGTGCAATTTACATGCACAGGGACACCATTAAAGGGTATTTTTTACAACTGTTGCCAATGTAAATTTGGACATTTGGAAGGGAAAAGTCTGCAAAGAAAACAGAGCAAAACAGACAAAGATTTGTACAATCACTACTTTTATGAATGTAAGCTATATCATCGGAGGGGTTTATTGCCCTTTCAGCCCCTAGTGTTACAAAGCATCCCACCACCAAGAATTAATGCAAAATGCATTATTCAAGTGCTATTTTTAGTTGCCCAACATCAAATTCCTAAGGACAAGTGCCCAAAGTCCTATCAAATGAAGATCACATTTAAAAAAGAAAACGGCTTTTTAGTTTACAAATAATCCAAGTCTTTGACTAGTTTTAATGAGAGAATTTGCCAAATAATGAGTAAAATATTTTTAAAACCCTAAAAATCTATTTTAAAAAACTCTGAGGAATAGAACCTGCTCTTAATTTTAAAAAATGCCAGTGTTGGAAATCATGGGCAACAGTCTGGAAGCAATGAGGAAGCAGAGAAATTCCCAATGAGAATGATGTAAAAGGCAGGAGAGTGTGTTATTTATCTCAGTTGAGGGAGTAAAGACTGAAATGAATGAAAACTAAGAATGAAGACTAAGAATGAAAACCATTCATGTCATGGGGCATACACCAAAGAGGCTAACACATTAACAGCCCATTCCTGACCTCCAAGGATGAAAATCCTTTGGAGGCCAGGAAGGGGTTGTGGCGGCATTTGGGCCCCCTGCGCCAGCGTCGCCATTATTTACACTGACTAGGATGGGCCCAACGCCGGCAGGGAGGCCTGGACATCTCCTCCTGGGGCTGCCATGGCAGCACCACCCAGGTACAACAGCTGGGCCTTTTGCTGGTGTCCCACCAGCACAAAGGCCCGCAAAGGCATCCAGGGGGGTGTTCCCGGGGTGTGCCGTGGGTGGAGCTGCCAGCAGGCAGCTTCCTGTCCCCTTTCAGCCCAGCACACCAGCAGGGAGAAATGCCCCATTTAAAATGTAAAGAGCCGGCAAAGGGCTTTTTAAACCCTTTCAGTGGTTAGGAAACAGGTTTGGAGGAACTGTGGCAGCACCTCGGCCACACCATCCCCAGGTGCCAAAAGGTGAGGAATGGGCTGTTATTGTAGGTTTTCTCAAGGAAGCATATGTCAACATAGGGTTGCCCACCTCCAGGTAGAAGCTGGAGATCTCCTGCTACTACAACTGATCTCCAGCCGATAGAGATCAGTTCACCTGGAGAAAATAGCCGCTTTGGCAACTGGACTCTATGGCATTGAAATCCCTCCCCTCCTCAAACACCTCTCTCCTCACTGAAGTCCCTCCCCAAAAATCTCCAGGTATTTCCCAACTTGGAGCTGGCAACCCTATGTCAAAAGGTGCACTAGACCTTGCTCTCCAGATCACATCCACAGGTTTTACCTACCCTTCTCTATGCTCCACTTTTGTCCTGCATTAAGGATTCATCATGGTAAAAATGAGAAGGTGTAAAAAGATGTGGGTTGAATACAGCTAAACAGTTGTTAACTGTATTCTACTGGCTTTCTAACCTAAATCTTGATTGTCTGGGCAAAAACCAAATTGCTGGGCCACATTCCTGGACCCTGCTTACCGTTTATACCCGTGTATAAGCCGACCCGCATATAAGCCAAGGTGCCTAATTTCTCCCAAAAAATGGGGAAAAATTAGGCACCCGTGTATAAGCCGAGGGTCGGCTTATAACCCCTCCCCCCCAGCAGGCTTACCTGGTGCATAGGCAGGCGGCGGCAGCAGGGGGCCCCCCACGGCCCAGGAGGCCCTCCCAGGCCGGTGCCAGCCGGGAGGAGCCGAGCGCGCCTGGCGGCGATGGTGGCACGGCCCTGCAGCAGCCGCAGGAGGCCCTCCCAGGCTGGGAGGAGCCAGGCGCGTCCGGCGGCGATGGCGCCGCAGCCCTGCAGCTGCAGCAGAAGGCCCCCCCAGGGTGCTCCTGGCCGAAGGGAACCGCGCGGGCCCAGCGGCAATGGCGGCGGTGGTGGTAAGTTCCCCCCTCCCTCCTCCTCCCTCCCCCCTTCCTCCCCTCCCCTACCGTGTTGACCCGCGTATAAGCCGAGGCCGGCTTTTTCAGCCCTTTTTTTGGGCTGAAAAACTCGGCTTATACACGAGTATATACGGTACTTTACAAATGAGGATCTGAAGGGTTCTTCATCTCTTTTGCTTCCCTGCTCCTTCCTCTTAGATGCAACCTACCATTTGTTTATCTTTGCTAACACCTCTAGTGTGTTTTGCAAATTCCTGGGAAACTATTACAAAAATATTGAACAGTCTGTGACACTGTAGATCGGTTTTAGCCTATTTTCATATCACATTTTGCTTTGCTTTGCTTTCTTTTTTAAATACCCCTGCCTCTGATTCTGGTACAGAAAGGAAGAAATGCATTTTATAGGTCTCCAGATCCCATGCCTCTAAATTGTGCTTTCTGAAAAACTGGCAATTTCTGCACAAAACCAGGAGATTGAATGCAAGGTTATAATTCAGTTTTGGGTTTTCAGTTGATGGCATAAACCACAAGAGCCAGTTAGTTTATGAACGGAAGAAGCAATGGCACACAGAGTGAATTACTGCTGGGTATTTGAACAAAGTGAACTTGTCTGCTAACTAAAGTTAATGCCTCCTTCAGGTTTTTTTCCCCATTGTAGCAAGAAGTAAATAAGTTAAGGACACGCACACACAACAAAACCAGTGTGGCATTGGTTAATTATAGGAAAACCAATCATGGGTGTTTTCGACTCTGACCCAGTTATAATTATTATTACCAGAGTAGCTTGGGAGCCACTTCTGCCTGGTTGAATCCCACACCACTCAGGTAACATCAGTAAGAAAGAACCATTTTGAATGGTTGAAGGGTTCACAAAAATTGAGGTCAAGACTAACCTTTCTGCACACCCAAACTTACTTGATTTGTTGGCATTTCTTCATCAAAAATACAACAACAACAAAAAAAGACTATTACTTGATTTGATTGGGATTGCCACCCAAACTCATATTCAGGTAATATTACCTGGGAGTGGGGCTGGAGAAGCAATGTAGCTTGTTGTTGGCAAGGATTATGTGACATCTGCTCATGAGGCTCAGTTAGTGGCTGATATATTAATCTTGAATTTTATAGTCAGTCTCTGTGGGTTTTGCTTTTTTTAAAAGAAAGTATTTAACTGTTAAGTGCTCAAGACTTGGGGAAAAACAAATAAGAATCTCTCACACAGGAACTTCTGCTTGCACATTAACTGAATGGATAAAGAGCCAGTTACTACTGGAGCAACAAAAACAGAGACCAGAGGCCACCTTTTCTGTCTCTAAGACATGCTCTGCTATTGTCTCTGAAGAAAGCCTGAGCAAATCATGGCATGAGCAAAGGGTCGAATAAAGATCTGTTTTCTATGATCTTCCCCCAACATTTTTGTAGTAGTTCACAGGAGGAGATGGAAAACATCTGGTAGCCTAACCAATTAATGTGTTTAATTTGCATAATTAGAAATTTGCATAATGTGAAAAATTGGCTGCCCAGATTTGGGGGATTTGAATATGGCAACTCTACCACAAAGCAACTGCTAAAATACAGTAAAGAGACAACAGATTCATTTTTCTTCTGAAACATTCCATTTTCAAACTCTCAAGTCATGCATGGCTCTCTTCCTAGAGAAAGATTTGTTGTAGAAGGAGTGAAAACACATTCTCAGGAAGTGTCACAACACTTGGCTTGTGTCATTTGGAGTAAAACTGATAGGAGAAAAATGCCATTCAGATGTAACTTTTTCTTCCAAAAATTATTAAAACTCTTGTAAAGGGATATCATTTCTGACACAGCAATGTAGTCTTTCAGAAATTCAAGGTCTAAATGAATCACAGATTTGCAAATGCTAGCCTTGTCTAATCTGTTGCATAAAAATATGTTTGTCAAGATGCAGTTGTCTTTCAAATTGCTGGAATTCATTCAAGAGGCAACAGCTCAACCTGCTTTTCCATCAAGTGTCAGTCACAGAACATTTTGTAGACGTAAACATGGATAATGGGAAGAATAATAATGTGTCTCAATAGGTATTATAAAACTATAATTCCTTCCAGGGTTCATGCAATGCCATAAATTGTAGGCATAAACTCAAGCAGCTGAGTACAAGGAATCAAGTTGAAATGATGAAATTATAGCTTTTTCTAATCCCCAGGGGAAAACATACATTTTGTATAAGAACAACTGTAACATTTTAGCCATGGCCCCATCTCTGAAAAAGCAGAGTACTCATTGAAAGGCTGCAAACAACAGGGAAGGTGTTTGGAAAATAAATCAAAGGGAAGAAGTTAAAAAAAATCTGGGCCCAATCCAACATCAGCCAGGTAATGTACCTGCTTAAACTAGGAATTATTAAATATATTTGTAGAACCTAGCTTTCATCTCTTTAAGTAGGTGGTAGACCTTTATTACTACAGGTAAAATATGCATGCCTTGTATTAATGTCAGGGAGCTAAATAAGCTAGCTTGCCAAAGCACAAAGAAAAATTAAATTTTGTACTATAGAAGTTTCCCACACCAAAAGACCACCTACAAAGTCACAATTGTGAAAGCAAATGAAAGTCTTTGATAAGAAGAGAAGCAAAAGTTCTTTTCTTATTTATAAAAAGTGTACAGATTTTTCTAATTTAAAATTGCCAGTTTGAATGCACAGAGGGAAAATGACAAAAACATGACTATTAAACATGGTAGTCATGACTAAAAAAAACACCTCTTTAAAAGTTGTCCAGGTACATAATATTCTATATACTTAATTTTTAAAATGGGTTCTCAGGTGTGGAACAGCAGTGTTTCCATTGTCGTCATTGTTCACAGGTAGGAGAGTTGACAGAATTTGTGATATTAGAGTACATATGAATGCTATAGGAGCACATACACAAGTGCTCAAATAATGGAACTACGTGGAATGTAACAGTAGTGGCTTGCACAGTGGGTCATCACACTGCTGAAGATGGAGGGGTATGAGGTGCCCTTACCAGAGGGCATCAGGAGGCAGTGATGGTGATGGCAGGGCTGTAGTTGCAGTGCTGTAACAAAATGGTTATCAGAACCTAGAACAGGAACACTTGATAACATGACTGGTCGAAGCTAGGTTCACCAGCGCTCCTTGATGGAAGCTGTAATCCTCCCTGCAACCCATCGTGTGAGCCACTGCGTCACCCCTTCCTCTTTCAAGAGGCTGAGAATTGTTGTATCATCATGCTGCTTCCAGCCACATGGCATAGAAACTTCTTTGCTGCCACATTTGGCAACAGCCTCACCTCACATTGAGACAAACAGTTAGCCAATAGGCCAGCCTTGAATACTTCTGTAACATGGTTCAGACTATGGCTAATCGTGATTCAAATGCTGACTCTCAATATGTGCCGCACCCACTATATGTGCTTGGGAGGTGCTGGCTCTGTTTTGCCCATTTTCCTATCAGACAAAAAAAGACTGAAACCATTGGAATATCATTTCTGAAATGTCTATCTTCTTCTCTAGATGTTGTGCCTTCTGTAGGGCCATCATTAATACTGACAAATTCTCTTGGATCCACCAGTGTATTAGGGTGGAACATTAAATCAGAAGATGTAACATTAGGAAGAACTTTCTGACAGTTACAGAGGTTCCTCAGTGGAACAGGCTTCCTCGAGAGGTGGTGGGCTCTCCTTCTTTGGAGGTTTTTAAGCAGAGGCTAGATAGCCATCTGACAGCAATGGTGATTCTTTAAACTTAGGCAGATCATGAGAGGGAGGGCAGGAAGGGTTGAATTAGTTATTGGTTCTCAGGGCCCTTCTTACATGATCAGGGTAATGTCGATCACCTCTTTGGGGTCTGGAATCAATTTTCTTCCAGGCAAGATTGTCCAGGGGCATTATCGCACCATGTCTGGGAAACATGTGGAAAACACCTAAAGAGCGATGGTGCTCAAGGCGATTTGCTATTTTCCCCTTGCAGTTCTGCCCATTCTAACGTCTCTGAGATGTCTCTGAAACGTTAGCCTTCTGAGCGCACCTCCAATGAAACAGCGCTCCCAAGAGATAAGGGGGCGTGGAGGAGCACCGCCTAATCGTGACGTCGCTTGGGTTCCCCCCACACCCCTCTCGTGATGTCAGTGCACCTGCGCGGTATCATCAATGCATCCGGACGATAGGGCAATGGGCTCACTTCTTCCCCTATGGCAGGGAAACCCTAATCACAACCAATGCAGGCATTCCCCCCCCCAAATAAACCAAAATGAGCCGTTCCTTGCACAGAGCTGATCACAGAGCTGCCGTCTTTGCGGGCGTTGGTGCAACAATGTTGCATTTTATCACTGGGACGAGGGGGAGAAAGATAAAAAACAGGCAGGGAAAACTTTGTAATGGCACTGGAGAGCCCTGACTTTTGTGTGTGTGCATGTGTGCGCGCGCGCATGCGGGTGGGCGCTCTCTCTATTCCTCAGTCTCTCTCCCTTCCTCCTCGTGCTGCTTCCCCCTCCCCCCTCTGCCACTCACAGCAATTTTGCTACTTTCCCAGCCCTCACCCTCCTCTGCACAAGCACTTATGGGGGGGATTTAGTAGCAGTAAAGATTGGTGGATGCAAACAGGAGGGGAGGGGGAAGGTGGTGGGAGGAGAAAGGCTTTTCATTGGGTGTTGCAAAAAGAGGGGAGGAGAACAGAATAGCGTTTGTAATTGAACGCACCCCTTGGCTTGCCGGTTTTGAAACGACATAAGGAAATACATCGTGGTATAGGCGTTTTCGGAAAAAACATATGTCTGGCGCTTCCAAAGCATTTCCAAGCTGAAACGGGAGTTCTGTGGTGCGTGGGGGAAAGAATGTATCGTTTTTAAAGGGTTTGAGAGACGTTTCCCAAACTGGGTGTGATAAGCCTCCAGGGATTATTTGCCATCTTCTGGGCATGGAGTAAGGGTCACTGTGGGGGAAGGGAGGTAGTTGTGAATTTTCTGCATTGTGCAGCGGGTTGGACTAGATGATCCTGGTGGTCCCTTCCAGCTCTATGATTCTACGATCCTAACACCCCTCCCCAATTCTAAAGAAGGAAAGTACAAGAACACAGCCAGAAAGAACACAGCAGAAATAAATATTGAACTCACCCAAAACTGTCATTCTGAAGCACCAAAATCTACCGTCTCTGCCAGATTGGGGACCCATGCTCTAGAGTGTAACTTGCATGGCTTGTAGAGAAGATCTTCCTGAATATAAGAGGCATATGTGGGATCCCTAATTTCCTGAAACTGGTTCTTGCACTCCCTATGTATACTTTGAGTGAAGGAAAGAAAATGGGAAACAGTTCTAATGAGTTATGTGGGATCCTCTGTGCTCACCTGCAATTGGATCAGGATCTTATGCATAAACTGAGGGGAGGAGAATAATGTAAGCTGCTTTGGGTCCCCATTTGGGGGAAAGGCAGGGTATACATTAAGTAAGTAAATAGAGAAACAAACAAATAATAAAGACGTATGGGTTAACTATATGCAAATGCTGGGGAAGGAGATATTTCAAACAAATAAGGAACAAGCAAGAGGGTGTTCAGCTCTTTCCCCGCCTGCATTTCTGTATTCCAAATAAACCTGCCATCCATCACGAGTTACTCCTGTATAGGGTTGTCAACCTCCAGGTGGTGGTTGGAGATCTCCCTTAATACAACTGGTTTCCAGGCAACAGAGATCAGTTCCCCAGGAGAAAATGGCTGCTTTGGCAATTGGACTGTATGGCATTGAAGTCCCTCCCCTCTCCAAACCCCACCCTCCTCAGGCTCCACCCCCAAAATCACCAGGTATTTCCCAACCTGGAGCTAGCAACCCTGCTCCTGTAGTTAGGTGCAAATGATCCTGTAGTGATATCTTATTGCGCCATGTGGATTTGAAATGGAGAGTGGGTGGGTTGGAAAGTATTAAACAACTATTTTCTGGTGTCTCTTCTCAGATCCCCCCAATTGAAGTTTCAGTTTTGTTTTTGTTTTTTGTACTGGTTTTTGTAATGCATTCTGTACCATTATGCAGGGCCGTAGCCGGGGGTGGGGGGAGGTGAGGAGGGCAGCCGCCACCCCTGTGGCATGCAGAGAGGGCAGCAGAACTGCCTCTCCTACAGGTGGGTAGGAGAGGCAGTTCTGTCACCCTCTCTGCATGCCACAGGGGTGGCGGCTGCCCTCCTCACCTGCCTCACCCCCAGTTACAGCCTTGGAACCATGGACAGTTAAAATGGCAGAAATGTTCTAATACATTGAATAAATAAATAAATCATTGTTTACAAAAACCTCTAACATTGATCTGTTACATCTGTTTTGCTCATAATGTGTAGTTAACCCATTAACTAGAGCATTTAACTTACAAAGTCTTTTTTTCTTTGTCTTACAGGAGGTTTCTTTTATACACATACTTTTCTATTGTCCTACTTATTGATAATAATTTCAGTGAAAATATGAACAATCCTCATTGTCAACCATTCTGGAATTCCTGTAATTAGATTTAAATTATCTTTGACTTAAATTGCATGTTTAAGGCCTGATAGGGTGTTGCAGTATCACTAGTACCATGGTGTTATATGTGGTGGGTGGGAGGAAACCGCTGTTAAAAGACAAGAAAGATACCCCTGCTTAAAGATTTAAGACAGTGAGCATAATAATTACCTGACAAGTTGATAATAGACTCTAATTCAGGGCATTTAATTTACCTTTTCTCAGACATACCTATTGTAAAGCGTTTAGTGAACTGATGTCTTCATTAAATTTCCTGAAAGACACCTTTCATTGTGTGGTTATTAACTAACACATTGCAGGTCTGTCTCACACTGACAGTATTGCTATGGCAATAGAGGGGAAATCTACCACACTCCATAGGGAATTTGGCATACTAATTATTTTGCATGCAATGCCAGGAAATAAACCTCCATTTAATTTTTAAAAGCACATTTTAAGAAAGTGGGCAGCAAATCCCATTGTAATAAGCCAATTTTTTTAAATTTTTTAAATTGTAAGCATGAAATAGGAAAGAACAGTCCAAACTCACCATAAACAAGGGGGACTTTAGCAGATGATTTCTATGGACGGAAGGATAATTATCTCCAATCACCACCCAAAGACACACACTGCAGACCTTCAGCTCCACTCATGCTGTTCCATGGGATTCCTTGTCTTCCAGGAGCAGCTTGCAGGGAATATATTGGAGTTCAGTAGGAGGAGAAGATGAGAAAGTTCTGCTCCATCAATAGAAATTTCAGGTGGATCCCAATCACAGTCCACAATTACAGCTAATAACTAATTTTATTTTATTTATGATACGTCATTTTAATAATGAGAAGTTATTAGAATGATTTCATGCAGTATTGGTTCAAGTGCCTAGTATATAAATATTGGATGCATTTTTATGCTGGTCTTTCTCCAAAAAGCTGACATATAATATTTTCTCCTCCTCTGTTTTGTTCTCCTAACCCTGTGGAGTGGATTAGGCTGAGAGAAAATGGTTGGCCCAAGGTCACCCAGTGAGTTTCATGACAGAGGAGGAATTTGAACCCAGGTCCATAACTTCTGTAAATGGAATCCACTTTTAAAAAAATCAACAGGGATTGGTTTACAAGAGCCAGAAGTGGACTCTAATCTGGAGAACCAGGTTTGATTCCCCACTCCTCCACATGAAGCCTGCTGGGTGACAGTTCTCTCAGAATACTCTCAGCCCACCTACCTCACAAGGTGCTTGTTGTGGGGAAAAGAAAGGAAGGTGACTGTAAAGCACTTTGAGACTCCTTACAGTAGAGAAAAACAGTATAAAAACAAAATCTTCTTCTTCTTCTTCTTCTTCTCTAATATGGTGTTTTTCCCCCAATAGAAGTTTTAGAGGATATTGATTCATAGGATTGCCACGAGTCAGAAGCAACTTGATGGCACCTAACACACACACACACATCCTCTTGTATCCCTTTCACCTCCAACAAAATGAAGAACAGTTTTGGTGCAGCTGCATTATTTTCAGAATGCAATTTTGGCTTGGGATGGCTGGCCAAGGATTGAGTGAGCCGAGCATCACCTCCAACATTCCCCTGTGCCACATAGCTATTAGGGTTTGGTGCTTTTCAGTGCAGGTGGATTCATGGGAATTAGAGCTGTACAAAAAAAATTCAGCAAATATCGGGTTTGGTTTTATTGGGCCCAGTTTTTTTCTGGTAAACCCTAAATAAGCTGAATACCCATACCAGTAAATACGGGTATTTGGCTTATTTCTAGGTTTACTTGAATAAATTTGGGCCGACATGACCACTTATAGGCATAGAAAAGCAGGCAATACTTTTCTAGGAAGGTTACCTGACTTAAAACACTTCTTCTGGAATACCAGCCTGGCATTGCCAGGCAACCCGAAGATAATGTAACACCCATTTATAAAAAAGGTTCCAGGGGGGACCCAGGAAATTACAGGCCAGTTAGCTTAATGTCTATCTATCCAGGTAAATTAGTGGAAAGCATTATTAAAGATAGAATTGTCAAGCATATAGAAGGGCAAGGTCTGCTGGGCAAAACCCAACATGGCTTCTGTAAGGGTAGGTCCTGTCTAACTAACCTATTAGAGTTTTTTTAAATCATCAATAAGCCTGTGGATATTGTGTATTTGGATTTCCAAAAAGCTTTTGACAAAGTCCCCCACCAAAGACTGCTAAGCAAACTTCATAGTCATGGGATAAGAGGACAAGTCCTCTTATGGATTGAGAGCTGGCTTTAAAATAGGGAGCAGAGAGTAGGAATCTATGGTCAGTTCTCACAATGGCAGGATGTGAGCAGTGGGGTGCCTCAGGGATCTGTGTTGGGACCGGTGCTTTTCAACCTGTTCATCAATGACCTGGAGTTGGGATTAAACAGTGAAGTAGCCAAGTTTGCAGATGACACCAAATTATTTAGGGTGGTTAAAACAAAATTGGACTGTGAAGAGCTCCAGAAGGATCTCTGCATACTGGAAGAATGGGCATTAAAATGGCAAATGAGATTCAATGTGAGTAAGTGTAAAGTGATGCATATTGGGGCAAAAAATCCCAACTTCACATATACACTGATGGGATCTGTGCTGGCAGTGACAGACCAAGAAAGGGATCTTGGGGTGGTAGTGGATAGCTCAATGAAGATGTCAACCCAATGTGTGGTTGCTGTAAAAAAGGCAAATTCTATGCTGGCCATAATTAGATGAGGAATAGAAAATAAAACTGCTGATATCATACTGCCCTTGTACAAATCTATGGTGATACCACACTTGGAATGCATGGTTTGGAGAGAGTGGACAGGGAGAGGTTTTTCTCCCTCTCCCATAATACTAGAAAATGGGGTCATCTGCTAAAGCTGGAGGGCGAGAGATTCAAAACAGATAAAAGGAAATATTTTTTCATACAACACAAAGTTAAATTGTGGAACTCCCTGCACCAGGATGTGGTGATGGCTGCCAGCTTGGAGGGCTTTAAGAGGGGAGTGGACATATTCATGGAGGAGAGGGGTATTCATGGCTGTTAGTTAGAATGGATATTAGTCATGCTGCATACCTATTCTCTCTAGTATCAGAGGAGCATGCCTATTATTTTGGGTGCGGTGGAACACAGGCAGGATGGTGCTGCTGCAGTCGTCTTGTTTGTGGCTTCCTAGAGGCACCTGGTTGGCCACTGTGTGAACAGACTGCTGGACTTGATGGGTCTTGGTCTGATCCAGCAGGGCCTTTCTTATGTTCTTATGTTCTAAGGATTCTCACTGCTGAAGACTCAACACACCCCAGGTGCTAGGGCCGGCTAAACCGAAAGCACACTGTAGAATTCCCTGGGAAGCGAGAACAGGCCCAGGCCCTGACAAATATGCTACAATGGCTGCCAGAACAGTTTTAGTGAGGAAATGGAAACAGGTACTTCTTCTGGACATAGAAGAATGGAAAGAAAAATTAATGGAATATGCCATTATGGCTAAAATGACTAATATGGTAAACAGTGACACGAATTATGAGCAGTTTTATGAAAAATGGAAAGCATTTTATCAATATGTTGAGGTTTAATTTTAACTAAAACAAAATACGAAAGTAGTTGCTAATTAACCGTAGTGAAACCCAACTTAATTTTATATCTGAATAACCATTTTGACTGTAGAAAAACTAAGTATGCTTGATATGTTCGATAAGGTGATTACTTTTCAGTTATATGACTAGAAATGCCAGAATTATTTTCTATAACTTTGGTAACTATTTTGATTGCACAACTGTGTTGAATAGCATGGCAATGTAATCTGTTTGATTTGCTTTTGTATTCTTGTCCTTTTAACCGTATTGCTGATATCCCTATTTTCCCTATTTTCCTTTCATACCCCCTTAATATTTATTTATTTATTTATTAAAAACAGAAGTTCAGTGTTGCCAAGGACTGGCGGAAAGAGCCAATTGGCAGGCTGGCACCTCAAAGTCTGGGGGCTCTCTTCATATTTGGGCACATAGCATGATGTCAATGCAAATTAGCTTCCAAACTGAGAGAAAAAGTTTAAATGCAAGAAAAAATAAGGCATGGAAAACATTTCTTTTGTTGGCAAATGACATCTTGTGAACAGTCCTTTATTATAGTAATCAAAAATATGATTTCAAGAGATGATCATGGTGCGGTGAAATGAAGCCACTAATTGGGGTGACCTTATTTTTGAAAGCAGGTTTTTATAGGGGGGGGGGGGTGATATCAGAGCCAGCCAAAGTCATGACGAAGGCACCTCTTGTGAGGGAGATTGCTCATCTGCATGGGTGAGGAGTCTTCTTCAGAAGCCCAATAAATAGCTGTAGGAGCAGTCACTTTTTAGTTGGATATTATCCCTCTGGACGGGACTGAGTGAGCCCCATCTTTTAAGTGGAAATCTGTGCTGGCCAATGGCCGTAACAATAAATGTAAATGTAAGTGGAAATCAGTCCACTGCCTGGTTGGTCAGACCAAATTGGCTCCAATTACATGACCCCGACCTCAAAAGAGCCCCAACTATTAGGCCCTAACAAAAACAGTCAAAAGATTAAAAAATGGAAGAAAGCACAGAGCTGTGCAACTGAGCAAAGGCAAATAGCCAAACCCAAAAAAGCCGAATGATTATTTGGGAATTGCCTATTTGATTTTGGGAAGCTTCCCAGGTTTTGGCATTAGGTAAAACCAAAACCCCAATATTGCCAAAATAGCTAATTTCAGGTTTATTTTCGGTTCAGGTATATCGATATGCACAACCCTAATGGGAATAACCAGAGCCAGTGTTGCAATGTTGGATGAGAGCAACTGTGTCCTTAAAAGGCTTATGGGCCTCCACAGTGTGAGAGATAGTCAACCACTTGTTTCAGCTGAGCTGGCTCTCTTTCTGCACCACCTTTGTCTCACAGAACAAGGCAGTGAGGGCTCCCTTCTGCTCCACTGAACACTCAAGCATGGTGTAGATGGAGTTCCAGCAAGTGGTGACATTGCTGAACAGGTAGTTTCAGTGCCTGCTTCTCATGTATGAGATGGGTGCCCTTCCCGCTGCATGAAAAGTGACCTGTGAGATGCCAGCATTTCTAGAGGAGATGCCAGAAGGCACAAGTCACAGTGTCCAGACTGGGATTCTCTGCAGAACCCAGACCCAAGACATCCTTAACCATGAGGTGAAGGTGGGGTGTACAGTAAATGCACTTCAAGCCTGATGCTGTTGCTGCTACCTTGATGTTTGCACCACCATCGGTCATCATGAAGCCCATAATGATGTCCCTGCCTACCCAGCCTGCTATCTGTCTGTTGATGGAGGTAGAAATGTTGTCCAACATGTGTGCCTTGTCGAAAATCTCAGCATGGAGCAGAGCCTTCTGACAGCCAGCTTGTTGGCCCTCACCCTGCCCAGCACTGGACTCCCCACCCCCACCCAGAATGGCATCATCTTGCCACCAATGCACCATCAGTGAAAGGTTTCTCTGTGTCTTTATGTGGTGCCTGAAAGCCCTTCACAATGAGAGCATCATAGTCCTGCTCATCATGGTGCAAGAAGGGGTATGTGTACCAGGGATAGGCATCTTGGATTAGTCTGTGGAATCTCATGTCTTCTACAGCTCTGAAGGGCCACCCATCAATAATGATCATCTCGCTGATGAGACGAGATGGTTCCAGAGTCAGGAAGTCGATAGATGACAAACATTTTTCCCTCAACTGATCCAGGCCCTACACAGCTGGCACATGGCAAAATGAGGATACTCCATCACCTGGAAGTGCTTTCAGACCGAGGATGTGAGGGGGCACCCAAGCTGACCAGCAGCTGCAGGCACCCTTAGAGCTGCCACCTGTGAGGAATTCAGGGCAGACACACTGTGTCTAAAGGGCACCGGAAGAGATGGTTGAAGGGGATGGCAGCATCTTGTGGCCCCTCTCCATCTCTTCCTCTTGTGCCACCTCTGGCCTCTCCTCCTGCCTCTCCTTGGAAGGCCTTCTGGGCTCTGGAGGAACCAAAGGAGGAGATGGTGCATGCAATCCCACTTCTAACTTTTCCAGCATCCTCTGGGGTGAGCTCCAGAGTCACAACACTCATCCTCAAAGTTCACCCCAAAAGACAGCTCAGGCACTTTTCCCCCCTGCTGCTGGGTATGCTCAACAACAGCTGGAGGAGAAACCTGTGCAACAGACCCCTGCCCAGTGCCAGCAGCTAAAGTCACCTGCATAGGCGTGCATCAACAAACAGTGCCTCTTCATTGCACCACTCCAGCCAGAAGTCGGGGTGATGGAAGGCAGCTGAGGAGCAGGTCTTTGCACAGATGGAGGGAAAGCCGCAGCCCTCTCTTTCCCCTCTTGTCTTCTCCTTCACCTTTCCCCCAGGGCCCGACTGCGATCCCTTCCTGTCACTTATTGTTCCCTCGGGCCAAACTCTGGCTGACTAATACAGGAAAATTTAGTGCCTAGCTACCTGTCCTGCACTACAACCAAACAGACCCTGAAAGCTTTTGAAGAAGCCTCCCCCAAGGAAACTAGGGTTTTGTTTTGTAAAAATTCACCTAACCTAACCTTGCTTCAAAGTGTAGTTTTCCTTTCCTTTTTCTTTCTTTTTTTTGTTTTGTTTAAAGAACGTAGTGACTTCCTATTGTAGAACCTGTCTAAGGTTAACCTGCAAGTATCCTGGAGATGGAATGTCAAAACTTTTTAAAAAGTGGAAAATAACTGCACTAAAATTTGTCTTGGCTCCTCTACTGCAAGCACTCCAATTCCAGATAAAGAAATTGAGAAGAGCTCCTCTGCAAAGCTACAGCCTGAATTGATAAACAAGTTTTCTAAGGCCGCCCCACTTCAATTGTTATGAAGCTCAGAGTCGATACTGAAAAGGTTTACTGTATGCTAATTAACTATTTGGCAAACAAGATCCTTGACTTTTCTTAATGCCTGCAACAAGCCTAATTAGAAAGAAACTAAAGCCCTTCACCTAGGTTAAAATTCGAGGTTTTTTTAACCAATTCCTAATACGCTCTTATGAAAACTAGCCTCTATTTTAATCTCAATTACTATACCAAAATGGCTCAAATGAAACCTGACAGGAAGAGTACAACAATATAACTCCACCAACACAACAGACCAACACTAAACAGAACCCTCCCCCCCCCAAAAAAAAACCTAAACAAAGGAAGGAAAAAAGGCAACAGCCCACCACAACACCTCAACGCATCAGAGAAGCACAAGCACCAGAAAATGAAGGGAAGGGGGGAGGAAAAAAATCAATGCAAAAAGCTCAAAGTCTCTCCCCCAGATTCTGAAAACCAGAGATTAAGAGAGAGAAAAACATGGAATAGGGGTGAGAAAACACACACAAACACAAAATAAGGAAATACCTTATAAAAACCAGAGCCTCCCTTACAAGGGCAAAAAAATACAAAAAATCTCTGTAACCAATGAACTAAACTGCAAATGCACACACACACACACACACACAAACCAAACCAAACCCCAAGAAACACAGAACCAAACAGAAGACAACCAGTCCCTCAGGCCTTGCAAAGATTGTTGGCCTGTCTTTCCTCCGTCCCAGACCAAAAGAAGACAAAGCATGGGGTGGGGGTGAGGGACCAAGTAAAAAATAGAAGGGGTTAAGAAAGGCCAAAGAAAAAAAACCCCAAGAAAAACACTTCAGAAAAAAACCCAGCAGAGTCATCCACACACACAAAGCGCTAAAAATAATTTTAAAAAACTAAAACTTTAAGAACACAACAGGGAAACCAAGAAACCAACCTCAAGACAATTGAAGGCTCTTTAGGCTTTGTAAGGCCCTGAGGAGTCGGCTCCATGCATTCCTATGGGAGAAGGGGGCAACCCCTTCCAGACCCCATAACTTTGGACCCCCTGACCCAATCTTTACCAAATGTGGGGGGTCTTGCAAGGAGAGTCCCTTCAAGCTACCCTGAAAATTTGGGACCTCTACCTGCAGAAATGCCCCCCCCCCAGGAGCCACGAAAAGCCGCAAAAGTAGTTTAGTGGCTTTAAATGGCCGAATTTTTTGGGAATCCCAAATTTAAAGCCGAATTCCTACCTATACTGGTATAGGGGGATTTGGGATTTCCCAAAGAAGAAAAAAAGGCCATTTAAACCCGTATCCGAATTATACCGAATTTTTTTTTCAACAGTCCTAACCCCTAGTGGTGAGGCAAAATCATGTTTATGTGTTTCTGAACTCAAAATTTAGGGGCTAAAATTGATCAAAGTGACACAATTGATTGTAAAATATGAGATGTAGTATCAATAGTTATCAATAAACTTCCCCTATCATGTATGTTTTGGTGGTGATGGGGAGATCACTTGAAAATATGAAGTTGCCTTATACTGAATCAGACCCTTGGTCCATCAAAGTCAGCATTGTCTACTCAGTCTGAGTAGACAATGCTCTCCAGGGTCTCAGACAGAGGTCTTTCACATCACCTTCTGCCTGGTCTTTTTTAACTGGAGATGCCAGGGATTGAAGCTGGAACCTTCTGTATGCCAAGCAAATATTCTTCCACTGAGCTACAACCCTTCCACACCCAAACATTTTTTTATCAAGTGCATTCAATATTTTTGTTGAAATCATCTGGCAATCCTGGGTGAGGGCCATCTGTACCGTGCTAGTGAGTTGGACTATTGGACTATTGAAGTCTGTAGGATGGCAATATTGATAAACCCGAACTGAAAATAAACCCAAAATTAGCCATTTTGGTAATTTTGGGAATTCAGGTTTACCGGATACCAAAACCTGCGGATAAAGCTGAAGCCAAATAGATGATTCCTGAAAAAGCCGAACAGGTATTCAGCTTTTCAGGTTCGGCTATTCTCCTTTACTCAAAGGCACAGCTCTGTGCTTTCTCCCTTTTTTCTTTCTTTCTTTTTTTTTGACTGGTTTTGTTAGGGCACCAGAGTTGGGGCCCTTTTGAGGTAGGGGTCATGTAATCAGAGCCAGCTTGGTCTGACCAACTGACAGCAGTGAGCTGACCTGATCTGCACTTTAAAAGACAAGGCTCACCCAGTCCGGAGAATGTTAGTTTCTGTCAGCTGCTCATGGCTCTTCTGAAGAAGTCTCCCTTACCCACATGGATGAGCAATCTCCTTAACATGAGCTGCCTTGGTCATGACTTCAGCTGGCTCCAATATCATTTCCTCGCACCGTGACCATCTCTTGGAATCAGATTTTTCATGACCACAATAAAGGACTGCTCAGAGGATGTAATTTGCCACCAAAATAATTTTTTTTGTGCCTTATTTCTCTTGCATTTAAGCTTGTTTCCTCCTTTTGGAAGCTCATTTGCATGGTCATCATGCAAAGTGACCCAGAAACAAAGGCAGACCCCAGACTTTGAGGCACCAGTCTGGAATGGCTTATTTCCACCAGTCCTCAGCAATGCTGAACTTTTGAACCTGAAAACCGATGGACAGCTCGGCTAGCAAATGCCTGCAGGATGGGGGTGACCCTTTTGCGGGCCCATAAAATTGGACCCCCTGTTCTCAAATTTACCAAACTTTGGTGACCATTGAAAGAGAGTCCTTTGCAGCTAAGCTGCAAATTTGGGGAGTCTACCTCCAAAAATGTTCCCCCAGGAGCTTTGAAAAGAAATCCCCATAGGCTATAATGGGCCCAATTTTTTTGGTAAAACTGAAAACAAGCCTAATACTGAAATTTACCAGTATGGGTATTCAATTTATTTCGGGTTTACTGAAAAAAATTGGGCCCAATGAACCCGAACCTGAAATTTACCAAAACTTTTCCCCACAACCCTAGAAGTCAGTAATGTCTCCAGTTGAGGTCGTTTTCACTACCAACTATATAATGTCTAACTAGAGATGCCAGGGACTCAACTTGGGATCTTCTGCATGCAAATCAGATATTCTGTCACTGAGCCATTGCTCCTCCCCAGAGAGAGAGAAGATAAAGTTACTATAAGATACAGATGATGACAGTCTAAGCCAATGCATGCATTGCTGTGGGAAAAATTTGCACTGCATTTATAAGGCATTTTTACTATTTCATGCAATCAGCTGAAATGACAAATTAAGTTCACTGTGTCCAAAATTAATACAGTAGTCACGTCTAACTATCACTCTCAAGGTAACCTTAATTTGGATACTCTATAAGGAAAAGAAAACCCTTGAATTTTCTCTTTTGCTGAATAAGTGCTTTTTCCGGTGTGATCAAACTGGGAATTCCACTTTCTTTGCCGAATGCTCTTATTTCGTCCTTCCATACCCTACAGGTGCCAGATTATTTCTCACATCAGAAAAGGGATTTGATTAATCACTAGATCATATGTTTTATTCAAAACAGTGTCCTTTATATTCATTCCAGAGTAAATTAATGAGGGAAAACCACATAAATTGTGCAGAACATTTTATTAGCCCGTGTTTTATGATTGCTGGGTTGATTGGGAAGTGTTTCCTAAAGTAGTACACAAACTTTACTTTTCAGACCAACTATAGGAATAGAGTAGGTTTCCAGTCCTTTCTCAGTCAGCAACCTATTTGTTCCCAAGCCAGAGGCAATGAGTTTTTGCAACTGGTCTCTTCAAGGCAACAGAGTATACAAGTATGCATTAATAGCACTTTTCATATTGTACCTTTTTCTTTATCATTCAAAGGAAGGAGAACTGATTTTGATTGTGTACGTTGTTTAGTACCTTACCCTCTTTTAATTCGTTTTGGTTCTGGGAATGTTTTCTTTTAGCTGCTATTCTTTATTATGATCTCCCTCAGTGTAAGAATGTGTCAGTGATGCTTTCCTGGACAATGCCCTCTGGTGTGTCTTCATTCCGTTCAATAACAATATGTACTTTTGCTGGAACATCTGCTGGTATATTGATTATTCCATATCATAGTCCATGATATTTTCCTGAGATGTCTTACCTATTTGACTACAAGAAAAGAGCAAGAGCCCAGTAGCACCTTAAAGACTAACAACATTTCTGGCAAGTTATGAGCTTTCGTGAGCCACAGCTCACTTCTTCAGATAAAGTCAGAATGTGAGTCCATCTATCCTCAAGTAGAGAAGAGTGAATTAGACACACAATGTATGTGTAAATGTTAAAAGCAAGTAAATGACTCTGAAACATGGTTCTAACAATTTCTTTACTGTTTTTAAAAGCATTTTAGTTTTTAAACTTTTTTTTTTGCTGGATTTCAGTTTAGACTTTAGGCTGGAGTGTTCCGGTGATCTAGTATTGCTAGATATGGGTCTATAGCTATCCTTTCCCCCTTAGCTTATCTATTTATTGCAGATATTGCCTTGTACTTACTTTGGGGATAATATAGTAGTTAACAGAGCAATCATAAACAAAGTCACACCTTTTCGAATCCATTGAAGTGAGAGGGCTTATAAGGGTGTATCTGTTTAGGACTATGTTGTAAATTATATGATTAAAATATTTATTTCTTTATTTAGGACATTTTGATGCTGCCTGTCCAAGAACTTGACCCAAATATCTTACAAAATAAAAATAATAAAAACAAAACATTAAAATATTAATTAAAACCCAGCATTAAAAAGGCCCAGCCTGCATTAAACACATGACAAAACAGACCACAAATAGCTTAAAACAGTAGTTCCCAGGGTAAAATAGTGTTAAAAATCAGCGCCTTAATGAGGAGCCTGTATGACTCCAGTCATTTCTGAACTCTTGGAATCTTCCTGAAGCAAACTGAGATTCATTATCTGAGTACAGAGTTTGGGGTATCCCATAGCATATGTTGTGGGGTGTGTGAGAGAGAGTTCCTTGCATTCGAGGGCCACATGTGGGTTTCTGACCTGCCACTTTTCTGAACACTGTTTCCCAAATTGGCACCTGTCCCATGTTTCAGGAAAGGGGAAGGCCCTAGCCCAGTGAGGCTTGTGGTTGTCACGTTGTTCCCCCCTTGAAACAGCTACTGCTAAAGGAACAGGTAAACTGCAAGACTCTCTGACGTACAGGCCTCATGTCAGGGATTGAAGTAAACGTGGCTCTTTTGGTTGATGCTAATTGCAAATATGTCTCTCCATGAGCCACAGAATGAATACCACTATTCTAATATAATGGGTTGGATCCAGGCAGCTTTTTAATTCAATCTCACCCGAGTCCCTAGTTAATAAAGCACCCATCCCACATGGCTTTTGTAAGTGCAGAGCCAATGATCCCTAGCATTACCTTTTTTCTTGGTGGTCAGTGAAGACCACTCTTTGTTTTTCATCAGCAGGAAAGCTGGTGGGACACAACTCAATATAGTTCTGTATATAACTCACCTCTGACCTGAAAGAATGGCATTACCTCATATGATGTATTTTTTTGTATCTAGATAGCCTTGTGATATCATGACTTCCAGCCTCTGTAGCATGTTGTCATGCTCTGTACATCACTCTGTTTATCTTAAACTTTCTTCTGAAATAATAATATATGATGTGCTTTTTCTTTAAAAAGAACAACATGGTAAATCAGTATTCTCTGTTCAACCAGTCAATACTTGATAACCGTGCTAATAATGAGTTTAAAATATTGAGAAATATATTGTAATCTTTGAGCTTGTATACATTTAGATAGATAAAAGTTCAATGTATTTCAATGAGATTTATTTTCTCACAGTTGTTTGTTCTGTTCACTTATGCAACTGCATCAGCGTGCATCATGCTTGCAAAGGAGATGAAGACAGGAGGCAGCCCTAAGGATGTAAAATTTGGGACAAGGAAAACAACAGAAGGTGAAAAGGAAGCTATAGGCAAGCAATTTAGGTTCTTTTCAGTTACATGTACTTAGTTCTGAGGAGTAAGAAAGATTAGCAAGGGAGAGAGAGGGTAGAGTCATTTGACCTACCAAAATGCCTTCTGTCAACCGATAGTTGAAGATTTGTTTTCACAGTACCTTCCACATCCTTGCACCATTTTTTTCTGTAAAATTGACACATTTCCACCATTTTCATTCACCTATAAATCAGCATTGTATACATTATACATATAAATTTTGTAACTAAACCATATACCTTATATGCATAATAGAATAATAGCACAAAGGGAGGGAGTTTTGTGGAACATCATACCAGCTGCATAATATCTAGCTGACTGTCTGCCTCTTTCCTGTCTGCAGGCACTTAAACCCTGGGTTAACTGGAGGCATGAGCCTTTGGATGCAAGCTAAAGGGCAAGAGCCAAAAGATTCTTGTCCTTTAGCTAACAGCTTATAGCTATTGTGTGAGTCACCTCACAAGATTTGGAACCTGGTCAAAATGAAGGCTTGTGGTTTTTTTTTTAAAAAATGTTTATTTTAAATTGAATTCTGTTTTCAGCTAATGCAAATTGTATACATTTATGGTGAGAATGCAGCTTATTGCTTATTCTGGATAGTTTGGTTGTTGGTTTAGATTTAATTAGCAGGGAGGAGACACCGAGGTCCTTGAGGGAAATGGCCCTCCGGTTGACTCCCACCAGAGATAGGCTTTTGTATGATTGATGGAGGAGCTGCCCTCCATTCTTTCATGCCCTTCTCATGACTCACTGTCATTCAGATATTAGTTTGGCATAGACTCCATTTTTAATTGCTAGGTCCATGTTACATGTACAGGAAGAATGTACACATGTACAGGAAGAATCACATTTTACAAAAATGAGGGCTCCCTAGGGCATCACAGATTTGCAAAACAACAACTGAAACCTGGTTTGAAACATGTTCTAATTGGTACCCCAATGACCAACATGGTTGAAATCAGTTAATACAGATTTCCTGCAGAATCTACAAAAGGGACTTTTAAACCAAGGATTTAAAAAAAAAATCATGTTCACATGAAAACATGAAAAACAGAAACCTTAAGAAAAATAAAATATTTAGTACTTTCTGTTCATAAATGAAATTGCCAAGAAACCTGTTTTGCTTTGATTTCCTATGGTTTGGGTGTTGAATGAGGTATTATTCAAATCCTTAAATAGCACTGAAATCCTGTCGGCTGAGGCATACGGAGGCTTTTATTTCCCCATACTTCAGATCTGGAGCATGTATCAGAGTCTTTCATTAATGTTTTCTTTTGCTGTAAAGGGCAGTGCTAATGTACTATGGTGCCAAAAATAATAAGATCTTTTGTGCTGGGATATTCATTTTTTAAAACTTTGCTAGTCATAAATTACTTTTAAGCCATATGAGACTGAGCACATAAGTTACCCATCTTTTTACCCTTTGTGACATAACTCACATTTGTCTCCATAGAGGCAACTGTTCAGCAACCGAAGCCAGCTTGTCAGAGTTCTTAAAGTCTTGGCTGCAATTTCATCTCTCCGATTTATATAACTACAGTGACTGGATTTACCTGTTAGAAAAACCTGACTTCAGACTAGGGCTGTTGAAAAATAAATTCGGCAAAATTCGGCCCATTTTTATTTGGGAAATGCCGAAGTCCGAACTCCCCCTATTCGGATCCATGGAATTCGGCATGAACTTCGGCGTTCCCAAATAAATTTGGCCGAATGAAGCTGGCAGCGTGGATCAGTTTAAACACCCACACACTCGCCTTCTCGGGGCTCCTGAGAAGGGGGGCAGGTGGGTCTTTAAACTGATCTGTGCTGCCAGCCTAGTTTAAAGAACCCCCCTTCTCTGGGCTCCCGAGAAGGGGTGGGGTTGGTCTCTAAACTGATCTGCGCTGCCAGCCTGTTGGGGTGGGGGGGGGGTCTTTGGCAGCATGGATCTGTTTAAAGAGCCACCCACCTGCCTTCTCGGGGCTCTTTCCAAATGGCGGGAAAAGGCAGATTGGGGACACCAAATTTGCACAAATTTATTCGGCATCCCTCCGAACTCACTGAGTTCGGCTCACCTTTTCCCGCCTTTTTTTAATTCGGCTCCATCCGAACTAGAAACCGCTGAATCGGGGCAAATTCGGCTGTTTTTCAGTACGGATGGAACCGAATCGACAGCCCTACTTCAGACAATGCAAGCAGTATCACATAGGCTTTAAAAGAAGCAATAAAGCATGTTAAAGAAGTATTCCTGTCCCTAGCAAATGATAATATTCACATATCAGTCACAGTATCAGATTGTTAGGGTTGCTAGGTCCCTCTTTGCCACCAGTGGGAGGTTTTTGGGGTGGAGCCTGAGGAGGGTGGGGTTTGGGGAGGTGATGTACTTCAATGCCATAGAGTCCAATTGCCAAAGTGGCCATTTTCTCCATGCGAGCTGATCTCCATCGGCTGGAGATCAGTTGTAATAAACAGCAGGAGATCTCCAGCAAGCACCTGGAAGTTGGCAACCCTACAGATGGCACCAGGATGTCGACCTGTTGAGTTGTTTGGGATACTTTTCAGTTTATACATTCTGAGGATGTGGACAGTGTAAGCATACGGGCCGCCTAATCTCCCGGACTGGACATGGCAACCAGATATGCAGGCACACAGCTACTATTCCAGCCGCACGCCTGCCCCAAAAAGCTACTGGGATGACCGCAGCGTGCACCGTTGAAACTGACATGGCCGCTCCTGTGTTCTCCGTGCAGCCGACAGCTAGGAAACAGAGGCAAGGGCAACTTTCAGTGAACCTGAGAGACTCCATGTTCCTGTGCAAACTCTGTTCCAGCCGCAGCCATGTCGTGGAAAGCAGACAGTCACGTAGTCAGTGCCAACACCCCCCTTTCTCATTGCAACATCAGCAGCTTAATGGGCAATCAGCAGTGATCCTGATATCAGCGATGAGTCATTCCTCCAGCTATGCAGCAGCAATCCCCAGGCGTTAGCAGCGATCGCGCCTTTTGTTTAAGAACGTTAAGCACTTCAACAGAGATCTTCCGGTTCCTCCCGGGTTGTGTAAGCCACTGGAATTAGAATAGATTTCCAAATTCCAATCTCCACACCCCGGCAGCCAGACATTAAGTCCTTTGTCACCTTTTTTGCCACCTGGGAACCTGGAAGAGGTAATCCCATCACCCTGCCCCCAGAGAAAGTATATCTGGGGTAGCCCACTACCATTATGTTATCTTAGGGCTTCCTATTTCATACAGCCTGCCACTCTGCCGGAGTGAGAAGCCATGCTAGAATACGCTGGGGGCTACCCATGCCCCCTGTTTATTCCCCATGTTCCCCTTTTTCTGCTATCTGGAACTTGGACAACTCCTCATCTGGAAAAAGGTGCAGTATTTCCCAATCAACGACCTCCTGCCACGTTGACATCCGTCCTTATTCTACTACCTTTTATTTAGAATATCTGTATGTTTGTGTTGCATTATTGAATGAAAGAAACGACATAAACTCTCTTAATTTGGAATCCCCTGTCTGTCTTTATTCTCAAGGTCACAGTTAATGGGCTCTGGTATAGTTGGTTGAGATCCCGCTTTATAAATACATAGTTTCCGATTGCTCAGCTAATTTCCCCATTTAAAGAGCAATTCTGGTAACAACAGGATCCTTGGAGGCTTGAGGCCTATCACCTTTTTGTATGACCCTTGCCCCTCCTGGTTATTTAAATCTACCAGAGGGGTGGCTAACTGGGTCCAAGAGGTGATTAATGCCTCATTAAGAGAGGGAGCATTTGCCCCAGCCTTGAAACAGGCTATGGTGTGTCCACTTCTAAAGAAGCCTACCCTAGATCCAGGAGATCTCAGTAATTATAGAACAGTCTCAAACATTCCATTTTTGAGCAAGGTGATTGAACAGGTGATGGATGAACAACATCTTCCAGGCTTTCCTGGATGAGGTGAATTGTTTAGAGTTTCCAGTCTGGTTTTAGGCCTGGTTATGGGACTGGAACAGCCTTGGTCACCTTGGTGGACAACCTGCTCTGGGAGATGGACAGAGGGATTGTGAGTCTCTTGATACTCCTGGACCTGTCAGCGACTTTCAGTACCATCAATCATGGTATCTTTCTGAACCACCTTTCTAAGCTGAGATTGTTTGTGTGTGTGTGTGTAAAGTGCCGTCAAGTTGCAGTCGACTTATGGCGACCCCTTATGGGGTTCTCAAGGCAAGAGACTAACAGAGGCTATTAGCCAGTGCCTTCCTCTGTATAGCAACCCTGGACTTCCATGGTGGTCTCCCATCCAAATACTAACCAGGGCTGACCCTGCTTAGCTTCTGAGATCTGACGAGATCAGGCTAGCCTGGGCCATCCAGGCCAGGGCCCAAGCTGAGATTGGGAAGTACTTTTCTGTGGTGGTTCCAGTCCCACCTGGATGGTGAGTTTAAGAAAGTGGTGCTGGCCTTTGGCCTGTGGGGTCCTGAAAGGTTTCATCTTATCCTCTTTGCTTTTAAAATCTACATGAAATTATTGGGTGAGGTCATCTGGAAAGTTGGACTGGGTGTCACTGGATGCACTTCCAGCTGAGCCCACGGAGGATTTAAGAGGCCCTGAACTGGTGCCTGGAGGCAGTTTTGAAGTGAAGGTTAATCCCAACCCTATAGAGGTGCTAACGGTAAACCAAAAGTCTGACCTGGGATTTAAGGTATCACTCATTCTTAATGGGGTTTCACTCCTCTTGAAGGAATAGGTCTGTATTCTGGGGGTGTTCTTGGACCCAGGCCTACTACTGGATAAGCAGGTGTCAGTGTGGCCAGGAGTGTCTTTTACTATCTTCAACTAGTCAGCCTGCTGTGGCCTTTCCTGGGTTCAAAAGAACTGGCCACTGTTGTACATACCCCGCTTTTCTCTGCTCTAGTTAGACCTCAACACTGTATTGTGTTCAGTTTTGGGCAATACAATTTAAGAAGGACGTAGACGAGCTGGAATATGTCCAGAGAAGGGCAATGAAGATGGTGAGGGGTCTGGAGACCGTCCTATGAGGAAAGGTTGAAGGAACTTGATGTGTTTAGCTTGGAGAGGAGACAACTGAGAGCTGATATGATAACCATCTTCAAGTACTTGAAGGGCTGTCATATAGAGGATGGTGTGCAGTTGTTTTCTGTTGCCCCAGAAGGTCGGAGCAGAACCAACAGGTTGAAATTAAATCAAAAGAGTTTCCAGCTAAACATTAGGAAGAACTTTCTAACAGTTAGGGCAGTTCCTCAGTGGAACAGGCTTCCTCAAGAGGTGGTGGGCTCTCCTTCTTTGGAGGTATGTAAGCATAGGCTAGGTGGCCACCTGTCAGCAATGCTGATTCTGTGAACTTAGGCAGATTTTGAGAGGGAGGGCAGGAAGGGTTGTGTCTGTATTCAGCTCTCGTGGTTCTTTCTTACATGCCCAGGGTAATGCTGATTGCCACTTTGGGGTCAGGAAGGAATTTTCCTCCAGGCCAGATCAGCCAGGGATCCTGGAGGATTTTTGTTGCCATCTTCTGGGATTGGAGTAAGGGTCACTGGGTGTGTGTGTGGGGGGGGGAAGGAATTGTGAATTTCCTGCATTATGCAGGTTGGCCTAGATGACCCTGGTGGTCCCTTCCAACTCTATGATTCTATGTTTCTATGCTTTGGGTGTTCTCACTGTTTGAGATTAGATGGTTGGCACCCCAGGAGAGGGCTTTCTCAATCATGACACCAAAGCTCTGGAACTCACTCCACAGGGTGAATCATCTGTCTTCTTTTGTTGCCCTCTTCCGCCAGCAGGTAAACACTTCTCTGTTTTTTTTTGTTTTTGTTTTGGCATTCCCTCAGTGACCCTTACTTCCTGCCCAATGTTTTAATTGTTCTTATATCTTTATATGTATTTTAGCTCTGATTTAACCTTTAATGATGTTGGGTTTTAATGGCTTTCAAATGTGATTTTATTATATATGTTTTAGTTTGTTAGCTGCCTTGATGACCCTTGTGAGGGCAGAAAGGCAAAATATAAATTTTGCAAAATAAATAATAAATAAATAAATATGTAAATGTCATCAATTTTATGCATCTTTTAAAGTCTTTTAAACACCTCAATTATAATTTTCATAGCTGAACTGTATATTGCAATATGTAGCTCTCAAATCAATGCTGAATAAAGCTAACATTTTATTAACCAAATAATGTTAGAAGTGCTAGATATAATTTCAGTGCATGCTTGCAACTGGTAAACATGATAAAATAAATATGTTATAATTATTATTTTAATACACCCATTTGCATTCTTTAACGGTATTAAATAATCATTGTTGAATTTATTTCTTGTTGTATTGATTTAATACAGTTTGGGGCTTAGTTTGGGCCTTTGGTTTCTTGGAGTAGCTCTGCTCAATATTCTGGGGCTGCCCCTTTGCCAAAAAAGATCCTTACTAAAAAGCTTGGAATTAATCATCATTCCAGAAGAAGAAAAGAGTAGGGGTGATATCTTTCATGGCACTCTTTTTTTCCTGCTACTGCAAATAAGAAACTGGGGAGGAAACACAATTTCTCGGTCACGCTTCCCTGCACCACAACACATGGGCCCTTTCTCACCAGAGAATTGTGAATTTTATTTTCAGTTGAGCTGCCAAAGCAAACATTTCAGTCTCTATGTTTATATCTACAAATATGTGTGAGGTGAATAAGAATGAGACAAATTACTGTGAAATTTAACATATCTATCTTTTTGAAGAAGAAGTGGCTTATAGTCTGTTGATTGTTTAAAAGACAGTTCTGCCTAGGAGTGCTTACTGTCCCAGGACAAAAGTCTTGCTTTAATATCTTTCTATTAATTCTGGCCCACCATGCAATGTGAAAAGAATGTGTGGCATACAGTTATTTCATTTTGTGAAGTCTGTGAAAAAAATATAAGCAAATCTTGTGCTTTTTTATTTGCATTTAAATTCAATACTTAACTCTTTAAAGTAAAATACATTTTAGATACATAAGTGATGTCAGTTTGTACCAAATGAAAAGTTTTATAACAATAGTTTATAATACAATCTTTTAAAAAAGAAAATGGTCTCTGTGCACACTAAAAATCTATTCTGACATACTTATTTAAGATTATTTTGTTGAAGTTGAGTGTGTGTGTGTGTGTGTATATATATATAGAGAGAGAGACTATATCCAACACAGTCAAAGTCTTCCCAGAATGACTTCTAGTTCTTTTAACATCATGAATTAGCAGAACTTGCCTGCCTTTAAAAAATAATTTCTCCCTATTCCTTGGGAAACAGTATTCTCCCAGTCAATCTTAACCCTGTGACCGATCAGATGAGTTGCCTTGGCCGATCATACAGTCTTTCCTGGAGGGGAGGGAGATTTTAAACTGCAGTCTTCCATTATGTTAGTGATTTGGCACCATGTGTGTGTGCTGTGTGTGTGCTGCACTTGCGATTCCTTGAGCCTTGCTTCAATTATGCCAGACCCCAATCAGATGATCCTGCCTGGATGGAACTTCTTCTATTAGGTAGCTTTTCCTCTGTTCTTTTCCCATGGGGGATAGTTAGTAAGTTGGGGTGACCTTTGGTCACTGGGGGTATGTCCAGGAGAAGTATTTTCACTGTTATTTTGGGTTCTGTGTGTCTGAGGAATTTATTTCATGTTTTCCATTGTGGGTTTTTCCCCCTTAGTTTGTTGGTTTTTCTGGTTTCCTTCAGTTAGTGGGTTACGTGTTTTCCATGCCCCCCCCTTAAATAGTGATTTGGCATAACATTACATTTTGAATGGTTTAGGTTTGTATCGGAAGCCTCCCCAACATGGTTGTTGGACAGGTACGTGCCTAACTAGATTTTTGAGTCAGGATGGGTCTGCTTACACTGATGAACCCATCACCTCTTAGGAAGCCCATGTAAGCAGTTGGACCCCTCTTCCTGCTAAGGGGTGCCATGGAGGCATGAAGGACAAAGACTGGCATAAGAACAAGAACAAAATGGATGCCTCTCAGAGAGTTTAGGGATCCACCTTGTATGTCAAGCCTGGGCAGGAAAGAGGTTGGCGGCTGTACTTTCCCCCTGGACCTAAGGTGTGCCTGGCTGGTCAGTGGGGCTAGCTAATCTCCACTGTGTCACCCTAAGTTGTTTTAATCAGTACTCCGAGCAGACCATTAATTAACCTTTTAATTAACCTTTATCTGCACCCATCCTACCAAACAATTAGTATTCAAGAGAATAGCCCAGGCATTCTCTTGCCTCCTGACAATTCATCAAGCCTCTTCTATCTTTTTGTTGGAACCTAGTAAAGCAATCAATTCTTTGTCTCTGGCTTTCCTGCCTGCTTACTTCATACTGCCTCAGGACCCATGATGGGGTACAAATATTGGTCCTTTGGTATGTGTGGTATGTTCTGGATCCATGCATGCACCCCCACTTGCATGTGGGCACTTTCCTTTGCTCCTGGAAATGCTGGTCGTTTTCCTCTTCAGCACTGCTTTCCCTGGATGTCCCTTTAAGAGTGGTAACTATCACCCATCCCTGAAACCCTATCCCACTTCCTCTCTTTTCTCTTAGTTAGCTCTTGTATGCCCTGTATGTGTATGTTCATTGGTTCGTTGTTTTACTATTTTATTCTTTAATAAAAACCCATTTCAGGGATAATAAAATGACCCTGCCAAAATGAAAGATTTTCATGTGGCTTTGTAGTATTGCACCAAAAATTACATTACATATTTTTGGCAGTCTGTGTATAAAAGTCACAATGTGTAGAACTCACAAAAGCAGGTACACAATCCTGGTTGATAAAAACCGTAGATGCTGTGAAGAGAGTGAACAGAGAGCAATTACCGTATATATTCGTGTATAAGCCGAGTTTTTCAGCACATTTTTTATGCTGAAAAAGCCCCCCTCGGCTTATACGTGAATGAGGGTCCCACTTACCTGTTCTCCGGTGCAGTGCGGGTGTTCTCTGGTCTGATATCTTCCGCGCATGCGCCGCGCGCCCGCCTCACTGATGGGGGGGAAGTGAGGGGCGCGGGAGGGCGGACTGGCGGCCCCCCTCAGTGAGGGTGGCTGGGAGGGGGGGCTTCGGAGGTTATGAGGCGGGAAAGCAGTGGGGGGGGGAGGGGCGTCTCCTACCCTCTCCTCCTCCTCCTCCTCTTCCTCAGAGAGTTCCGGCGGCCGCCGCCGCTGAGGGGAAAAAAAGGCGGAGCGGCAAGGATGGAAGAGGAGGAGGAGGAGGGGGGGAAGACTGGAGGCGCCCGATGCTGAGGGGGAGCACGTGCACGGCGTAGGATGAGGGTATCTATTTTTATTTTGAAATTTACCAGTAGCTGCTGCATTTCCCACCCTAGGCTTATACTCGAGTCAATAAGTTTTCCCAGTTTTTTGTGGTAAAATTGGGTGCCTCGGCTTATATTCGGGTCGGCTTATACTCGAGTATATACGGTATGTCCTTTCTTTCAAAATGATAGGTTTAAGATTAATAAGTTTGCAGCACTTATGGAATTCATGGACTGTTGCAGTTGCCAGTGCCTTTCATTTCATTTGTGGCAAAAAGGATTATGTGGCTATAATGGCTAAAATGGAGCATCTGTAATAATGCACAGTATACCTCTGATTAGCAGATAGTTCTACTACATTTTGCTCTGTGAAATTCTTAGTACTGTTCTGGACCCAAGCATGGAACTGTCAATGAGAATCCTTTGGCAGAATCTTCATTTCAGTCTAAGTTGCAGCCTGACCAAGAGTATGCTCCTTTACCCCCAAGCCAAACTATGTAGAATCATTGTCTTTCAGAAAGGGGGGAAAAAAAAACTATTGTGATTTCTCTCATGATCGTCTCATCTTTATGTCTTTATTGTTGTTCTCCCCCCCCCCCCTTGATTACCTGGTTGCTTTGATTTGCATCTACTGAAGTCCCACTATTTTTCTCCCAGTTCCTGTTTCCCTGGCTTACCATTGTTTTATTTGTATTTTGCTGTTCAGACTCCTGCTGCTTAGATTCCCAAAGCTTTTGCTTTTCTGGCTTTATTTTGGTCTCATTGCTATTTTTGTTAAAAGTCTCCTACTGTTTAACTTCCTCCAGCAGTTGTTCCTTGACTCTCCCCACCCTCATATACTCCATGCATTTGCTGCTAAAAAATCTCCTGCTGCTTTGCTTCCTCAAAATGTTGCCTCTGAAATTCATTTTTTTGTTTCTCTTGTGCGCAGTAGAAAAGAGAGCATCTGGATCAAATTCAGAAATGACTCTGGAAGTTGATTTAAGCCAATGTAACACATTTTGATCTTCCCTCTTACCATGAATTCACATGCTGTCATTACCTTTCTACAAAACTGAAAATGACTAATTGCCATTAAAACTGCTCTTGTTAGTTATTCATAATTTGGCTATGGCAAAGCTGTGGGGGGGGGGAATTCACAATTGTATTGTATCTCACTAATCCAAGCCAAATTCCAGTGCATCTTGGGGTAGTCAAATGTCCCTATGCACACACTCAAAATTGTTCGTTGTGGCAAAAGTGTGTTTTACAACTCTCAGAGATTTTTTTTTTTTTTGGTATTTATTCATTTACAGTTGTGTGTATTGCAGTATGTGTGTGGGTGTGTATATGAAAAACTGGTGGAGGGTCTATCTATTGGAGTGATAGCACTGCTGTATTGATGGGAAAGCAGAGAATGAAACCTGCTGCAGTTTGCCTGATTCAGTACAGTGGATATTAGTTTTTCAGAAATAGTAATAGCATTGCACTGTAGGTCTGATATCACTGTTGACAGTATTAACTAGAATTGTATGTGTGTACATATATGAATGCATATGCAGGCAACCCTCACATAGGAATGCCTGTTGCCTGCTTATAGTGGGTAAATTCCCAGCTGTGCCTCCTGTCCCCTGCCCATGTTCAATGGAAAAATGGAGGGAAGATTTCAGTTGATGCAGTGATGTCACTTCTGGGTGAAGCTCTAGGAATTCCCCCAACCTCAATGGCATTTATTAAGAGCACATTCCTGAGCCTCAAAGGCAAAAGCCCTTAGGAGGCCAGGAAGGCACAGCACTGATGTTCAGGGCCCCCCGCGCCAGCACCTGGTCTACTTACGGTGGCATTAGTGGCCCAGTTGCCAGTCACTGCCACAGCAGCACCACTCACCAGTATAAAGGCCCATGGCGGCGTTCTGGGGGACATTCTGGTGACCTGGGAGAAGTTCCCGGGATGTTCTGCCATTAGGCAACCTCCTGTCCCCATTCGCCCCAAGTACGCCAGCGGTGAGAAAAGCGAGTCTGTGCCTGCTTTTTAGCAGGCGCAGCTTCACTTTTCTCTATGGGGCGAAAAGCCCCATTTAAAATTTAAAAAGCTGTAAAAAGGCTTTTTTAATGTTTTTGGCATGTGGGGAGCTGAGGAGGAGGCGCCTCCTCCCCGCCTTCCCCACACACCGCCAGCTCAGGAACACACTGTTAGTGTACCACACAATGTATTTTTCCCCATGTGCTGCCCGCCTCAAAGTTTCTTGGGAGTTGCAAGCATGAGCCTGGAAAACCTAACCACACATCATGTAACTAGTATCTCCCACGAACAATTCCCACCTCCACATTGCCTTCCTGGGTTCTTTATGCTAAATGTTTGCAGTTCTCAGCTACCTATTTACCAGAATCACTTCCCTCTATACATAAATTACAAGATTAATTCAAATGAACACCAGTCCTATAAAAAATGGAAAGAAATATGACTTTCAGGATTTTGGATTCTCCTTTTTGAGAATATCCATAAAAAGAACAAACCATACAAAGCTACACTTTCTGAGAAAATTGCACAAAAATGAAGAAGGGAGAAGAACAGATAGAAATAAGATAGGGAAAATAAAGCTAAGAAGAAGATAAAAACCAATTATAGAGAGATTTTTAATAATAATAATTTGAACAGGCATCTTTCATTAAAAAGAAGCTTTGAACTTAAAACTCACTCATGCTGCTTAAAATATTGGCTGCATCCTTTGCGGATATAGTGAAATAAGGAAAATATAGTCCCAAGAATGAAATTCAGCTCCAGCTTAGTGGAATAAAGATAGTGATGATATTGGCTCCTGAAATCACGAAGAGGTAAAAAAAAATGGATGTCTTAGTGGAATACAATTTACTAAAGTAAGAGCAGTCTGCAGTTCGGACTGCTTTCTAAGCTGCTAAAATAAGAAGGTAAGTAATGTATGCCTCAGGCACTCACAAAGACTATTTGCATAATCAATGTGGCATTGGATCCAACATGTGAAAGAAAGGCCTCTCCTCACTTGCGAGTGACAGTAGAAAAGAATCTACACTTCCAGTAATGAATTCTTTAGCTGTCAAGGTTTTTGACAACACCACAAACAAAATGTGGATATTTTTTTTTGATAAAGGAATGGCCACGTCTGTGAATGTAGCTGCAGCTTGAAAGCATCTCCTTAAGTATTGAAAAGGTCTTTTAGTGGTAAAATTGTATGGTTTTCAGTTTTAATGAAGCCACTGGAAAAGAATGAAGCAAGGAACTGAAATCACTCAAAAACCCTCCTATTTCTTCCCGCCCCAAAATGTCAAGGGCATTTATGGAACCCTTAATAAATACCGGTCTTACATGCACAGACCAACCAAGTAGATTTTCTGTGCTGTGGTACTTGCACTAGTTGTGAGTGAAGGCTGTGTGAAAAGGTCATAGAAAATAAACGCAGCAGGATGGTGATGATTTTTTTTTGTTGCTGTTTCAAGCTTTCTTCCCCTCCTGTTTTAAAGGGAGGGAGAGCCTTTTCCCTCATGCAGTTCTTCCATTCTTCAACAAAACAGCAACAACAACAAAATCACTCCTTTGCAAAAAGCAGATTTAAATGGCACAATCAAAATGGAGCCAAAGGTTAAAAGGGCGATTTTGCAATAGCATAATGAGAACTGGTCTTGAAATACCCCTTCATTTCTTTGAGAGGTAGACACCTTAGATGGCCTTCTTGCCTTCTACAAATATCCCTGTACAAGTCACAATGGGTTTACTCTTACATTTGTCATATGTTCACTACTTAGCAATTTAAAAAAGTGAGGGTGATGGCTCTGGAAGCCAACCAAACAGCTGGCCAATGGGGCTAGGGCAGAAGCCAGCCCAGCCCCCTGAGCAACAGCTAATAGTGAGGCCCTTCCCCCTTCATAAACACCTTTCCAGACACACAGACCTCCTGGCAGGTAAGGTGTGTGGCCTGGGACACTGTCTGACAGCTACCAGATGTGCAGACTTAACATGAACACAGGGCATCCTTGGTGGCAAGGCAAGCACTTGGAGCTAGCACTTTACACAGTCAGTCTGACACTTTACACATTGGGCTTTCTCCTTGCACAATAGGCTGGCACTTTGCACCATGGGGCTTAACCCAGCGCACAACAATTCTCCCTGGAGAATTGTTGGCTTGGCCATGGGCCCTTCCCGATGTGGGCACATGCCCCTGGCCACCTCTCTGACTTGTCCAGCTGCCCAGGGGTTGGGGCAGCCATCTCATGCATCTTGCTGGCAGCCCGGTAAGAGGACACAGTCTTCCCAGGACCCGCTGCTGGCGAAGCCCTCCCTCTGATTTTACTTTGTAGGTTGTGCGGCCAAGCAGCTGGGACCCAGTAGGCTGAACGCACTCAGATAGGTGAGATGCCAACTGCACAGGCAAGCTCCCTTTCCACCATTTCCTGGCTCCACCCAGGGTCACCCAGTAGTCGGCTTTCCCTAACAGATGCTGTGCCTGTTGATGTTTGGAAAGTCAAGCGACCAGGCCCATGGTGGCTGCTTCCAGAACCTGAAGGATCTGTTGTGATTGGTGCTGGATGAACCTGCAGCTGCTGCACAATGGACTCCATGCAGAGCATCCATGGAGCAGAGCTAGGCTGGTTACCAATCAGGACAAGGCAGTGGTTTGGAGACAGGTGCCCCCTCAATAAAGTTTTCTTGCACCCAACTGCTATGTCCTTGTGTCTCTGTTAGGTAAAAGGAGAGGTGCTAGAGAGATGGAGTTAGGGATGGGGGGATCAGAGAAGGTCTTGGCAGGTGGCAGGCAGCTAGAGGGAGCACGCAGCCCCCATTCCACAGTTGTCTGTGGGGCACCAGGCAACACCAAGGGGATTTTGTGCACCCCTACCAACTGGAAGATCTCTTTCTGGGGTCACTGTTCAGGCATCAAGGGTCCCAGCTCATCCATAGGGGTGGGGGGATGGGGAGGTGGGGGCCAAGAAGGGGGACCCAGCAAGTGACAGGGCACCCTTGTGCCAGAAGGGGGTCCTGGCAAGACTGTGTCCTCTTACCGGGCTGCCAGCAAGGTGCATGAGATGGCTGCCCCAACCCCTGGGCAGCTGGACAAGTCAGAGAGGTGGGCAGGGGCATGTCCCCACATTGGGACAGGCCCATGGCCAAGCCAACAACACTCCCCCACCTGGGAAGTATCCCTGCCCTCATAGCAGCTGCCCCCCAGTGCCAGGGGCTGTCTGACAGAACTATTGCCAAGGGCTGGCCCTTGCCATCAGGGATCCTCCCCCTCCGAGCGGCCCTCTTGACATATGTATATGCTGATGGACAGCTGAGGAAGGGCTGGGGTGGCTGGTATTGCCATGGTAGCACATGATGGCCCATGCTAATATCATCCATCCGGCCACACTGCCTGGGGGAGGTGCCCAGAAGATTGGTCCAGCCAGCCGATGTGGGAAGGGCACTGGGCCAGGGCTCAGGAAATGCTTAGGCCACCCATTCCCATGTTGGGACTCTATGTCATCTGAGCTTAGAAGATCCACTCTTGGGAGATGGGGCCCGGGACTTGCACTGTCGAGGGAATCACCATCTGATAGGATGTTCTATTTCCAGGACCATCCTGGGTGGTTGGTTACTTTGCACTGTTCATGATTGGTGTGTCAGGCTGGCACCCAGTGACCTATCCAGCTACAATGATGACCCGGGATATTCTCACGGGGAACAGGAGTTCCCAGGTCAGAAAGTGCTGCATCCCCTTCCCCTCATCAGGGAACCCCTTGACATGTGAATGACAGAACCATACGCAGTACTCTGGCATTGGTGTGCCTCCACCATCTTGGGGGAGGGAGCCTACTGGCAGCATGGGTGGGGAGGGGGTCTGCCTGTGAGCACATGGCAGATCCTTTCCCCAGGGGTGCAATCCCCGTGTCAACACAGCTCCTTTCTGGGCCCACTGATCACCTTGTGACCAGTCAGGTCCCTCCCTGGGGAGTGTTAACAATCATGGGGGTCTGGTACCTCTGTCAGGTGTCTCATTTCCCCTCCCCTGGGTGTTGGATTGTCCCCCAGCCTTCTCATCTCTTTCAGAGGGCAAATGGCAGCTGGGAGCTCATCTGCCTACTCCCACCCCTCCTGTCCCTGGGCTGGCTTCACCTGCTCTCTCCTCCCCTGTTTCTTCACCCGCTGGTGGATGGCGGCTGAGTTATCCATCTGGGCCGCTGCTCCACCCCCTCCACCCCAGCACTGCTGCGCCTTCATTCCAGGTCCACAGACAGGCTTTTTGCTCTGCTGTCCTGGAGCTGGCTGTAACGCAGCAAACCGTTTAGGAGGTGGCTCAGCTGCGCCATTGCTGCACCATCACCATCCATGGTGGAACTCCCCCCCCCTCTGGATTGCCCTGCCTGGCAATTTGCTTGCAACTTTCGTGTTTTGGTTTCCATACTGGAATCTGTATGCCATTTGTATTCCATTATGGAGAGTGCAAGAATGTGAGTCTCACCTTCACTAATGTAAGTACACAAAGCCCATCTGCTGACATATGTTGAGATGAATTCATTCCACAGCATCTGTATGCGACCTTCCTTTGAAGAAGAAGTTGCATTTACTTATTCTGCCAAGAAGAAGTTGAATTTGCTTATTCTGCCAAGCTAGAAGTCAAAACTAAGAGGCCTTTCCCCCAACTAAATACTGGTCCTGATATTTTTAATCTCTTGTACTCTTTGGTGCAATTAGAAACTGCACAGGGAAATGAGAAAAAGTAAATGAAATTGTTAGCTTTGATAATGTCACTTATACATGAGGAAGATCATCATTAGAAACTTTTAAAAATCCAAAGTACTTGTTCAAAACCATTTGTTTCAACTTGGTATGACAATATAAAGACTTATTATGTAGATATTGTACAAAATGTATGCGGGAAAAGTGCAAAATTATGATCAGCCTATGAAATAAAAGGATGAAAGATAAACTATCCAAAATGAAGCTTGTAATCATTATGGTAAAGGCTCATCATCCAATTACATGTGGTTATCAAGTGGTTACACTGTGGAAGAATGGAGAGGAGATGTGAACAGAAGTCTTTGACTCTGTACTGAATGTTAGTAACAGAGTGCTAATAAACGATATTTAACTTCATCCGGGTATTACCAAACTGACTTTTTCTTCTCTGTATATCTACTCTCTCTTTCATAGTTTATTCCACCTTCCTCCAAAGACGTCAGAGTAGTTTACATTTCTCTTATCACACATTCACCTTCTCAACAATATTGTGAGGGAAGGTAGGCAGAGAAAAAGTGACTGGCTTTCACGAGAGCTTGGGGATTTGAACCCAGTTTGCCCTACTTGACACTCTAACTGCTACAACACACTGGCTTTAACCTTTTGCTTTATTGCAATACACTTTTGTTAAATTTTATCTCTGCAAAGAGTTTACTAGGTAAAGACGTTCAATAAACAATACATTTTGATAGTAATGATGAATAAAAAGAGAGCATCTGACTGTGCAACTCTGTATGCCAGCAATATGTTCATAGCCAGCAGGAGGGAACTTTCTGGACCAGATGTGTATCTTGTTTAATTAGCTGGGAATAGGTAACAGGGCTTTGTTTTCATGGCCTTTGACAATTTTGGTAAATAGGTTCCCATAAATGTATTGTAATAATTGGGCTTAGTGAACTGGTGATATACGCTCACAGGTTCAGACCAGGGTCCAGGATGAAGGTATTACCATCAGTAAAGTGAAGTGGTTACACTGAGTGATTCTTCAGTATAGCCATGCTACTCTTCCAAATCCTGTACCATCCTGTGGCCTGAACAAATTTTAGACTGTACTCTAAATTCTTAAATAGACATTCTAGGGTGGAAACCCTGACCTGGATGGCCCAGGCTAGCCTGATCTCGTCAGATCTCAGAAGCTAAGCAGGGTCAGGCCTGGTTAGTATTTGGATGGGAGACCACCAAGGAAGTCCAGGGTTGCTGTGCAGAGGAAGGCACTGGCAAGCCACCTCTGTTAGTCTCTTGCCATGAAAACCCCAAAAAGGGGTCGCCATAAGTTGGCTGCAACTTGACGGCACTTTACACACACACACACACACACACACACACACACACACACACACACACACAGCTTAAAAAGATAAAGACAGATAAACATCTGACTCCCCCTCCCCCAAGCTCATCGCTATCAACACTGGTTCTGTTTAAATAGTTAACACTTGGGAGTGTAGCATTAATGAGGTGTTTTTTTTTAATGTGACGGCGCAAATTCACAGACTGTAGCACAAACCAACATAAATGGATAGAGATGAAAAAAACAGATTTTAAGGACTCCTATAGGTGTTAAACATGGGAAAGGGGTGCACATCTGGGGTGTGTTAGGTCTCAAAAAATGGACACCACCAGCTGGGCTAGAAGCCATAAACAGTTACATTTCTGGTCTGGTTTGAAAGTGTGATCCTGGGAAAGAAAAGTGATGTTTCCTCCCAAAGATGAACAATGGACTGCAGCCTTAAAAATGAATCAAGCTTTTACATACTATCTGAATTACTATCCAGAGTTTCTTATTTGGTTTAGGGGAGTCAGGCCAGTTCTAAGGAAGTGTTTGGCAGAGGAAGAGCCGGCAAGATTTGCAGGGGAAAGTTTGTAGGTGGATCTTCCCTTCACTGATCTCCCTCAGCTACTGCCTCTACTCCTGGCCATTTTCCTTGAACCTGGCCCCTTTCAAACTTCTATTGTAATCTATTTTAGCTGATGGATGCTAACATATATTTTGTGCCATTTCAGATACAACCGTTTTTGCTCCTGGTTGCTAATAGATTTTATTTACCTTTTCAAACAAAGCCTCTTGTGTCCCGTTTGCAAAGTGAGGCTGAGCTGGGTTTTGTTTTGTTTTTTAAACTTATTTCTTCTATTTTCGGGGTTTTTTTGTGTGTGCTTCTGAATTGCTGTCATGTGATATTTGAAACGTCTGCAATGCTTCTGAAAATGTTGCATTTCCCCACTCTTTTTGCAGGGTGTTCTGTTTCGGCTTACTGAATGCTGGCAATATAGCATTAAATTGTTATATTGATCTAGCGCTATAGCACAAAAGTTAGGGTGTTGGGTTTTTTTGTTAAAAAAAAGCCAAAGTACAGCCCTTTGCAAAAAGGGAAGGGGAAAAGGTGGCATGATTTGAAATGGGCAAGCAGCTTCAGATACAGCTCATAAACAGATTTTAAAATGCTGGCTGAAACCTTCGCCCTGTGTCCTCATCTTACCAGCAACAGATAACAACCCGTTTAAAATGACAATGTGAAAGGGGCTGGAGCCTCACTACAGGCTAAGAGTCCACCTAATTAAATTAAAATTAAGATTCAGATTGACTCATCAAGTCAGGGAAAAGGAACACCCTAACCTTATGGAATATAAAGATCTAAACTAGTCTCCAGAAGTGCAACAGCAAGTGGCAGAAAATTCCCATCCTGCAGGAATCTCAGCCTTACTTCAATTAGTGCAAATTCATCACTGTTAAAAATGATTACTGATACACCTTTTTAAAACTCAGAAGCACAATATCTGCTTATGATTCTGGTTCTTATGATGCATCTGGTGGCATAATCATGGTCATGTTTGGTACTATTTGTTCAAATAACTTTTAAAAATGATGTCACATGGGCAATTTACAATGCAGTTATTTTCCATAATATTGGTATTTAATTAAATCTGATCACGTCATCCAGCCCTGATTTGATTTATTTGATTTTTAGGCTGCTCTTTCCTGGCCAAGCCAGGCTCAGAGTGGCTTACAACCCTTTAAAACAACCTAAAAAAGAGTATTAATTACATTAAAAACAACAGTAAAACTGGCACCCTTATTGACCCAGGAGCAAATACATCTGTAATTTAACATAATAACATAGCAGCACTAACAATTTATACTATTTGTGGGAAATAGCAGAGATTGAAAAGGAAGGAGAAAAGGAGAAGGAGAAAGGGGGGGGCAGCCAGATGGAATACCGTTACTGCCCTCAACCATATATGCCTGGTGGAATACAGGCCCTGCAGAATTGTTTTAGATCCCACAGGGCCTGAACCTCACTGGGTATAGCATTTCACAGGGCTGGGGCCAGAGCTGAAAAGGCCCAAGCCCTGGCTGAAGACAGCCAGTTGGTTTTTGGGCCAGGGATCACCAGAAGATTTTCTCCAGGTGAGTGTATCAGGAGAGGTGAGTATCAGGAGAGGTTGTCCCACAGGTATGACGGTCCCAGACCTTCTGTTTCCCATGCCTTATTTTTCTTGCATTTAACACTGAAATCTTAAACCTGATCTGGTGCTCAATCTGGAGCCACTGCAGCTGGCGGAGCAAAGGTTGAATATGTGACTTTCAAAGGGTCCCATAAGGACCCACGCTGCTGTATTCTGGACCAGCTGAAGTTTCTAGATTAGTCTTAAGGGTAGTCCTGCATAGAACAAGTTACAGTAGTCTGGTCTAGAGGTGTCCATTGCATGGATCATTGTGGCTAGATTGGGTCAAGAGAGATAGGACACCAGCAGCCTAATCTGGTGGAGTTGGTAAAATGCCGCCCTGACAGTATTGGTGACCTGTGCCTCCATTGTAAGGGAGGCATCCAGAGTCACTCCCAGGCTCTTGATAGGTGCAGCTGCAGTTAATTGCACCCCATCAAGAGCTTGGAGCTGGCAGTCCACACCCCCATCCCCCTGGCCCAGCCATAGGACCTCCATCTTTGATGGATTTAGCTTCAGCTGGCTCTGCTTCATCCACCCCAACCTTCCAGACACCTGGCCAGATGTTCTGGAGTGGCATCCGGGTGGCTCCCCATCAACAGATATAGCTGGGTGTCATCAATGTATTGGTGACATCCCAGCCCGAAATGCCACACAACCTGGGTGAGGAGGCACATATAGAGACGAGGTGCATATACAACATTGGGGAGAGTATTGCTCCCTGGGGGACTCCACATGCCAACAAGCACTGTGGTGACATCTTCTCCCCTTGTTCACATGTGAGGGTGACCAGCTCCGTCTTCATCCCATGGCCAGGGCAGAAGCCAGATTGGAATGGGCCCAGAGCCGATGTGTCCTCCAGGAAGCCCTGGAGCTGTTCCACTGCCGTTTTTTTTAACTATCTTGCCCAGGAAAGGTAGATTAGATACCGGGCGGTGGTTGGCTGGATCATTAGGATCCAGTGATTTTTTTTTTCAAGAGTGGCCTTACAACTGCCACCTTCAGATTCCCTGGAAAAATCCCTGAACTCAGTGGGACCCAAATTCTATCACCTCCAGCTTTCACCAGCCATGATGGGCATGGGTCAAGGAGACAAGTGGTAGGCTTCAGAGCAGCCAGGACCCTATCGACATTGACCTGGAAGAGTTGGCTGAAGGGGTCCAATTCAGGACCAGCCTATTCCTATTCAGGATTGCATGGTTAGTAGGCTTAACTTGGAGAAGAATGCCTCCTAAATGTTGACCTTTTGCTGGGAAATTACTATCTCAGTTCATGTCATAAATAATCATGGCATCCCTTTCCAAAGCTCCCTAGTTGTGTGTTCATTAACATAATATAAATGTGTAGAAAACCTCATTTTTAAATCTTGGAATTTTATCATTGACCTATTTAAAATGAGTAGTTGCTCTAAAGAGAATCCAGTGCATGCTTGGAGTTCATTTTCAGTAATTTAAGGAGGTTAGTTCAAATCTCAGGGTAATTTAACTTTTGGTCTTAAGCCTCTCTTGGGTGAGATCTGCAGGTTGTATTTGTCAAGGCAGCATTTACTTAAGCTCTGTACAAATCCTTTGCATCATTTTCCACACCAATAAACTAACTGCAAAAGTAGCATTTTGAGAAATGCAAAATGTTTACTTTGGATAAGAACCCAAACCATGTTGTGTCAGCCTGCAAAACAGGGCCAAAAGTTTCCAGTTAACATTCTTCTTTATATATTGTCCAGCTCCCAACTGGAAATATAATGAAAACAGACTTTTAAAGGTAACATGTCCACATATGCAATGGTAGCTCCTGGAGGTTGGATATATGGCTGGAGCTTGGGTATAGAAAGAAAAAAAATGTTGTTTGATTGTACTGTGTGTGTGTTAAGTGCTGTCAAGTTAACAGCCTTGCTCAGGTCTTAAAAACTAATTGTACAAATAGGTTAATTATTTTGCTTCAGCCATATTAAAAATCTGGGTAAAAGCCATTTAAAGTTCTTAATTTAATTCTTTAGTTTGGAAGTAGGGTTGTGTATATCAATGTACTTGAACAGCAAAGAAACCTGAAATTAGCCGTTTCTGCAATATTCGGGTGTTGGATAGACCAAATACCAAAACCTGGGAATTTGCCTGAAGTTGTATAGTGGAAAGCATTATTAAAGATAAAATTGTCAAGCATATAGAAGGGCAAGGTCTGCTGGGCAAAACCCAACATGGCTTCTGTAAGGGTAGGTCCTGTCTCACTAACCTATTAGAGTTTTTTTTAAAGCATCAATAAGCATGTGGACAGGAATGAGCCTGTGGATATTGTGTATTTGGATTTCCAAAAAGTGTATTTGGATTTCCAAAAAGCTTTTGACAAAGTCCCCCACCAAAGACTGCTAAGCAAACTTCATAGTCATGGGATAAGAGGACAAGTCCTCTTATGGATTGAGAGCTGGCTGAAAAATAGGAAGCAGAGAGTAGGAATCAATGGTCTGTTCTCCCAATGGCGGAATGTGAGCAGTGGGGTGCCTCAGGGATCTGTGTTAGAACCGATGCTTTTCAACCTGTTCAACAATGACTTGGAGTTAGGGTTAAACAGCGAAGTAGCCAAGTTTGCAGATGACACCAAATTATTTAGGGTGGTTAAAACAAAATCGGACTGTGAAGAGCTCCAGAAGGATCTTTGCGTACTGGAAGAATGGGCATTAAAATGGCAAATGAGATTCAATGTGAGCAAGTATAAAGTGATGCATATTGGGACAAAAAATCCCAACTTCACATATACACTGATGGGATCAGTGCTGGCAGCAACAGACCAAGAAACGGATCTTGGGGTGGTAGTGAATAGCTCAATGAAGATGTCAACCCAGTGTGCGGCTGCTGTAAAAAAGGCAAATTCCATGCTGGCTATAATTAGACGAGAAATAGAGAATAGAACTGCTGATATCATACTGCCCTTGTACAAATCTATGGTGAGACCATACTTGGAATACTGTGTACAGTTCTGGTCACCACACCTAAAAAAGGATATTACAGAGCTTGAGAAGGTGCAGAAAAGAGCAACCAAAATGATTAGGGGACTAGAGCAACTGTCCTATGGGGAGCGGTTAAGACGCTTAGGCGGATGAGGGGAGACATGATAGAGGTCTATAAAATTATGCATGGTTTGGAGAGAGTGGACAGGGAGACGTTTTTCTCCCTCTCCCATAATACTAGAACACGGAGTTATCTGCTAAAGCTGGAGGGTGAGAGATTCAAAGCAGGTAAAAGGAAGTATTTTTTCACACAACGCATAGTTAAATTGTGGAACTCCCTGCCCCAGGATGTGGTGATGGCTGCCAGCTTGGAGGGCTTTAAGAGGGGAGTGGACATATTCATGGAGGAGAGGGGTATTCATGGCTGTTAGTTAGAATGGATACTAGTCATGCTGCTTACCTATTCTCTCTAGTATCAGAGGAGCATGCCTATTATTTTGGGTGAGGTGGAACACAGGCAGGATGGTGCTGCTGCACTCATCTTGTTAGTGGCTTCCTAAAGGCACCTGGTTGGCCACTGTGTGAACAGACTGCTGGACTTGATGGGCCTTGGTCTGATCCAGCAGGGCCTTTTTTATGTTCTTATGTTAGGTGATTCCCCAAAAAGCCGAATATTTGGCTTTTTCGGGTATGGCTATTCGCCTTGGTTCAGATGCACAGCTCTGTGCTGTCTCCCTCACAGCTCTGTGCTGTTCTTCTATCTTTGACTGGTTTTGTTAGGGCCCCATAGTTGGGGCCCTTTTGAGGTAGGGGTAGTGTAATTGGAGCCAACTTGGTCTGACCGACCAGGCAGTGGGTTGCAATTCTGCATCAAGCATAAGGGTTATTTAAACGGGCCCACCCGGAGGGATATACCCTCCAACTTAAAAAAGTCAGCTTCTTCAGCTGCTTACCAGGCTTCTGAGAGCCAGTGTGGTGTAGTGGTTAAGAGCAGTGGTTTATAGCAGTGGACTCTGATCTGGAGAACCAGGTTTGATTCCCCACTCCTCCACGTGAGAGGCGGATGCTAATCTCGTGAACTGGGTTGGTTTCCCCACTCCTCCACATGAAGCCAACTGGGTGACCTTGGGCTAGTTACTGCTGTCTTAGAGCTTTCTCAGCTCCACCTACCTCAAAAGGTGTATGTTGTGGGGAGGGGAAGGGAAAGTGATTGTAAGCTGGTTTGATTCTTCCTTAAGTGGTAGAGAAAGTCAGCATATAAAAGCTGACTCTTCTTCTGAAGAAGAATAATCCTCACCCACATGGATGAGCAATCTCCTTCACAAGAGCTGCCTTAGTCATGACTTCGGCTGGCTCTGATGTCCCCCCCCCAAAAAAATAAAACTGCTCTCAAACTGAAGGTCGCCCCGAGTAGAAGCTTTGTTTCCCTGCACTGTGACCATCTCTTGAAATCAGAGTTTTGATGACTATAATAAAGGACTGTTCATAGAATGTCATTTGCCACCAAAAGAAATGTTTCCCATGCCTTATTTTTCTTGCATTTAAGCCTTTTCCCTCAGTTTGGAAGCTAATGTGCATGGATATCATGCTATGCACCCCAGATACAAAGGGAGCCCCCAGACATTGAGGTGCCAGCCAGCCAATTGGCTCTTTCCACCAATCCTCAGCAATGCTGAACTTCTGAACCTGAAAACCCATGGACAGATTGGCTTGCAAATGCCTGGAGGATGTGGGCAACCCCTTCGTTGGCCCATAAAATGGGACCCCCATCCCAAAGTTCAGTGACCATCCCTTGAAGCCATGCTGCAAATTTGGTGACTCTACCTCCAAAAATGCCCCCACAGGAGCTTTGGAAAAAATTCCCATAGATTATAATGGGCCTGATTTTTTTTTAGTAAACCCAAAAATAAGCCAAATATCCATATTTACCAGTATGGGTATTTGGCTTATTTGGGGTTTACCGAAAAAAATTGCGCCAAATAAACCTGAACCTGAAATTTACTTCTTCTTCTTCTTCTTTTTTTTTTTTTGCAAGACTCTATTTGGAAGGTATCTAATTTGGGATCACTCTAGTCCTCTATGATAAAGGTGTGAACAGGTCTCTCGTTCCCTGTATTGGCATGGTGGGGGAGAATAGAATTCTCTCATATCCTATGGTGGTCATTGCAAGTTTAGGACCAGTGGGCTCTCAGTGGACCAAGCCATTTGTACAGAGGAGGACTTTCAGTCCTCAAGTCCAAAAACATAAACTTGAAGTTTTAAGAATTCAATAGAGAATGAACATGTTGATGAATTTCTATAATCAAGGCTTAACAATGACCACATATAGGAGAAATATATTAATATTTAAGTAAAATCTGCCTTAGTTAGGATATCATTCAGAATATATTTAGTGTGAAAACCCATACAACCATTTATACCTAAATAGGTTCATTTATGTGCAGAAATAAATATACAGCTATAAAAATGCTGCTAAGGGACGATTATTCCAATCATCCTTCTTTCAACACCTTACTTAATGTTTAACAATTAAGCCCAATTTCCCACACAGGTATTCGTAAATATGGAACAAATGTTCCCAAGCCTTTTACAGTCAAATATCACACTGTAGAAAGTGTTACAAATAGCTATTCACCTTACTGTATTCAACAGGCTTCACTGCAATGAAGTTTAGAAGAGTAAAAGAATTCATTATCAACTGAAGAATAGAGGGTCTAATTGAAAACTGTCTACTGATGAAGCATCTTTAATGGAAGAAAAATGGACTTGATCACAAAGTACCAATTGTGGCTATGGCCTCTAATTTTCTTTTCAGCAGTGCCTAAGCAGTAGACCTGATTAAAAAGCAACTGCCAAAACTATTACCTACCTCTCAGTTTCCATCAAAATGCCTCAGACTTAAATGGGGGGGAAATGGTAGCCTCCATCCCTGTAACCTTAGGAACATTGTTTTAAGGATTCAATTAAAATTTTTATTCTGCAGCTCCATTACATCAAGCATGTTCCAGAACAGGACAATGTGAGGCTGAATGAGATTACAAAGGGATGCCCATGCAAGACATAAGAAGGAAGTAGATGCCTAAATTCTGAAAGAAGAATAAAACCTGTGAAAAAAGGCAATAGGCAATAGATTTTTTTTCATGTGCTCTCCAGTGATCTGTTCCCAGCAGTGCTGTTAGGTAATATTAGAGTCTGCACTTAAAGGTCTTATGCAGGTACCTCTTTAGACTATTATGAAAGCTTCAAAAGCAAAACAAAATATGAACGTTCAACAAACGTGTCTCATGCTATCCCATTGTCTCCACATATTTATTTCATTTGTATACCACCTTTCCTCCAAATGGGGACCCAAAGCGTCTTACACTGTTATCCTCTACTCCATTTTATCTTCACAACAGCCCTGTGAGGTAGGTTAAGCAAGAGTGTGTAACTGTCCCAGCAGGCTTACATGGCAGAGTGGAATTTAAACCTGGGTCTCCCAGATTCTAGTCCACACCACAGTTCTGTGCTCAATAGTGTTTATTAGTTTCAGTCTGCATTTGGGGGCCCCCTACTGAGTCTGCGATTTGGGAACCCAGACTTTACCAAAGTTTGGCCATGATGGCATGACTGCCAGTTTAAAGGGCAATACTACTTGGATTGGTTGTAGGATTGCCAACCTCCAGGTGAATGCTGGTCTCCAGGTGACAGAGATCAGTTCACCTGGAGAATATGGCCACTTTGGAAGGTGGACTCTATGGCATTTTACACCATTTGAAATCCCTCCCCTCCCCAAAGACTGCCCTCCTCAGGCTCCTCCCCCCAAAATCTCCAAGTATTTCCCAACCCGGAGCAGGCAATCTTAGGGGTTCCCTTTGGAGGAGCAGTTCTCTACTACAAGCAGAACAACATCTATGTGTTCAGTTACTCCTCAGTTCTAGCATAAGGTCTCAAACTGTGGTTCTGCATGTGGAAGAATACCTTTGGGTCCAAAACTCTATGAAATAAAATTTGATCCAGCAATCAGTTCCAGGCACATATTTTTTAATGTGCACATGATGCATAACGGCCACAATACCGTTCACATTCTGTCTCGAGATCCATGTGTGTATTTTCTCTGTCAGGTCGAACTAGGTAATTATCAGGCACATAGCATCCCTGAAGTGAATCTGAATACTACACATGGATTTCTAGATCTGGATCTCACATGCTCAAGCTATTAGAAGCATCATTACTCCAGCATTGCCAAAATTATACCCAGAACTGTACAGTGTAAAAATGACAGCATGTGTACACTGATTATTGTTCATTTGTCATTACATGTCTTTATTATTTATTTATTAACCAGATTTGTATGCCGCTTTCCTGTCCAAGGAGCACCACCAAGGCAGCTGTCAGTTAAAACAAAAAGAAGGCATCATAAAAATAATTAAAATGAAGCCTAAATTCCCCTTTGAAACGCACATTAAAATTATTAAAACATAGGAAGGAGGGATGGTGCCACAACTGAGAAGGTCCTATCTTGGGTTGCCACCAGCCTAATCTCAGAAGGTGGGGCACCTGAAGCAGTACCTCAGAAGGTGAGCTTAGCAATCAAGTAGGTTTGTTCAGGAACAGACAGTCCTTGTCTAGTGGAAATTTTCCTTAGTTGGTTGCTGAGCATATATCAGCAGCATATTTAAAAACCAAAATGATCTCAACTCAAACAATACTTTTCCTTCAGTGCCCACAAAACATTTCAGACTAAGGAGGTTTTCCCTTCTCAGCAGTCCTATTTTATCTTTGAGGTCTGAAACTTATATAAGCAACAAGGTGCTAAAAGCAAATATATAGCTATCAATCTTTTCATGAGTATGTGGTATTTGCATAAGAGAAAGAATTTGCATGCTGTTGTAGTCAAATGATTTCTTTGTCTTCTTTCCTTGATCTAACCACACAATAATCATGGACAAAGAAGGGTGGGTGGGTGAAGCTCAGATTTCTTTACCCACTATCAATTGAACAAGAAATCAAGCAACTTCTACTGCTGTTATTATTACTTAAATAAACCAAAGCTGGAAACAGGACAGGCACAGTTCTCTTCCAAACTGCATAATTAGCAAATTGCAAAGTTCCATTCTGAAAGTGATTCAGATTAATGTATGATATCCTAATTTGTTGTCTCTGCTGTGCATGAACTTCAATATACATACAGATAGCTAAAACATCAAATTGAAGAATGAAATGGCCTACATAGGTGACTTTAAGGGTTTCCTCCCACCAATACATTATGAACTGAGAACTCACATGAGGTTTGGGCCAGTTCATAATAGGCTGCATCTTATGAGCTGTGAATATAAAGAGCTCATGAAGGCAGATCTTCCCTGCTTTCTTCTTCCCCCAGCAAACCACTGTAACCTCTACCCACCCTCCAAAAGCCAATGTTGGGGTCAGGGTATTCTCATGGACAAAGTGCCATGTGGAACAGAAAGGCTGCAGTGAGGAAGGGGAATCAAGTAAGATCATTTCCATTCATTTTCCTTTTGCAGTAGTAGAGGAACCTTGCCAGACCCATTGCTTATGCACACCAATGGAACTCATGAGTAGGGCTGTCAACCTTTAGGTGGAGGTCTCCCACTATTACAACTGATCTCCAGGCAACAGAGATCAGTTCACCTGGAAAAAATGGCCACTTTGGCACTTGGACTCTGTGGCATTGAAGTCCCTTCCCTATACAAACCCTGCCCTCCTCAGGCTCCACCACCAAAATCTCCAGGTATTTCCAAACCTGGAGCTGGCATCTCTACTCATGAGTAAGCTTACAGATAAGCAATGGGTCTGCCAAGTAGCATCCCTACTCATGAGTAATCTTACAGGAGTAGCAAGGCTTCCAGTACTTGCCACAAATACTATAAAGATGACATCTCTATGCATCCAGTCAATGCATGGAGAGCAGGAGTAGACACGAGCACTAGCGTCACTGCTTCTATCCATGGCTGTCATCTTCTGAGCACCTATGCATGATCAGGAACATCAGGAAAATGCACACATTTCCTCCACATGTAGATGCAATGCTCATAAGACAGCAATCAAGCAGAGGCAAGGGCAAACACTCTCATACCTGCTCCCTCTCTCTGCACACTGAGTAGACATGCAGAGGGGTTAGGGTTGCCAGGTCCCTCTTAACCACCGGCGGGATGTTTTTGGGGCGGAGCATGAGGAGGGCGGGGTTTGGGGAGGGGAGGGACTTCAGTGCCATAGAGTCCAATTGCCAACACGGCCATTTTCTCCAGGTGAACTGATCTCTATCAGCTGGAGGTCAGTTGTAATAGCAGGAGATCTCCAGCTAGTACCTAGAGGCTGGCAACCCTAAGAGGGGTCAAGTGTAGGGTTGCCAGCTCTGGGTTGAAAGTACCAGGAGATTTGGGGGGTGAAGCCTGAGGAGGGTGGGGTTTGGGGAAGGGAAAGACTTCAATAGGGTATAATGTCGTAGAGTCCACCTTCCAAAGTGGCCATTTTCTCCAGGTGAACGGAACTCTGTTGCCTGGAGATCAGTTGTAATAGCAGGAGATCTCCAACCACCACCTGGAGGTTGGCAACCCTATCATGTGTAGGGGACTACAGGCCCTTCCTAAAACTGTTATTCCATGCAAAGTATGGGGAGGGCAGCAACAGGTCTAGGGACAGAAAGCATAAAAAAATTAAGTAGGCCTGAGCTGAATTGAACCCAAAAGACCATGTTTGAGCTAGACTTATTACAATTTAGATCATGGAGAAGTTAACCTTTTATGCTTTTCCAGCTCTGCATGAGTAAGAGCTGTACTTCTACTGTCAAGGAATGTTTTGAGTGCATACCTCTATTGTACTCACAAAACCTTCTCAAAAATAGAAATAAAAAGGGCAATGTCTGCTTATTGGGAGCTTCATGGTATTTTTGAGTCCTATGTAGCTATGGATCATGCGAGCATTGTATATTAAGTTTAATTAATTTTCCCTAGTTAACTGATTTTTTTTCACAGCACAGAAGCCTGAGAACATTTTTTAAGCAGCCTGGTGCAATGAGAGTTGTAAACTAGAAGTACAACCCACCAAGCATCATTGCTGTACAGCCATCTTTCATTTCAATGGGGCTTGCACAAGGACAATTGAAATGAATGAAACCCATGAAGCTGCCTTGGTGGATTTCTCCATAGTACAGCAGCGAGTCTCATAAATATCTGACATTTTTAATTTTGTTTTATTCAAATATTTAAAACCCTTTGATGAAATACTAGCCATTAAATCTATACTTTGAAAACAGCAATGAAAAAGACAGAGTAGAAGTATAATGGAGAGATTTATATAAATCTAGGGGAAAGGGTTGGTTTTTTTGGGGGGTTGCTGTTTTTAAGCTGTGGGATAAATATAATTCACACAGTCTGCATGTCGTAGGTTAAAGTTCAATTGAATACTTGAAAGTTCCATTGAATACTTGAAAATTATTAAGTAGAATTCAGAAGCCATAATTGTCATGTAGGCTTTTACACAGACACAAATCTTTGATAGCTTACTTAATAAGTAATTGTAATTATTTACTTTTTACAGTGCTGCTCTTTTGCTGAACAAACTGCCACACCTATTCAATCTATTTTAGATATTAAACACTAAAAAATAAAACAAAGATAGGTTAACTGTTTTGAGCGACATGTCAAAACATCTACCTGAGGAGATGTTGATGTGCAAGCAAAATGTTGGGAGGATGTACTGTCCATGCTTGAAGCAAGCTAAACCCCAGTGGCACTATCAGCATCTCAGGGGTTCACCTTGTACATTGGCTGTGCAGATCTGGAAAGCAAAGATGGCCATAAGTCACGTCTGATGTCTTCTCCTGCATCACCAGCCCCAGTGTAACCATCAGTTTTGCGGTAACAAGAATTAAAGGGCTTGATGCCACAGAGTCCCAATAAGTCACACTAAGAGTGAAACGAAATCAAGTTTATTTGTGCACAAATAAAGGTTGACTGCCACGTATTTGCATAAGGCAGTAGCCCCAAACATCACTCAGGCTACTACTAATATACCCTACTGATTAGAGTTTCCAACCTCCAGGTACTACCTGGAGATCTCCTGCTATTACAACTAATCTCTAGCTGATAGAGATAAGTTTCCCTGGAGTAAATGTCCGCTTTGGCCATTGGACTCTATGGCATTGAAGTCCCTCCCCTCCACAAACCCCACCCTCCTCAGGCTCCGCCCCCCAAACCTCCTGCCAGTGGCAAAGAGGGACCTGGCAACCCTACTACTGATTGATCAAGTGCACTCCATCTAAGTCACTCGTTGCATAACAGCACATCATTGGTCACATTCATGTTGACATCACATTGCATACATTACACATGCATACTGAGATTGCCATCCCATAATAGTCATTAGGGATGCTCATTATAAAACTACTTCCCACCTTATGGATGTGGTTTTTAGTATTATAATGCGGCCTTTGGGGTAACCTTTCCCTGGAATGTGGCCATTTGGCCTGAATGTAAATTACACTTGATGTTGTTTATCTGAACTTTATGGGCTGGAACTTTACGGCCAGGTCAGAGATTAGCATATCTTATCACTCTGGTGTCACAACTCATAGAACCTCAGGCATCTGTTCCCACTCTTAGATCTGCTTGTTCTCTTACATTCCAAACAACAATACATTCTGATTGCACTTTAAACTAACAAGATGTTCCTAGGCCTATGTTGCATCAATGATGGCTGTCTGTTTGGTCAACTTTAGGCTTGACCAAAGAAATGGGATAGAAATAATGTTTTAATCAATTTCTCTATTTTGGCCTACTCCATCACCAGCAGTACTACCGTACCAGAGCCTGTTGCTTAGACAGAGATAAGCCCTGGGTGACAAGCAAAATAATATGGTGTCCTGCTGTTGGCAAGCATGCTGGGGCTGCCCATCCTGACCAAAAACGTTTATCATGACTACAATGTCTATTTTAATATGGAAATGGAAAGCATTTTTTAACAAAATGCTTGCTATTTTTCAGCATAATGTACTTCACAAGATTAGGATGTTGTGATCAAGCCTCCATTTTCATTGGCTGTTCCTCTTCCATCAGGCACTGAAACAAGATCCTCTCTGACAGTCACAGGGGGTGAAAACACAAGATTCTGACCATTTCCAAGATGATGGCCAGGAGCCAGCACAGAAAGGGCAGGATTATGCACACTTCTTCATAATCTTCTCACTGATCATCCTGCATAACCACTGAGGACAATAGCAACTCCAGAGAAGAAACAAACCTTTCCTCTTTCTAATAAACATTTCTAATCAAACATGCTGAAGAAGTAAGACAAAAATGAACACTGTGCATGATGGAACTCTGCTATGGACAACAGCTTCCATAAGAATGAAAGAAAATAACTAAGAGCTAAGACATTTCTAGCCTCTAGCAGAAAAATATTCCAGAATCAAAAACTATGGAACAGATAACAGCCTGATCATTAGCAACATGTTTTGCTCAATACATTTTAGTTCTGCATCTCATAAAAGATTTTTTTGGTCTAAATTATCCCGATAATTGTTAATGTGGCTGTTGGTTTTGCTATATTAACTTTTACATTAGTTGGCTTCTCTAATGTCTGAAGATGTGCTGATGCTTACTGCATTTCTGGTGTACCTCCACATTTATTTATGGATCCCCCCTCCCTGAAATTTTCTATCTTGCAGATGGTGTTTTATGAGCTGAGTTATTTTGGTTTGTGTGTGGGTGTTTAACTTTACTGTGTGCTTGCCAAGGGTGTGATAAGGGCTTTGTCCTCCAATGTAAACTGTTTGGTTGCCACTTTGCTTTAATGTTAATTGCATGTTTCATTATCACTGTTTAAATAGATGAAATGGGTGTCTGCTGCACACTGTTCAATTCCCTAGCAATGATGAGGAGCTGAATGCATTTTTCAAAGATCCAGTTCAGCATGAGTTTTGACAATCTTTGGAAAAGACAACTATAAATTGGATCCCACACTGTTGCTGAACTGAAACCTCCTGGAAAGGCTTTGAAACAAAGCTGAGGAGAAAGCATGACTGAAGTGCTTGAAAATGCATTGGCATTGCATTTTGTCCTTCAGTTTTATCCCCCAAATCTGTTGATTTCTCTTCTCAGTTTTATGAATCACACCTGTGACATTTCTCACTTTTTCCTCATAAAGTGCACACATTCTTCAATCTTATTCCTATATCAATAAATCAGCATAATTGAAAGATTTTAAAATACATTGATTTTGCATTTCGTCCTCCAGGCTTTAACCACCACATAAGTTGATTTCTCATCTCACTTTTATGTATATTATTCATATAAATTGTGTACATAATACAAACAAATCTGCAAGTATTATTGCACATTATTGATGTGCACATGTACACGGATATAAAATTGGAAAAAAAATCCCAGTCTGGATATTATAATGTGATTGGCTGTATCCTTTATTGTTTGATATTTTAACAAAGCACAGAAGCACATGTGTGCTGAAGTTAAATAATTCACCAAAAATCCCCTATGGATGCACCCTGAAAAAATCCACATCCCAACCAGCTGATCAATCTCAACTGGCCCTTTTACAGCTAACCATCTGACAATCAGCTGTCTGGTAGTTTTACCCGGGGGGGTGAGAAAGGATAGTGGCAGATAAGAGATTGCTTTGAGGCTGCTGCTGGTCCCTAACAGGCTTGGCCTTGCTTCCATAGAGATTCTTGGTAAAGGGAGGCCACTGGACATACCCCAGGGCTCGTTAGGGCTGTTTAAAAGTCTTGATTGAGAGGGCTTAGAGGACATACCAGTAGGGCTGTTGAAAAAAAAATCGGTATAGTTTGGCTTCAGCAAAATTCGGCCTGTTTTTATTCGGGCCATGCCGAAGTCCGAACTCCCCCGCTTCGGATCCCCGGAAATTCAGGGGGATCCGGAGTTCGGGGGAAATTCGGCCCCCCGCGCGCCTTCAGGGTGCTTCCCTGAAGGCGCGCGGGGGCCCTTTAAACAGATCTGCGCCTCCCAGCTGGGAGGCGCAGATCTGTTTAAAGGGCCCCACACGTGCCTTCAGGGAAGCACCCTGAAGGCGCGTGGGGGCCCTTTAAACAAGCCCCTCTGCGCTGTCTGCGCAGGCAGCGCAGAGAGGTTTAAAGACCCCCTGCCCCCCCTCCCGGGACTCCCGGGAAGGCAGGCGGGGGGCTGTCAAGCAGTCTGCGCTCTCTGCGCAGAGGGTTTCCAGACACCCCCCAGCCCTGCCTGGACTCCCGGCAGGGCTGGCGGGGGGCTGGCAAGACCCTCTGTGCTGTCTGCGCAGGCAGTGCAGAGGGTTTCCAGACCCCCCCAGCCCTGCCGGGACTCCGGGCGCAGATCTGTTTAAAGGGCACCCCGCGCGTCTCCAGGGAAGCTCCCTGAAGGCGCGTGGGGTGGGGGAAAGGGCCCGAATCAGCTGAATTTATTCGGGAACACCCAGAACTCGGCCAATTCGGCTCCCAGGTTCCCCCATTTTTGAGTTCGGTTCGTCCGAACCGAAAAACCACCGAATTGAGAGAAATTCGGCTGTTTTTCTGTTCGGGCCGAACCGAATCAACAGCCCTACATACCAGCTCTGATTCCCAGCTCAGAAGGCAGAAAAACTACAAACAAAGAGGTGGAATAGGCTGATGTTCAACCCCACCTCACCCCTCTTGTGTCCTATTCATGTGTTACAATGATTGCATGTACACCCTCCAAGGACATCTGTAAGAAAGGGCCATTGTACATTCACTTTACAAATTAATCTGAGAAATAGTACCTGGTTAAATTTGCAGTTGTAATCACATGTTCAGCTGTATATGCATTGGACATAATATGACAATTACTCAACACACATATAATGAAAAATTGAGTGTACATTGATTGCATATGCATTCACTGGAATTTGTGGGCATGGCTTCTGTCTGAGGCCAAGGGAAGATCCTTCAGCCAAATTGAATCCAGGCACACAAGAGCCATTGCTTGGGACTAAGGTTGCCATAGTGGGATGTCACCAATACAGCCAAAAATATAGGTAGACAATTGCTAGACTTTATGAAAAAATCATGGATGTTACTGTGTACAAAAACAGATCTATCCTGGCCTTCCAGCGAAACATGCCAAATGGGGAGTTTAGGGACTCAAACAGAAAAGAAATAGAAACACAATTATATGACTTTGTGTAGTTTAGAAGCTGCCTCACCTCTACCAATAGATATCATTTGATGAGGCCTATATCCAAACAGCATCTAAGAATGGCAAGACGTCCAGCTTCACCGAATCAAAGAGGAGATGGATCAAAGATGAGATGTATTGGTTGAGGACCAAAAGATATTCATATATATAAGAAACTTGTAATTGCTATTGTTTAATAATATTTGTTAAGATAAAAAGTAGCAAGAATAAACTAAAAGCCTTTACATATTCTAAGGAGGCATTTCTACTACCAAATAAAGCTCTAATGTGAGGAGTAGCTAGTCTTTTAGATTTCCATGAAGGCATCTGGCCTCTGTAACCACAAACAGTTATGCACACCTTGCATGGCATTTCTATTATAGATAGTAGAGTTGTATGTTCAGCAAAACCAAACCGAAAAAATGGCAGTAATTTAAACTGAGTCAAAAGCAGATCCCGAATAATGCCAAATTTTGGCATTTTTGGGCTGCTTTGTCCCAGCCACCATTTTTTTAAAAAAATTCTGGGGCGGAATTCAAAAGCGTTTTTCATCAAATTTTTGACAGTCTGAACATACCTTTCTACAAGTTTGACTGAGGAAAGTATGGGCTAGATGTGGTGAAAATCCCACTCTTCAGCTAACTGCCTTTCTGTACAGGAAAACTGGATGGTGTTACCACTCTTCAGGAATGCCATGCAGTGCAAATATTCCCTTCAGGAATGCAATCTCCGCTTTACCGGTGGTACTTGACAGCATGCACACTTCTGATTAAAGTGAATAATAGATGGTGACTATTATATAATCCTTGGATTGCTACATGAATAGATCAGATCACAGGTATCTCAAGTTTCAGGCCACTGACCAGAGACATCTTGGATGGAAGTCTGTAAAGATAAGTCTTTAGCAGTCACATATTCTATGTGATGCAATGCTTTGGTAGACACTGGAAGGGAAATAATAATAATGCCCACATAAGCTTTTAGTTTCATGCTCAATAGTATAAAAAAGTTAACCTGGTGTATAAGTCATGGCCAAGTAATATTTCTGTAGTTGGATCATCATTTGTTGGATCCACAATGTGTAATCATTCAGAGGTTTCCTTTAAAAGGCTATGAGAGGATTATGATCCATTTCCACAACCACTAGCTGTTTGTAAATGTATTGACTGAATCTTTCACAAGCAAATAGTATATTAAGGGGCTTCTTGCCCCAATACCCCAAGTAAAGATGTGAAGCAACTTTATGGGTTTAATCTGGCCTAATCTGCTCAGCAACACAATAAGGTATCTCTAATGGGACAAACCTCTAAACAGCAACACTGAAACAGGCTACAGCTATTAAAACACAACACTACTCTTCTCGTTGCATACACATACCAAACTGTGCTAAGAGATGGTATGCCAAGATGCTTGTCAATGTGAGGGTTTAGGCATTGATGTCCGGCAGAATGAGAGTTTACTCCTAAGCCACTTGTTCAAACCTCAGGATGCTTGCTGATCTAATAAAACATACTGCTTAAGGTGTGCTAATCTTGCCACCTTACCAACCTCCTCTGACCAGACCTGTTTAATTTCTTCTTTCCTCCCCTATGTTACAAAAGAGGCAAAATAAGAATCTCTCCTATCCAATTTGAGACCATCCCAAAAATTCCTGCTTGGCCCTGAGGCAACAAACTGCTGCATCAGAGTGCCAAGCTGGAAATACAGTTTTTAAAAAGGCATTCAAGAGTGTAACTTTTCATGAAGACTCCCCAGGCTGGTCCTTAAATTCAAGGGCATTTGTCTTCGTCCTTCTGCATGCCATGTGTTTCCTTAGAGACGTGCCACCTGGAGCAGAGATGTCACCTGATCAAATTTTAAAAATTGCTTGGAATCAGCAAGGGAATGGGGAATAGGAAAGGGAACATTCACAATACTTGCTGTGTTTAGCAGACATAGCTCGCTTCAAAAGGTTTTGCTTCTGATTCTAGTTTTCAGTTTTTAACCTTTGTGATTCACACTTGTTCTAACCATGTGTAGCTGGACGTGAAGGAAGGGACCAGAATAGGCTTGGCCCTGCAGAGAATTCAATATATGTTATGCAGGAACACATGGAAAGGATTATAGTACTAATAGGACACTAAAGAGAGGGATGAAGTAATGGTGGTATGAATAAAGATTAATGGTCAGGAATGCTTTTCATATAATTAATTTCATCCAATTGTTTTGATCAGTAATGCAACCAGAGAGTTTAGCAATCTGTTTTTTTAGGAAATGCATTCAGATTGGTTCTTGTGGGTTATCTGGGTTGTGTAACCGTGGTCTTGGTATTTTCTTTCCTGACGTTTCGCCAGCAGCTAGGGCTGTTGAATTAAAAAAAATTCGGTATAGTTCAGATTCAGCTGAATTCGGCCCGTTTAGATTCAGGATATGCCGAAGTCCGAACTCCCCCACTTCGGGTCCGTGAAATTCGGCAGGAATTCAAAGTTCGGGGAAAAAATTCGGCCGAATAAAGCCATTAAAAACACAACTGTGCCTTTCCGTGGCTCTGGGGGTGCATTTTTGGGGGTAGAGGTCCCAAACTGTCAGCGGAGCTTCAAAGGACCCTTCTTGCAAGACCCCCCAAGTTTTGTAAAGATTGGGTCAGGGGGGGCTGAGATATGGGCCCCGAAAGGGGTCCCCCCACCCTTAGTGTGCATCTCTGAGCAGAGCTTGTCGCCCACGCACAAAGCTCCCAGCCCCGACAAACAGCTGATGAGAGCAAGGGCTGGGCAGGTGCAAAGAAGTTTGCAAAGCAACACAACTGCAAAGCAACACTGCAAAGCAACACAACTGCAAAGCAACACCTTTGCAAACATGCAAAGGTCGGGGCAGGTGCTAAGAAGTTTGCAAAGCAACACAACTGCAAAGCAACACAATTGCAAAGCAACACCTTTGCAACCATGCAAAGCAACACCTGACACCTGGGAGTTTACAAACCATGGAAAGGGACAGAGGCAGCTAGCTATGCATAATGAGCAGGAGGGGTGGAATTTCCCCTTTTGCATGGGACTCGGGACCAGGCAAATGCATTCTTTAAGTCACCATTTGAAAACCAGTTTTAGCAAGCATCAAAATAGACCTAACCATCGTATGAATGAGAGAAAACCTGAGGACATACAACTGAAGCACCCCCTCAAACCAGGGAGAGAGAGACTCAAGGGGGCACACACCCCCAGGCAGAATGGGCGAAAGCCCCCTTTGGCTTCCCCCCCCACCCACAGAAACTGCTCCCTCCCCACACACACACACAGACTCTGCTTTCCCCCCCCACACACACACACAGGAGAAAAAGTATCGATTAAAGCCCCCAAAGGGATCTTACTGTGGCTGTCTTCTGTTCCATCAGGAGGGGCTAGGAGGAGGACTGGGTAATCCAAGACGATTCCATTTAAGCACGGGACGTTTTGCTCTGGAGATGCATACAGGCTCGGGTGATCCATTCATCCCAATAGGGAAAAGGAAAAAGGGGAAAGCCCATATCTCGGGGTCCCCTGACCCAATGTTTACAAAACTTGGGGGGGTCTCTTAAGAAGGCTTGTCTGAAGCTCCGCTGAAAGTTTGGGGTCGGTACCCCAAAAAATGCACCCCCTGCAGCCATGGAAAGAGAAAAGGGGGGAGCCGATATTTCTGCCCCCACTGAACCCATTTTTACAAAACTTGGGGGGTCTCTTAAGAAGGCTTGTCTGAAGATATCCTGAAGGTTTAGGGGCTGCACCCCCCAAAAAACACCCCCTGAAGCCACGGAAATGGAAAAGGGGGGAGGGAAAAGGGGTAGAGCCTATATCTCGGGACCCCCTGGCCCAAAGTCTATAAAACTTGGGGGGTCTCTTAACAAGGCTTGTCTAAAGCTCCGCTGAAAGTTTGGGGTCTGTACCCCTGAAAATGCGCCCCCTGCAGCCACGGAAAAAGGGGGAGCCCATATCTCGGGACCCCCAGACCCAATGTTTACAAAACTTTGGGGGTCTCTTAAGAAGGCTTGTCTGAAGCTCCACTGAAAGTTTTGGGTCTGTACCCCCAAAAATGCACCCCCTGCAGCCACGGAAAGAGCGAATGTGCACAAGCACCCCCCCCCCACAAACGAGGATTTCTCTCACTCTCTCTCTCTCCTCGGCCCGGCCGCGCAGCAGCTGATTCCTCCAGTACTCAATCCTGACTGATTGGCCTGAAGAAGACCCAGCTTGGCCACCGATTGGGCGGGGGAGGAGAATGCTGTTTACTGACGGCCCCGAATTTGCCGGATTTATTTGTGAACTCCCGAACTCGCTGAATTCGGCTCCCCCGGTTTCCCGCCATTTTTTAGTTCGGTTCGTCCCAAACTAAAAACCGCCGAATCAGGGGAAATTTGGCTGTTTTTTGGTTCGGGCCGAACCGAATCGACAGCCCTACCAGCAGCTGTGGCAGGCATCTTCAGAGGAGTAACACTGAAGTACAGTGTCTCTCAGTGTCAAGTGTGTAGGAAGAGTAATATATAGTCAGAAAGGGGTTGGGTTGAGCTGAATCATTGTCCTGCAAAAAGTATCAAAGGTAATATGCTAATCATTGTCCTGTAAGTATCAAGATCACCCTCATTAGCACATTATCTTGATACTTACAGGACAATGATTAGCACATTACCTTTGATACTGGTGCTGGTGAAACGTCAGGAAAGAAAATACCAAGACCACGGTTACAGAACCCAGATAACCCACAAGAACCAATGACCTCTGACAGTGAAAGCCTTCGACAATGCGTTCAGATTCTTTTTTCCAAGTGGCTTTTAATTTGAAATAGAATCCACCAAATTTGTTCTCTGTGATACATTTCGTTTATATTTCTTGCAGAGACAACCACTCTGTTTTTAAAAATCTCTTGAAGCCCTATTTTGAAATATCAAGTTGCTTCCCCATCCACTTCATAAACTCTTCCAAATTTCCCCTAAAAACTTACAAACAGAATAAATTATACAGAAGATGAAAATGTATTCAAATGTATCTAATTTGGGCAATGTGTTCTGCTAATGAGTCAAATACATCACACACACAACACTTTGGAGAAGCTGCTGCTTTTCAAATCCCTCTTTCTTGATACCCCAAACCAATGCACTGTTTATGCCTGGCAGCTTCACCCCAGATGTAAATATTTTCCCATAACTAAGTCAGAGTACTATGATAATTTCAAATTGTACCCAATCAAGACTTCTTAAATGGATTTTTTTTTACATAACATTGAGCTTCATACACATAATTATTTCACCCTAATTAATACAAACATATCCTCTCTTTGCTAAACCCTTGACTTTCCTCATCACCTAACCATGACTGGAATACAGAGGACAGGCTTGGCATTCCACCAGATCTCATAAACCTGATCCTATCTCAAGGATTACGACATGGAAATGAGCTATCCATAAATATTAAAAATTATCTTCTCTACACAGATGTTCACTCCACTTATCTGCAGAATTTCTGAATCAAATATTCAATATGAATATGTTAGTATCCACCAAAGATTGCTTTTGGCAGAGTACGTGTTGATATCAGCAGGAAATAAATAGGAAAACATTAAAAGGTATAAAACTTTAAAACAATAGCTTAAAGGTGTTTTACAAAGTACAGATGGCTTATGCTGCTCAAGTGGATGTCTGTTATAGAATGAGAAATAGAGTGCTGGTGGGGAAAATGTGCGAGTGTGTGTGGGATAACGGTTCCTGAGCACTATGTTGTGTGTAATCTATAGGAGAATGAAAATGAATGATATTTTATGTTACCAATAAGAAGCTTGAACAAATAGTGTGAACATAGGGCATGTGTGAGCAGGATTTAGAGTTACATGGAAAAACATTTCAGTAATGTGATGGAAAGCTGAAGCCAAGATTTTAACATTTGAAGCTAACTACAAGCAGCACAAGGTGTTTCTATCAATTAGAGCATGTGCATACATTACTCTCAAACGCTTGGTTGCTATGTCAACTACTGTGCTTACTCACATCCAAATATCAGTTGACTTGCATGTAAAAAACCAGATGAATGTTGCTACAGTTGGGCAAGAATATACCCAGGAGTAATAACTGTCTATTTGTACCATGTAGGTACACATTTAGAGGAGAAGCCAAGGAAACTGAATTGGCTCAAATCAGTCAAAGGAAGAACATAGGGAGGAGTGTGGACCTGATTATAGGAGGAGAGAGAAAACAGGCTGGCTGAGGGCAGTAGAAGACAGAATTGGGTAGTAGGGAATGTGAAAGCCCTCAATCTGATATCTTGGAGAACTGCTGCCAGTCAGAGTAGACAATACTGCTCTTGACAGACCAGTGGTCTGATTCACTATAAGATTCATGTGAGTTCAAATCCAAGTAAATGTAGGTAGTTAGAATGATCTAGTGATCTGGTTCTGGCTGAATAAGGTTAATTTTGTGCACGAGTCTTCAATTCTGAAGATCTATTTCCCTGTATATATTAAAAAGGATTCATTTGCTGGGCAAATGAAGCTATTATATAATATAAATAGTCTGTGAGCCCATAGGAGGCAGGGCATTAAGAGCAACACCTTACTTCTGACTCCTTGGGAAAGGGTTAACTAGTTGGTTAACTCTGCATCAATGCTGTACTAAAACACATTCCTAACCAGATTAATATTGTTGTGGTTTTGAATTACTATATTCCTAAAAGGACAGTGAGGAATTGTTACAGACCAATCCATAGTCTGAAAAATAATCCAAATAAATATCCAATAGAAAAAGAAGACTATCAGCCCATTCCTGAGGTGAGGGGCTGAAAGTGGCCTGGAGGTGGCGTGACCCCACCACCTGTGTAAGTGGCCTCTTATTATGGAATAAGAGGCACTTATGCTGGCAGCAGGAGCAGTTCTATTGGCTCCTGGGTGCTGCCGAGCTGCACTCCACTCCTCCGATGCTGCAATTTCTCCAGGACCTAAATCCTGGAAGAGAAATGTGGTGCTGGCGTGGGGGGGGGGGGTGTAGTGGAAATTGCAGAAGACAATTGTACTCACGAGGAGGTAGGTGGTGCTCAATACAGCCCTTCTCCATGTGAGAGCAATCTCAGGGAGTTAATTGTCACACCGCACTGTAAATAATGAGCACCTGGTGGTGGGGAAAATAAATCTGACTTCGCTCACTACTGAGGAGAGGAGAAGAGGGCTCCAGATAAGAAGCCAGAGACAGAAGGAGCGTCTGCAGAAGAAGGACAGGATGCCAGACAGGATGAAGTGGCTTGCTTGCCTCCCAGGAGACGACTTCCCATCTTCCTAAGGTTATTAGCCTGGATACAGGGTTATTTTTGTTTAATAAAGCTTCATACCTTTTTCTCCCCAATACCTGCCTGTTGGAATCCATTTTTTTCTGAACCATGGGTAATACAGGGGCGGGGAGCGTTCCCGGGGGTGGAGCTGATGCTGCAAGTCTCAGGAATGAGCTGTATATCTTCCATCTTCATAGCAATAATCACATTTTACTGTATACCAGAATCTACAATCACCCATCAAGTCGCCTAATTTTATCCAGATCCATGATTTTTCATTGCTGATCCATGTTTGATCGCTGATCCATAGCACAACATTATATGACCTACAGCCCTGTCAAGTGTAATACAATCTAGATTTTATGAATAATTAATTAATATTTTATTATGCTTTTTTTACTTCTATCATAAAAGTTCTACTAATTTCTACAAACACAGAACCGTTACACTTTTATCTATACAGATCACTAACATTTGGACATTTCTGTCTGAGTACAGAAACAAGTATAGACCAGTAAGTTGTCCTCACATTGCAGCAAATAGATTGCACCAAATATATTTCTGTATGCAACAATGCACAGAACCTCAACTGAAATTAGAGGTGGTCTTAGCCAATGGTCAACAAGCCCTGCATTTGGGTGTCTCCAACCACCTATGGCCCTGCCCATAAAGGAGGGGGGAAGAAGAACAGAAAAGAGCAGAAAAGAGCAACCAAAATGATTAGGGGACTAGAGCAACTGTCCTATGGGGAGCGGTAAAGACGCTTAGGGCTGTTTAGCTTGGAAAGAAGGCGGATGAGGGGAGACATGATAGAGGTCTATAAAATTATGCATGGTTTGGAGAGAGTGGACAGGGAGAAGTTTTTCTCCCTCTCCCATAATACTAGAACTCGGGGTCATCTGCTAAAGCTGGAGGGTGAGAGATTCAAAACAGATAAAAGGAAGTATTTTTTCACACAACGCATAGTTAAATTGTGGAACTCCCTGCCCCAGGATGTGGTGATGGCTGCCAGCTTGGAGGGCTTTAAGAGGGGAGTGGACATATTCATGGAGGAGAGGGGTATTCTTGGCTGTTAGTTAGAATGGATACTAGTCATGCTGCTTACCTATTCTCTCTAGTATCAGAGGAGCATGCCTATTATTTTGGGTGAGGTGGAACACAGGCAGGATGGTGCTGCTGTTAGTGGCTTCCTAGAGGCCCCTGGTTGGCCACTGTGTGAACAGACTGCTGGACTTGATGGGCCTTGGTCTGATCCAGCAGGGCCTTTCTTAAGTTCTTATGTTAACAGGCTCCTGCTGAAGCTTTTACTTGCTCCATCTGGGCCTTGGGCACCTGGCTTCTAGAGGCAGCATAGGCTCCTGTTCACCTTACACATGGTAAGGGCATCCCTTGCCTGGCACCAGCAATGGGGGTTGGCAGTGGGGTGGCAGTGATTCGGGGGTCAATCCTAGACTTTTGTCCAGGACCCCAAAATAACAAAGACCACCCTTACTTTATACAGGATAAATAACACACGGATATTTTTAGCAGAAGTTTACAGACTGCTACATGTCAGCATCTTCACCTTTTTGCTCTGATTTTCATTGTACCACAACATTTTGTTTCCTTTTCACCAGAACAAGCAAAAACACAGTTTTGTGCATCAGTCTCCATATAACTGAATCACTGTTCTGACAGCCAGCTGTTGAATTGGTTTCATATTTTTGTGGATGGTGGTTATGTGATGAAATCACTGTATGACATTTCATGGGGCAGGCATGCATATTTGTTTTCAGAGAGTCCAAGATACAAATATCAACCACTGAAACACAGCATTAGAGTGTCGCTCAAAAGTATCCAAGTATAACCATCCTGCTACATGGAAGGATTGTATGTATAATATCCTATTGGATATCAACCTGCACAAGCTAGACTATAGGGCGCCACAAGGATTAAGTGCATGAATTATATAAATGTGCCTGAAGTAGCTCCAGTTAATTCCAGTAATTGAGCCAAGACAAATACTGCATATGAATGCCAACAAAATGAACTAAAAAGTCCCAAACTTGGCAGTCAACCCGACCTTCAGAGTGGCAAAAACACCCACTGAATCGCTTCTCCCATTAAAAAAAAAGAAAAGAAATGGGAGCTACCCCATACGATATAATACTCTGCTCCTGATATGTCAATTTTTGGTTCCCTAAAGAGCAACGGGGAAGGAACTAAATAACGCATGTTAAAAAAAAAAACCTCTTACTGATCTCACAACTGATCATAGTTGAGACATGTGTCTATTTGCTGCAGGTAGAGAATTCAGTCTTAAATGTACTAGGCATACTCCACTGTGAACATTTGTCAAGCCAGGTTTAACAAATGAAAACTGTAAAAAAAGCACGATCGTGTTTCTGTGTATCTCTCATCCATTTCAGTGGGGAATGCTCAAGAGTATAACGCTGGTGAATTGTGCCTATTACTTTGTTATCACTATCACCCCTCCCTCATCATTCACCCAGTACACCAGACAGCAGAAAATAATGGTTTTCTTGGTTGTGTCTTGATCCTATGGGATGTACAGCAGGGAAGTTGTCTCTCTCATGATCCAGGCTTGCCCATTTTGGTTCCCTGCATGACTCCCAAAATCAAACGTATTTGCATTTGTTTGTATTATATCCCTTTACACAATCTCCTGCTGCTACGTGGGAGCTGCAGTTCAATCCATTCAGTCCCAAGCATGTGGCAACAATATTAATTCGGATTGCTGCATTGGAACAAAGACAAGTTATTCAGTGCAGTTTATTTTAAGTGATGTGTGATCTGCTCATTATGATCCCTGGGCATATTTAATCTAAGCAATCCAGCAAGTGTGTAACTTTGTAGCCATGGCAGCTAGGCAATAATATGAGGTGTTTGACCCAACAGTGACCATACACTGTGAAAATGATAAGTCTTATATTTGAACACCTGTTTTGTGGACATTCAGTCATCTTTGTAATATTCAGAAATTTTTGCATCAGTCCATGATTCTGTTGAGAGTGCCGGACACTAATCTGGAAATCTGGGTTCAATTCCCCACTCCTCCACATGATTCTGTTGAGAGTGCTGGACACTAATCTGGACATCTGGGTTCGATTCCCCACTCCTCCACATGAAGCCTGCTGGGTGACCTTTGGCCAGTCACAGTTCTCTCAGAACTCTCTCAGCCCATGCAGAGGCAGATGGCAAACCACCTCCAAATGTCTTTTGCCTTGACAACCCATAAATCAGCTGTGGCTTGATGGCACTTCCCACCACCACCACCACCACCATGATTCCATGGCCTGGCTTTTCATGCAAAAAGAACAGAGCAAAGGGAGCAGAAGGGCATGATTCAGCAGTTTTGTAACTGAGTGGAAGATTTTTCAATCAGCAGAGTTGTACTCTTGCACTCATAGGATTTACTTTTTTCACCTAAATTGTTTTCCCTCTCAAAAGTACATTGAAAGCCCACTGGTTTTGATTCTATCTAATTAGCTTGAGCTAATCTATTCTGTGGGGTTGTGTCTAGGGTTGCCAGGTCCCTCTTCGCCACCAGTGGGAGGTTTTTGGGGAGGAGCCTGAGAAGGCCGGGTTTAGGAGGGGAGGGACTTCAATGCCATAGAGACCAATTGCCAAAGCGGCCATTTTCTCCAGGTGAACTGATCGCTATCGACTGGAGATCACTTGTAATAGCAGGAGATCTCCAGCTACTACCTGGAGGTTGGCAACCCTAGTTGTGCCTCCTAAGTATAGGAACAAACATTTTGTTTGCATACCCTGGCATACAAGCAGAGGTGCAGAATGGGTAGGAGGAATGGGATGGACAGACAGACACAGTCAGTATTGCCATGAAGGGGAAGATAGAGCCAAATGCTGTCCACCCAGTCCAGTTTGCAACAATGGCAAATTGCTGTGGCATCTGCCATTTTCTGCCAATAATATGAGTGCAGTTCACAGACACTTTATCACGCCAGGGCACACTGCTTTATTCAGTAAAAGAATGCAATATTTCAGTCTGCATCACTGCCACCTATAGAGAAACAAAAAAAGGGGTGGGGGGAAACCTAACATACCACGTCCTATCTTGCAAAGAGTAGGTCTACCTGTTGTACCCTCACTTGATTTCATTCCCTACATGCTTGATACAGAAATGGTCCTAAATTACTGTAAAATGTGTTGCCTGACAGTGTGCACAATATTTGTTATTTATATAGTATTTATTCCCACCCTGACATCAATCTGCCTATTTGGGGTTGCCTTGCCAAAGCTGTACACTGTATTCTCTGATTGTAAAATTGGAAAACTTTCTCTTTTCTGTCAAAAATTGTCCAGGGATCAGGGAGGAGGGGTACAATCTCCAAAATTTTCATCTCAAAATGATTATCTAAAACTAAATAGCATTAATCACACATATATTGGGTATTTAAAAAGGAAACAAAAAAGGGAATATATGTACATTTTTTCTCTTATAAATTTCCCTATGTGTGAATTGGGAGCAAGGTAAAGATTTACACATCCTTTCCCATGCTAATAACTATGTCAGAAAAAGTAATGTATATACAATCACCAAGTTCTTGGTTGGCCTAAGAGCAAGAGAAGAAAAAACTTCCTATTGCCTCTATCTCATCATGTATTGCCAGTCATAATTTTAAAAAATCATTCCTTGTGGGTTGTGAAAATGTAAGAGTATTCATGTAATTGTAATGTTTTATTAATGATTATATTTCACCAGTTCAGGTAAATTGTCATTTCTGTTCAAAATATGTCAAAACTGTAAAATAGGAATACCTTTTCAATGTTTTTGAAGCGAAAAGATATCAGCACATTTCAGTATCACACACACACACACACACATACGGACAGATTTTATTGTTGTATGATATTACTGCCCATCTCTGAAGACAGATTGGGAGTACCTGTACTTTTTGAAACTGCTATTTCTGAAGGCTGATTTTTGGGGGCACCTTGGCTAAAAAAAATGAAATGCTAATTGAATTGCTTTGCCATCATAGCATACTTTTTCCTAGAGTTACAACATCATATTTAAATGTGTGTATATGAATATAAAACAATACCTTATTTAATGTTGGTTTTATTGGCCTATTTTATTTCTGTTTTATGACAGATACAGTTTTGGGAAGTATCAAAAATCATATGCCTAGTGGTGATTTCTTTGATGTGGGGAAAAGTATTTTTCCCCATCCAGAGTAGGGCAGTGCTATCAGCTTGGATTCATTTGCTTCAGTGATGCCGACACATCGTTTTATTTTAGGGATGAGTATCCCAAGGCTGAGCACTAGAACCTGCTGTGCACCTTCTCTGTGTGGCTAGAGGTGAAGAACTGTGGGTAGCTAGGGGTAGAGGTGCATTGCTGGCAGAGTCAATTCCCAGGGACAATAAAAATGCAAGTTGGCCTTTGATACCCATTGGTTTGGGACAGTTTATTGGTGGGGGATGCTCACTAATTGTGGGGGATTTCTGAGTGTGTGGGAGGTGATGGGAGAGCCTGTTGGTTGAAAGTCACTAAGAAGAGAAGGTATCTGAAGCACCATGTAATAAAAAGGGAAAACCCAATAACATTTAATGCAACAGACATTGAGAGGGGATATGTGGTGAAGGGAAGAGTTGTGTCATCTGATAAGCTCAGCAAGGGCATGGCTTTATAGAGCTATGCTTTGAGAGAAAGGCAGAGACACATAAGGACAGATGAACAATTGGTGAATATTAACTGCTCACTTCTGGTAAATTATAATTGGCTCCAGTTTAATCCTTAAAAAGTTATACATTTATATAAAACCATGGGGGAAGAAACAGAATATTTTGGAGATCATTTGAGAGGAGTCTGTTTGGAAAAACCAATGGTTGTTTTCCATATGTACTACACTGAAGCAGTGCAATCCTCAGCAGAGTTATATCTTGTGTAGAATGGTGGCTTAGGGTTGCACCGCTACTTTTCCAACTAACAGTGCAGTACAGGAACCTGCAGGCATTGGCCTCCTATCTGACTGGTGTTCCTAAAAATTGTTTCGACTTGAAGTAATTAACTATGGCAATTGCTCACAGATGCTAAATTCAATGACTCGAGCAAACGTGTAATATTTACACTCAACACAATGTTTGTTGCTATGCTGTTTCAGATACTCTCAAAGAGATTTTGGATTTATGTTGAATTCATAAATGGTGGAGTTATTACTGTAAAAGCCAAAGTAGGCATACAAATGCCTGCATATCAAAGTCAGAAATTGGGCATCTCATAAATCTTCCAGCCTGGTTCATGACGCTCTTTGTATCATGAGACTTTTGAGAGGCAAAAGAAATGCAATATAGTGAATGCTCTGGATATATTTTCCTGGCATCTTCTTATGCTATAGCCACTTGATTTTGATGGGAAATAAAGACAGATGCTTGCTATAAAGAAAATCCTTTAGCAGCATTAGTGGCTTGCTTAAAGGGCAGCTATGCTATTTCCACTCATCAACCAACCATTTAATACATAGACCGTCATTTAAATCTTTAAAAATATCAGCCTAATTTGCAGATCATGTATCTCCAATGCTAGTTGTTAATTTGATCAAGAATCATCCATTTCTTTTTTCCTGTTTCCTTTTATCGCTTGTTCCATCAAAAGACATTATCAGATGCAGCTCCAGTCTCAACCACATCCTCTAAAAGAGTCTCTTGTAACAAACTTTACCTAATAGTTTATTTCCAACCTGCATTTGTATATATCCATGCATGGGTACAAGGATATTGTTCATTGTTCTCACTCATTCATGTGAGTCAGGGGCGCATAATTCTGCTTTCTTAGCACAGCATATTCACTTTTAGCAGCTTACCTTCTGGAGCAGCAAATAAAGATGTTAAGGATCCCTAATTTTTCAGGGAGTTCTGCAGTAGTGGTCTAGATAGGGATATTCCTTGGGAAATGAACAAATCAAAATCCAAGCTAAACTCACCCTGTTAACCTTTCAAGGGTAGCTAATCCAAATGAAATTACTTCTGACATTCAAAGCCAAACTGACTGGGCTGGTTCTGACTGTTTTGTTGGTAGAGCTGAGATTCCTATGGATGTATTTTGCTTCCATTCCTCCCCCCTCCCCCGAAGCTGGTTTTACATTTCTGTTTTCATGGGACAGAAAGAGCTGATCATGAATCCACAGATATGTGCTTGACAGGTGCACCATCCCACCAGAACACTGTCAATTAGCCCATGATTCATACTTTTGTCCCTGGTCATTATTATTGTTGGCTCACTGGCTTAGAGCAGAAGCCTGCCCATTCACTTGTAAAGCTCACCATGGAATTCTAAGCAGAGTTCAACCCTTCTAAGCCACTGCATTCAGTAGACTCAGAAGGGTATAACTCTGCAGGTAAAACTCACACCAGCCCATGTCTTACCTAATTAAACAGAGTATTTAATTTCCTCTAAGCTTCTTGATCAAGCCTGGGAAATAACTTGTTAAGAGCTAGAAGAAACTTGCTGAAACAAACAAAGTCATTGTGGAATTCATGTGGTTTCACACTCTTGCCATTTTTGTTCAATAAAATAGACCCCCTCACACACACATACACACACACTTTACCCCACTAGTATTAGGATGCTGGTGGCTGGAAAGGATGCAGGGGAAAGAACTATCACCATGCTTCTGAAGTGGAGGTATTTTCTTCTTGCTGTTTGGCAGGGAGGATTCCTTGGGGGTACAATCCCTGAGAATTAATTACAGATGTGATTATGTTTCCCATTGAAACCAAAGTAAAAAATCCAAAACGTGTCATATATAGATATGAAAGAACCTGAACTGAATGTCATATGCACAAAACTTGAGCACCCATCAGTTCAGCTCTAGCCCTTATTCACAAGTCATGAACAGAGAGCCAGTTTTTCAACTGACAGTCTGTTCACCAACCCGTTCGTGCCTGTCACTTGATTCCTTCCCCATATTACATACTAGCAGTGCTAGTGCAGTGCAACTCATTTTTTGCACTAGCACCTTCTCACCCAGCCTGATTGAATTCTTTTCCCACCTCTTCCTGTTGTTCCGCTGCTCTACTTAGCAAGCAGTTGTTTAAATAGGTTGCTTCCTCACAATTACTGGAAGGCTTTTTTCAGGCTTTTAAAAATCAGTAATTGCTGTGGAATTAATGAGCACTAATCTTGTTTTTTAATCTTGTTTGTGGGCTTCGTAGTGGCACCTGGCTGGCCACTGCTGGATTTGATGGACCTTGGTCCCAAGGAATATCCCTTCTTATGTACTTATGTTCTTATGTTAATATTCTATTGATCTCTTTCCATAATCTAACAATTTCTCCGAATTCCTGAATTTCATTTTTTTTGTAAGTGTCAAACTCTCTTTCTTGTGAAAATACCTCTGCAACAAAAGTGCTAGAGACTTGGGTTTCTTTCTTTACTTTTTTTTAATGAAAACTGGGAATTCAATGAAGCTGGTAGATCATTTTAATAAACTATTAGAACATTAGTGCACTAGGAAGTACAGATTTTTAAATGGCTCCCCAAAACCCTCAGGCGGCAGGAAAAATGGTGGTGTTGGGGGGGGGGAAGCATGTTAACTCCATGTATATACTCCATTGCCACTGTGAATGACTCTGCAGGGAGCCACACAGAGAATTCTCCCCATATGGAAACTGCCACAGGGAGTTAAGTCATTCACAAATCGTTGAACTAATTCATAAATATTTTTTTAAATCTCACCATCCTGTGATTGTCTAAGTAATGCTTGCTGATGTTACTGTCTTATAAAGTTTTTTTGGAATGCCAATGTTTTGGTATATGAACAGTTGTAAAAAAGAACATCTTGATACAAACCTGTTTGGCAGGCCTTTGATTTATTTAGTGCTGAGTCAAACAGATCCAGTGATAATCTGAACATGCAAGGGGAACAAGCATGATGAACATGCTTGACATGAAATTCACAGCATCCCTAAACAAAACAAACTGAACCAGAATGCAAAACAAACAAACACATATGCACCTACCTTATGGGGAGTCACCTTTGTACAAATTGTGTCTGTTGTCATTAGGTGGCTAGGAAGTTTGTGCTGTGAGGATTAGTCATGCTACCATTATAACATGATAATACACATCACCTACAGGGACAAAGACAACAAACATTGGGCATGATGACACATATCTTCCACAGGCTCAAATCCCAGTAATGGTTTCCTGTCAGTATAGGAGAAAGGCAGATGGCCCTCACCAATAGAACACATAAACAGATTTCAGGATCTCATTTCTAGTCCTCCTCTCATTTGCCATTTTATCTTAATTTCCTCCTCTGTCATTAAAATATGTTTCTAACTATTGTGATTTTGGCAATAGCCTGCAAGCTGTGAAATGTCTATGAACTAATTCCATGACTATTGCTAAAATATGCAGGTTAATTTGAAGGTCCATAGAATTGTGGCCATGTAATAAAGCATTTGTTCAGAATGCCATGAAATTGAACGTTTTCACTGCGCAGTACACAATTCTTCTGCATTGAGAAGCCCAACATTTTTGTATGCTCCTGCTGTGACCTGCCTGTCACTTCTTCTTCTGTCCAGGTATCCCCTTAAGGGGAAATTACAAAGGATAGATTTAGTGGATGGAGACAGTTGACAGTACTGTTCCAATCTCTCTTTTTCATTCCCCACCCCTCCTCTGTGCATTGTCCCTTTTGTCAGATGGCAAGATGCACTCTGGAATGCTCATTAAATGTGCCTCTCAGGAGTGTTTGAGTATCTAGCAATGGTTTCTGGACATTCCTGTGGCTAATGAAAGGAGTCATTTCAGATTAAGACATTTGTCTGTATGAAATAAAAGTAAAGAATGAAAACACAAGTTTACAAAATTGGATGACTCTTTAAAGAACTGCAGTTCTATTGGTATGAAAGCCGTTTTCCCCATCCTGCTGTCTGCAATAGTAGCAATGAAATCCCTTAGACCAACTCCATCCATTGAACAAGTAAAACATTTGCTCTGGCTGCCAGCCTTGCGAGAGTCCAAACATCGCACTTTTAACCCCCTGTCTGAATTCTAGGCAGCCACAATAAGCAAACACCATCCTGGTTGTGTTTAGTTGCTGGAATGCTCCCATAAGCATGAGTAGAAGCTTCTCAGATGCAAAGTTTCACACACACACACACCCAATACTGATAACCCCACTAGGATATAGGAGCTACATATGTCATGAGAACTGCATATACACAGAATATTGCTGAGGAAATAGTAAATGTATAACTGGAATCCCCTTTCAAGATAGCCATGCTATAGCTTCAGCCATCTGATAAATATGGATGGGAGCAGTGGCAGACTGGGTCTACAAATATTGGTTGCCAGGAGACAAAGGGGGCCCACCCACAACTATAAGGCTATCATTTAATTTTTATAAGAAATAAATAAAATTTTCAAAAAATACATGTGGAAAAAAGGTACAATTAAAATTTCCAGCTAAGCTTCATTGAACAGTTGCAATAGTAAAGATCCGAACTTATATAATGTATACGTCCGCCTCACATAACCTGAATCAGAATTATTTTTTCAGAGTTATTTATTATATTCTTAAATATAAAGTATCCTGGAAATACAGGTTTTTCTGGCAATACACTCAGGTTTCTGAACTGGGGAAATTAGTTTCAGAACTCCCACAATCCAAATTGAAGATTAACTTTCACAAGGCAACCAGATTGCTTATTGGGAGCATATTACTCTGATTCAGGAACAATTGCACAGTTGTCCAAGTGTTTTCTGAATTGAACCTAATGTAATCTTGAACAAATAAGGAAACAATTAATAATCAATAAGATGGTACATTAAAATAATTACAAAAAAGACCAAGAGTAAGTGCAATATTTAAATATTCACAATCTAAAGGAGCAAAAAAATAAAAAAATAAGGAAAATGGAAAAGGTGGGGTGGAGGGAGATTGTTCAGCTTTGTAATTGCATTGATTGGTTGTAAACAGCAACAAAAACATACCCACCAGGAAATCATGTATTACCAGCTAATACAAAATTAACTCAATATTTTTTTTAAAAAAATATCTCAAAATAGTTGAAAGTCCTCAGGTAAGGATTGAACTTTTGCTATCTAATTGCTACAGAATGCCACAGCAACTTTATCCCCCTGATCCCCATTTCAGTGAGGCATTAAAGGTTTAATCCCAAACTGTGGCTTTCATTACTTTGGAGGGTTTTTCCCCTCAGGCTATTAGCATCACTTTAGTGTAGTGCTTCTTATGTAAATTATGTGGGTGGGGGGTGGAACAAGGAGTTACTATATAATTATCTCTTCATACTCATGTTGAAAGCACAACTGAGCATATGGTAGGCAGGGTTAGCTGTACTTTATGATAATCTCGGCATTTATTTAGCTCAATTAAGGGTACAGTGTATCTCATTCTCGATGCTACTCCCCCTCAAACAGCCACTTCAGGAATCTTCGCAATGCCTGACAGAAGAAGAAAAGCCACCAATTTCTACTGTCCCTTATCACCAAATCTCTGGTGTGTTTTGTTCATCAAAATGTTGCTTGTAAATAAAGTGGGTAATTTGAGTGAAACAGGGCAGTCTTCTGTTCTGCCCATTGTACCCTAATATTCAGATCAATTTAAACAGAAATGAGAGGCCAAGTTTTCACGTCACCAACGTAAATTAATTTTGAAATTAAAAACTAGATGAGTCAATTTCTCAGTTCTGTTCCAGTTGTTCATATTTTACTGCATCCCGCTCCTCCTTAATTGTGGTTTAAGTAGAAGATTTTAAAAATTAACTCCATAATTAGAGTGTGTGCACTTCACTGCAGCTTTCGGTTCCTTCACAATTTACTAGTATTTTCTTTTCTTCTAGGTTTCTGATTCTCATGTGTACATTGCTGAGACATTTTAAAAAGAGGTCTTGAGCTGACTGTACATCAAGATTTTTTTGGTGAGGTGTTTTACTGATGCACACAGGTACTATTGTGTATTGCTAAAACAGTCATTAAGGATCTGGGTATGAAACAGTGAAGGATTTCTAACAATTTCAATTTCAATGCCACATTCAGAAACAAACCAGTGTATTTGGTGATTCCAAATCTGAGGAGAAATTTAGATAAGGAGAATTTAGAAATCTTTACAATAAAAAGTATCAGCTCCATAGTCAGGGTTCATAAGTGTGTTTTAGTTGGGCATTAGTGATGGTGAAAGAATGAGGCTGAAGCCTCAAGCCAGTTGCCAAGGTTGCCAATTGTACCCCTGCAAGGTGATATCTCTTGGCAAACGTTATGTACCCTGTATGATAATAGCATCTTTTATCAACTTGGATTCCTGCCCAAGTAATTCATTCTGTTCAACCAGCGTGGAAGTATTTATATGTGTTAGTACATGACTGAGAACAAGGGCTATTACAAAAATATAGCTATTGTCAACTCATTAAGGACCAAAATTAAACTCTCATTAACCTCACAAAATCAGGTACCCAGCAATTTGAGAAACATTTATTTTAAATGCCATTGAGTGCTAGATGCATTTTTTGTTTTTCTGTGTAATAATGCTATGGCACAGAATGTTAATTGACATACTTCTTTTATTTTTTCCTAAGGTTATATATCAAAAAAGCTGCAAATTTTAAAAAGCACCATTTGCAATGCAGTTCTATCCCTCTCATTTACAACTAGAGGAAGTGCATACCCCCTATTGTGTGGCAGAAGATGAGCAGAAATAAATATTTTGTTATTATCAGGCCTAGTGAAGAGTTTGGGGGGAAACCAGTTATTGATCTAGCCAGATAAACATATTTAGGAATTCAGCAGTTGAGGAAAGATCAGCCAACTAGCAGCATGCACTTTTCAGAAAATGTTCACAGGCTTGCTCTTGAAGATTATGCATACCAGTAAAGACTTCCCCCCGCCCCTACAATGTCTATTTCACAATGTCTAGATGCAGTTCTGCTTTCTACTTAAATGTTATGGACTGGGACGGAAGTTCATTGAAGCAGGTTGGTAACCCCATACTCCTTAAAAGATCACCATTAATTAACTGATGGGGGGGGGGAAACAGGACACATTTTGAAGCATACAAGCAAGAGAATCAGCCTTAGGACCATCACACACTTTTTCTATAAATAAACTGAAGTTGGCCACCATTGCACTTAATATGGAGCTGCAGCCAGTCTCTGATATCTGAGGAAATATGACACATACATTAGCAAACACGTTTCTCAAATTTACAGGCCCTGCGCAGGCAACCCATCTGTCAGCATGTGGAGAAGAACAGCAGGTGCAAGAGCAACTGCCCTGTCCCCCCCTCTTTACACAATCATCTGCACAGTGGAAGTGCATGGAAGAAGTGCCCATGTATACAACCCCTCTCCATGATTAGTGATGATACTTTCCACTCATTGCTGATCATGGAAGGGGGAGTGTGCATGGGAACTAGTGCCACACATTCACACTGTGGATATGACTTCGTGATTGTGGGGCAGAGCTAGTATGCTCTTGCCCTCTCTCGCATAGTGAGTCAATGTGCAGACAGGTCATCTGCACAGGGATAGACCACATTTTTGTTTTGTTCGGTTTTAAAAAGACTTTCTTCTGCTCAGAAAGAGCTTTGAGGAAGCAGGAAGCAGGAAGCATTTGAATCCCCACCTCTTTACATGCTGCTTTGTAATTGACTGTGAGAGAAACCAAGCTTGTTTGTCCTGTGATTTGCCTTATGCATGGGGATTTCACCCAGGCTGAGCTCAGGGGAGAGGGAAGAATCGGGTTAACAGAGGAACTGGAAGTCCTGGGATTTATGAGGGCTGGCCGCAAGGTCATCTCTAATGGATGGAAAACTCATGCATAACTCCAAGTAACAACTGAGACAGACCAGGGGCAAATGTGAGTGAAAGTACCCATGCATAAATGACCATAGTTCACCTGGAAACAGATTTTGCAGAAGGAAGCAAGTCATTCACAGTAAAACCCAGTTTTTAATGTCTGCTTATAGTACAATGACAGCAAAATATATTGTGGTTTGTTTGCAGTGTTCTGAATCTTGAGGATTGTTATATAATTCTAAGAGAACAACACTTTTGCATCTGTGGAGCTTATGTCATAAAAGATCTCTGCCATTATTAGTTATATTGCTTAATTTATGCTGAGTCTAGGAAAAATGTATTGTGAACGAGCCAGCAGGCATGCCGAATGCTAGCTCAGATTGTGTATCTTTTATCTAATCAAGAGAAATATATCATATATACAGATGCCACATTTTCAGTAACTTCACATATGCTGACAAAGGGAATGTCAATGGCAATACTGTTAAAGCTGGTTATATTCATATGAATTGACAGAGGGATCTCTGCCTTTCAGCCTCTTGTTAGAGTAACATTTTTTTTAAGTTTTGTAATGACCAGGAAGGATTAAATAGTGAAATTTACACTGAAAATATCTAGCATTCTTATTTTTTGTCATGAATGCCTCAGATTCATTATTATCTTTTTCTATTTCTTGCTGACCTTCTTGATTCCCCACATCTTTTGCTTTGTGGAATGCTCTTCTCAGATTTCTGCATGTCCTTTTGAGCATCTGAGGGCCAAACTAGATGTTAAATGTGCCATGCTGGGTCAGGTAGATATGAGTCCAGCAAAATTTAGAGACCAACAAAATTTTCAGGGTATAAGCTTTTGAGAGTCATAGCTCCCTTCATCAGATACTGGGTCAGAATTTCCTTGACCTGACTGTCCTTTTCACAAATGGGAGTGATGTTGAGGAACTAACATTCCCAAACATGGTTGGCCTTAATTCAGTCCGAGTGTGTGACATGGAGAAGGAGGGGTTTCAGCCTCCTTACCCATGCTGTTTTTCCAAGCTAAAACAGCAGTGGAGGCTCTATGTGCACTGATTGCATTATGTGGAGCCCCACAACAGGACAACTATGCCCCCCCACAGACATTTTAGTTCAAGCAAATGACATGGGGAAAGGCTGACAGAAGATTTTCTCACAAGTTTGTTCCCTGAGCACTTGGAATATGTGTGAACATTCCATGTCATCTCAACTATTCAGCCAGTCATTATCAGAAGTTGTACATAAGCACAATAAAACCATAGTCTGAGTCTAGAAAGGATGAACATGCTTCAATGAAGGACAAAAAGTCTTCACAGTTGGTGGCATTTTGTCACAGAGATTTTTTTTTCCAAGTGGATGGGCAAAAATATTTTTCAAAGCATCAGCAAATAGAACAGATGTGTCTTTCAAGGTTGCTGCTCTTTTCAACCTCAGTGAGAAGCCACACTGCACTGGCATCCAAGAGCCACTCTGCCACCGCAGTCCAGGGGGGGCAGTGTTTCAGTTGCCCATGGCTGGCATCCATGCCTAAAGGTCCCCCCTTTAGAAATGGGCTGAAATTTTTTATTTTAAATACATTTTAGCAGTGACATCGACTCTTAATTTGTACCTTACTTTGGCTTCACATGGAGAACACTCAAAATATGTTCCAACTAGGGCTGTTGGAAAAACAAATTCGGTAAAATTTGGATTCAGCAAAATTCAGCCCGTTTTGATTCAGGAAATGCCAAAGTCTGAACACCCCCGATTTGGATCCGTGCAATTCGGCGCAAGATTCGGAGTTCGGGGGAAAATACGGCCGTTTAAAGCCATTAAAAACACATTCGAGCCTTTCCGTGGCTCCGGGGGGGGGCATGTTTGGAGGTAGAGGTCCCAAACCTTCAGTGTAGCTTGAGGGAACCCTCTTTGCAAGAACCCCCACGTTTTGTGAAGATTGGGTCAGGGCCCCCCGAGATATGGGGCCCAGAAAGGGGGCCCTCCATCTGCCCATTGCAATAAAGCCATTACAAACACATTTGCTGCTTTCCGTGGCTCGGGGGGGGGGCTTTTTGGAGGTAGAGGCCCCAAACTTTCAGCATTTTTAGACTCTTCTCCTGGCCATTTCAAAAGTGGGAATCCCTGCTCTGATGGGCCAGGAGAAGACCCAGCTTGGCCACCATTGGCCGCGGAAGAATACTAACTGATTATGCTGCTGATTCTGAGCCCCCAAATTTGCCAAATTTATTTGGCATGCCCCAAACTCAAATTTGGCTCGTTGTTTTCCCGCCTTTTAAAAATTTGGTTCCATCCAAACTGAAAACCGCCAAATTGGGGGAAATTCGGCTGTTTTTCAGTTCGGGATGAACTGAATCGACAGCCCTAGTTCCGACACATTTTTATGGACTTTGCAACATTATCGTGTGCTTTTCTTTAGGATTTTTTTTTTGAAGTATGATATACTTGATATGCTTATAGATCCAGAAATATGCAAGAAAGCAAAGGTGGAACAAAGAAAAAAAGTGATGAGGTATTAGTTAAATGGGGTAAAGTGTGTCATTCATGAAGTTATGGCTGTTCTTTAAAAATATTCTCCTGTGAATTCCTTTAAAATGGATTTGTTTTGTTTTAATACCACCTCCCTGTTAATTAATTTTATCTTTCCCATTACTTTTTGTTGCACATGCCCCAGATCTGACTATAAATGATTAAAGTGTTTAACTAGCCTCATCCATATATTGTAGTTCTGTGGTTGGACAAATTTGTAAAGCAAGATCTCAGGCTGATTTATAATTATAACTGCCCTGAAGAGCATGATCAGTACTGAATCAGAGTCATTTACATATTAAGCAGATATCTGTAGAAACTGGCATAGTACCTTGTTGTAACCGCTGAGGATTTTTTTCTTTAAAAAATGGTTGCCTTAACCTCTAGGGATATTTTAATGCTGCAGTTAGATGCATTTAGAATTAACAAACTATGGCTCACACTGATCATTTTAGGGCACCTCCCTTTAATTTGTCACACATTTTGTCTGTAATACTATAGAAAAAGGAACATTAACTTCCCAAAAAACAGTAATAGAATACTACACGCAAGCCTATTGTCAGCTCTGCCAGAGGAAAATATCCTAAGCATTTGTGGCTCTCCATCTGCCAGAACTGGCATGGAGAGCCCAGAATGTACATGGGTTCTCGATAAAAATCTATTAAATTAATGTAGCAGGGCTTATGGACCAGAACAGATCAGGCATTATCTATATTAACAAACCATACACATTTGGCTGAACTAAGAACATGTCTTGTAAACCAGTAGATACTAATTTTTTCATATCCCCTAACTACCAGTTATATAAATAATTTGTATTATATGCTCAATGAGAAAGCACTAGGAGCCTTATAAAGAGGGGCTTACATTAGTTGAAGGAGATTGTCTGAATTTAAATACAGAATGTATCATAGAAAGAATCCTATATTGTTATGTTTTCCCCATCTTTGAAGTCACTGAAACTTTTCTTGATTATTAGAATTATGTGGCTGGATCCACACAGAGATTTTTTTTCCACCTTGGCTTTCAAGCTGCAGTGTCTTTGTTTTGTTTGTTGAACATCCACGTGATGTTATCCTTTCAGGACCATACTAGATAATACCATGTTCTTGAGTTTGCCACATGATGCAGCATTTTGAAAAGTTAAAAGCCAAGCTCTAAAATGGTGCTGTGTCCCCCATAGTGGACTCCGGAATGCTGGATTGTCTAGTTTGGCCCTAATTGTCTACTTTCCCGGATTTCACCATCCTTAGCATATTCTCTCACAAACCAAGTTTGGTCTGATCTTTCAGTCCAAGAATATTAGAAATCTGTCTGGATGGAAGGTGCACATTTTCAAAGCTCTCAACCATGTTGGTGCCATTTTCGTTCCCTTAACAGCCACCATTTTCACCACTCTGGGCGGGGGGGCTTGTTGAGTTGTTTTTTTTTTTTGATGTTGCTAAATGCAGTAATTTCTATTGCATTAAAGTTTATACCAATCTATTCCCAATCTATTGGCTAATTCCTCGGCTCTCTCTCTTTTTATAAAATAAAAGCTGGGAAATCATAGCAATAAAAATGTTTTAATCTTATTATGCTATCACACAATAGCAATTGGTGTTGTTGTTTAATCCTCAAAATGTCTCTGTTGGTGCAGCGGAGGGAATGCAAGAGGAATGGTAGATTACAGAGGAAAGTTTGCACAACTTAGAACAAAAATTTGCACAAAACACCTATGTGATTGCTTGGTTACCTGTGCAATTGTCTCTGCGTTGATGGTAGCAATGACAGGGAAACTGAGAATCCTCACCGTGGATGCAGCTACAATAGTTGAGTCAAAAGCTGGGTTGAACTGTGGCAAAGACATGTTTTAAATAAATAAATAAAATAATTTCAAACTGTATTTCTTGCCCACAAAGAATAACCCAGTTAATTGCTATTGCACAATGTAACACAATATCCAACAATATGAGGATACAGCCTATGTTGGATAGTTGCTACCATATTATTGATTTCTTTATTAGTTCCAAGTATCATTCTTCATAATCATCAGTTATAATCTCAGGTCACAGCTCTGGGTAAGACCTCTGCCCTTGGTAGCTGTTATCAGTCAGAGTAGACTAGCCAGCTAGACGGATTAATGTTTTCCCAGTATAAAGCAGTGTTATGTGTTCATTTATGTAGCCCACTATAGAAATTAAGAGTAATCGAACCAAGAAATTAATAGATGGAAAATGAAGGTGGATGACCTTGTATATAGGTAGATGACTACCGTATAGGCATCCTCAGTGTGGTATCAATAAAATACTAAGCTGGTGCCAATTGAATAAAATATTTAATAAAGGCATTCTTAAAATCCACTGAATTCTTAGAAAAAGCAGCACTTTGTATTTTGCTTGGAATGATGAGGAAGTTCTAGCTTGACATTGTGGAGATGTTTAGAGAGGTGTTTCCCCTTCTTTTATTTATTAATTTATTTTATTAAAATATGTATACTCTACCTTTCCTCGTGGTTCAAGGCAGCTGCTACTATTTGTGATAGCGGTATCCTTTGTTTAGTATTTAGAAAATCCTTGCTTGTACAAACATCTCTTGGGTTGGTTCCCAAAGTTCTTGGCTGTTTCAGGCTACAATCCTTTGCACACTAACCTGGGAATAAACCACACTCCTCCACATGAAGCCTGCTGGGCGACCTTGGGCCAGGCACAATTCTCACAGAGAAGAGAGAAGAGAGGCAGGCAATGGCAAACCACCTCCAAACAACTCTGGCCTTGAAAACCCTTTGGGGTCACCATAAATCAACTGTGACTTGACGGCAGTCTCCACCAGTCTCCAACAACAACAACAACTTGCATAAGACTGCATTGTCAGGTTCCACAGTGATCATTCAGCACTTAACAGGGCATTTTCATAGACAACAGCTGTACATGCTGAGTATTAAAGAAGTCAATGCAAGTAGTCAGAGGTTGAAGTCATAATACAACTTAATATGTGGAACAGGAAAATGTATTGTTTTGGTTTGAGCTAGTGTTTCTCAAAACAGAATTTTTAAAGGCCTCTTTAGTTAAATGAACAGCAAATCAATCCTGCGAGAGAAAGTCTAGTGACATTTAAACAGCATACTCCCAAATAATGGTTTTGAATTTCCAGCACTATAACCAAGTATGCATCCTGTTGATTTTAGAAATTGCACAGAGTATAGCTATAAAAGCAGAGGTATCTGAAACACAAACGGGCATTCTGTTCTGACAATTCACAGAGTGAGACAACAAGCCCATGAATATATGCTCGCATATTAGTTCTTTCAGAATGATTCAGGGTATGATCCCACTGAAGTGCATTTAAAATGTAACACTGATGGCACTGCAATAGTTAAACTACTCTATAACTAGATCATTGTCCACCTTTAAACCCTATTATGATATAATTTAAACCCTGCTTTAAGAGACATTCCCTCATAGCCACCATGGGTTTCCATTTCCCAAGGGCAGTGAAAGACTGGAGAGGAGAGAACAACTCATCAGATATGTACCTGACAGGTATGTTCTCCAACATGAACACTTATTCCATGTTCCATCCCACAGTGATGGGGAAAGTGATGTTTCTAGGTGTTTTCACAGCATATTTTAAGGGGTACATTAATAAAAAAAGTTGAGTGCATGCTACTATGCTGAAGCTGAGCCATGGTGGGCTTCTCCAAGCATTGGAAACTGTAGAACACCATCACCAAATCTAACTGAAATATAAATTAACCCACACTGAAAGCCAAATTAATACTTTTTTCACATGTTTCCCACATCCACAGAGCAGTTGCAGGAAACTGCTTCTTTATAAAGGGACAGAAAGCCCAAACAGGCTCAAAATGGTGCCTTGGGGGAGGAAGGGTTCCTGCCTTCTCCCCAGAAGTTTTTGCACAGGAAAATCATGTGGAGGGAGTTATTTTGCCGATTCTGCTGCTCCATGTGGAGTTATCTACATGTACTGGTCCTCAGTCAACATAGTCTGTATATTTGGCAGAAAGACCTGAGGGACTGGTTTGCACTTGTATGCCCACTTTGATTAAAATTATTGCTCTTGAAGTTATGTGAATTAATGTACAAATTATATATATATTATATACTGGTACTTTTCTACAAAGTGAGAGCACTATATGCTCCCCTCTTTTTTGGGTTGCCCTATCCCTTAAAACTTGCTTGGTGCCTACTTTACTTTCCTAAGGTCCCTGTCCAAAACATTTCTCTTTTCAGGCTTTATTGGGCTTTCAGCTAAGAGGTTGTCTTTTTAACTGTTTCATATACTGCTCCTAGCCTGACGACAACTAATTTTAGACTACTCTGATTTATATGCTTTTCTGCCCTGACTCGCTTTTAGAGTTGGATTTTACTGGTATTTTTTTATTGACTTGAATTGTGTTGATATGGTTTTGTTGTTATGATTTTATTTTATTGTACACTTGGTTTTGTTTTGCAGTTGCAAGCTGACTCTAGAGGGTCTGGATAAGGAGGCTCAAACACCTCTCAGTTTACTTCACTTACTGTTTGCCAGTGGCGATTAGGCAGCCAATTAATTGACAGCCTGTTTTGGCAACCTGTTTGTGTGTATTGTCAAGAACAGGCTACCTGCAGCCATCAGATATTGATTTTCAGACGATCAGCTAGGAGTCTGCTTCTGATCTCCTGCAGGGGAAATTTTACTCTGTACCCAACAAAGATTTTTAGGTGGGAGGACTCAGGAGCTGACTACCAACTCAACAGCTGGAAGTCAGTTTCTTGTGATCTCCCATCCTGGAAATTTTGCTGCCTTCTGACTTGCTAAGTTGCAGTCAATTAAGCAGAGAGGGGGGAATCAGAACCCCCTCCAATTTCATTTCACTTCACCCCAACCCCAAGCTGTCAGAATGGGTTGCACAGAAAAGGAGAGAAATGAATTCTTTCTCCTCTCCCTTTCCAAAAAGAAGCTAAGAATCATGGGGTGGGGGGCAGAAAGGAGTTCTTTCTCCTCCCCTTTTGCAGTGCAGAGATAAAGATAATTGCTTCTATCCCCACCCAGTTTGAATGGAAGGGAACATAAATGAACTCTTTCTTCTTGACCTTTTGCAATTTCACTGTGTAGCTATTTTGCTGGGGGGATGGATCAGAAACCAACACCCAGCTGATCCCTTAATTGGCTTCTGACCAAAAGGCAGCTGCAAACTTGTTTGGCAGCAGTTCATGTTGGTCAATACAGTTGGGGCATATCCCTGATCAACTCACACTCTGATCACGAATTTTGAACAAAGTAATTTCAACTGCTGAACAGATTTGCCAAGAAATTTGCGGCATCTCTATTTGGATCTATGCTGAAAAGAGTTTCAACTCTGAAGTACTTTCATGCAAGCAAAATCATCACTAATAATGCCAAGAGGATTCTTATCTCATATTATGCATAGGGAATAAATATAGAACAATATTAGAATTAACCAATAGATGAATTATTCACGGTACAATATGGGTTGCATGGTATGTTACTACCTAACACCAGCGTATGCATTCAATATTTTTGTTATTTCTATTTATAATGTTGCATTACTAACAATCCCTTCAGAAAATATTACATATACTCTCACAGGTATATAAATAGATACTTTCAGAGTGAAACATTTGTGTAACGGGTACAAAATATTTATACAAGATCTATTGTCATCAAGGAAAACTGGTAGGAACATGAAATACATATGTGTGCATGTGTGTATGTGCGTGATTGATATACGTATGGGTAAATTTTAAAGGAAATAGAACTAAACAAGCTAGCTTTAGTGGAAGTAAATTGAGAAGACAAGCTGAAAATTTAAATCTATACAAGCAATAAACCAGATGGCTCAGAGGGGAATTTAATTGCTATACATAAAATCTAATATGCTACAGACACAGCAAAGCTAGCCTGGTATTTTCCACCTAATAGAAACACTGAAGTAAGAAAGAATGCTGTAAATTGAAATTCCAAAAAAGATACGGAGGCATCAGGAAGCAATTTTTCCTTACCTAAAATTATTAATAATAAAAATGCATAAGACAAGCTTAAAGACAAAAAGGCTTTGCAGTCCCTCAGAAACAATCTAATGACATCCTACATAAAAGTAGGATGAAAAAGCACTTCTTGATTTGTTGAATTTTTTCCCCTGGAATTCCAGTTTTCTGCACTGCTATGCTCCTTCATACTGTATGTGCTGATATGAGCTGGTGAGGTAGTTCTGGTAGGTTTATTCCTGAAGGCCTTATTTATGAAAAGCAATTATGCTTGTGCTTAGCTTTAAGCACATTCTTCAATGCTCTCCTGAACAGGGATGGTAGGTAGAATTTTTAAAGCATCTAAGCCATTTATGAGTGCAAGTCCCATTAACTTTCAATGCATTATCAACTCTTAAATGTGTTAAATGCTTTTGAAAATCTCCATTCACTTACTTAACCAAGAGGTCTCAGAGAAGAGCTTTTAAAATCACATTCAAACTCTCTAACCTAAAGTAGACCCATTGCTTTTAATCGATTTGAGTGCAAAATACCTTACAATAAATAGTTAATGTACTTCACCTGGATGACTTAAACATCTAATACTGTGATTAGGGTTGCCAGGGCCCCACAACCTCTGGTGGGGGATGGTTGCCAGATCCAGGTTGGGAAACACCAGGAGATTTGGGGACAGAGCCTGGGGAGGACAGGGACATCAGTGGAGTACAATGCTATACAGTTCACCCTCCAACGCTGCCATTTTCTCCAGGGAAACTAATCTCTGTAGTCTGGAGTTGAGCTGTAATTCTGGAGGACCCCCAGGTCCCACCTGGAGGCTGGCATCCCTAGTGATCCTCAATCTCATCAAGCTACATTCATCTTAATGAAGTCAGTGAGAGAGAAAACTGATTCACATGTCAGGTGGCAATTTCAAAAGCATGATTTCTGGCACTTCTGAATCCCCCAACTTCAAATATAGCATTGGAGGTATGGCCTCTGGTATGTCGGTTTAAAATATGTATTCCCTGCCTCATCTCCTCAGACTCAAGACAGCTATCAAAACAGCAAAAGCTACAAGGACAGAAACACATCATAAAAAGTACAGCAACAAGTTAAAAACCAATACACACTTACTACGCAGATGAAAACCGGTACACACAAACCACTGTGTCTATCAGTATATATGTAAAACTGATCTCAGTGTTAAATATCTTCAAGGAAGATATATGCATCTGTTATAGAAAGGTAATCTGCATACACATTTGACAATTCGTAGCATTCGATCCAAGGATAATTAGGAGCAAAGGCTTGCCCATAATGAGCCTTGCTAGGCAGTTACACATTTTCTGAGGAAGTATTAAGCTCTTGGCTATGAATATATTAGGTGTAAAATAATACAATATGGATTTGATAGTGTGTTTCATGAAATATCATTTGAAAGATCAGTAGCATGGATAAAAATCCTTTGATCTGGAATGAAAGACTTCTAATATGATTTAAAGAGAAACAAAAGCAATACATTCTAAATTTTCGTAATGATTCCAGATTAATTCCTTGCATCCACAGCTTGAATGATAAACATTTGTTTTCTCTAAAGTATTTGTTGACTTTATTATTGTAACTTGGAAATCTGTAATTTACTAACAAGGAATGATCCCAGTTTTGCTTCTTCTTTTATTTGTATATACTTTAGTCAACCATTTGGCTCTCCGCTTTGCATTGTGAGTTTCATAGATGCATTTGTCTTGTGTACACATGTACAGCTGTGTAAGTAATTTATATAATATATATATAATACAATGAATGAATACAGAATATAATGCTTATTTATTGAAACACATTCAAATATGTACATCTCACAGGAAAAATATTGGTAGAAGTAAACCAAAATTGGAGTAAAAGTAAAAAAAAAAAAAGTCATGGGTTTGATTAACACAAGGGAGAAGCAAAAGTAAAATGGGTATTTGGAGGTCAAAAGAGCAGGGCAGTGAAAATGAAAATCATTCCTACATCTAACTTCCCCATTATAACACTCCTGCCAAAAGTGTTTTGGCCTTTATACTTTAGAATCAGATTATCCAAAGCATCCTACTTCAATCAGATACTAGAAAGCCTCCCCATTCTGGAAGCAATTAAAAATCTTGCTTACAGGTGAGGCTAAAAGATCAACAATGGGGTTTCTAACTGACAAGCATTTGTTGCTGTAAGATCAAGTGGGAGAGTGGAATTTTCATCCCCGTAGTTGCAGACCCTGCCTTTGTAAACAAAAACCATGGAAGATCTCCACTTTACTATGAGAATGGCAGAAGAATGCATTTGAAAAGATGTCCAAGGGGTATCAGATTCTGAATCAGTACTCCCCCCACTCAGACAGATGATCTGATCCTTCATCAGTATTTATCTTTCTTATGTTACTGTACATTCTATTCTTCTTTTCCTACCGTCTGCAAGCCATGTAGGCTGTACATTAATGGGTAGTAAAGCAAAGCTATTCCCCAAGCAAAGCTATTCTCCTGCTACCTGACAATGTAGCTAAAGAATATTTCAGCTAAATAATATTTCACCCAAATACATCCCAGCATGTTATTTGCCAAGTCACTTTCTTTTTTGTCCAACATGCCAGGAAATAGGGCTGCCAATCCCCAGGTACTAGCTGGAGATCTCCTGCTATTACAACTGATCTCTAGTCGATAGAGATCAGTTCCCCTGGAGAAAATGGCCGCTTTGGCAATTGGACTCTATTGCATTGAAAACCCTCCCCTCCCCAAACCCCACCCTCCTCAGGCTCCACCCCAAAAACCTCCCGCCGGTGGTGAAGAGGACCCTGGCAACCCTACAGGAAAAGGTAAAGCTGAAGATGGTATTGGGACATAGAAACTGAAAGCAGAGAACAGCCACAGACATTGTGATGGTACCAAATATAATGTTCAGGTATGGCTTATTAGAACCTTTAATTAAAGCTGTTGGAGATAATGTCATTGGGACTTGTTGCACTTCAGAAGTTAAAGAAGAGTGCATAATGAGGGAGGGTGTCATATTTTTCTTACTTTGATTCTGAATGCATATTCCTACAGATCAGTACTATCTGACCACATAGTAAATTGTCATCTGTGGTATTCTGATAAGTGTTCTGAATCTGCTCTACAGATTCAGGTCAAATTGGACGTTGGTGAAATGCCCAATGACAGAATTATGTCTCCGTGTGGGGGGAAAAATTCCACATGACTGGGGCATCACATGACTCTCAGAATATTTGTAATACTTTCTTACAAGGGTCCTTTGGATCTTATCTTCATATACTGCAGTAGCAATCTGAAGGAATGGGTACTTCCTTCACAATCTGGAAGAGAAAAAAATATCCCATCACACATGTATTCATAGAATTTAATTGGCATACCCAACAGTGAGGCCTCCAACTGCTCCTTACCAAGCTGTGCTCTGAATAGTTGCCCAAATGTGGAATTTTGTTACTTCATACTTATTTGTTTACACTCACATGGAGTCCAGCTCTAATATTAAATTTCCTTGTGTTGGTTTCAAGCAGATTTGAGAGTGGTTCATGCAAATATAATTCATGGATCTGAGAATCAGTCACATTATTAGCATTTGAACAGCTGGACTCTGAAATCTGATGCCATTTCCCCAGGGAAATAAAAAAAGTCAATTGGTTCTGTTTTGCAACTATAAAAGGATGTTGATGTCTGGGACTGTTGGATAGTTCAGATAAATGGAACCAAACACTTGTGCTCCAAAAATAAATTCATTCTGCTTTGGATGGCAAATGGTGCTACAGATGTATAGCAAGAACACACAGAAAAATACACAGAAAATCCATGAACCAAATTTATGTTCCAATTATCAATCATTTGAAACTGGCTGAGCCAGGTATCACCACCTCCCCGTCTCACCTCTCCTGTGGGGATCCTGCGACTGAGCTCTGTCTTCCCTGCCTTGACTCAGACTGGGTGGGTGCTGCCTTTCCCACCTTGCATGGGGCTTGGGTGGGTCAGGGTCAGGCCTTCTGACAGAGGGCTGGCCAGCCCATTTGTGAGTGGGAGGCCATCAGCCCACTGGGAAGCATCCAGGTGCTCTTAGTGGTCAATTTTGGACCTGCCTATGAGGTACATTATAATGTCTAACTGGCCCATGATCATTCAGTGAGTTTCCAGGGCAGAATGGGAAGTTGAGATCCTAGTCTGAAACTCTAACCACTGCACCACACTGGCTTTTTGTTGGGTGGCTGCTGTTGAACAGTAGCATGCAGCAAGTCATGCAAGTCATATGGTATCAAGTCTGCTGGTGGTTCTTGCCAGGCTGGGCCCAATAATTTCTCCCCCAAAGGTCAAAACAGTCCTTGAAAAGGGTCTTGCCCCTCACCTTTTACTGACAGAAACCAAGCTTGTTGTGGTTGCTTAGCAACAGCCACTAAGGACATCTGTTTCTTAAAGCTACAAGAACTCCAGATTTATGTATTCTCTTTGCTATTAGAATATACAAGTGGGAATCCGCAAAGACTTGCAAGGGCCATCTCATTTTCCCCTCCTTTCTTCTTCCCATTTCTTGAAAGCCCCCACAGCTTCTCTCATTTCCCCCCTGCTTCCTTCTCCCTTTCTAGGGTTGCCAACCTCCAGGTGGGTCCTGGAGATCTCCTGGAATCACAATGGATTTCCCAACTACAGAGATCAGTTAGGGTTGCCAGCTCCAGGTTGGGAAATTCCTAGAGATTTGAGGAAGAGGTCTTGGGAGGGTGAGGTTTGGTGAGTGAAGCAACCTCAGCAGGGAATAATGTCCTAGAGTCCACCCTCCAAAGCAGCCATTTTCTCCAGGGGAATTGATATCTGTCATCTTGAGAGCAGCTATAATTTTGGGTGAGCTCCAGCCCCCACCTGGAGGTTGGCTACCCTAGTTCCCCTGGAGGCTGCTTTGGAGGGTGGAGGCATTATACCCTGCTGAAGCCCTTCCCCCCTAAAACCTCACCCTCCTCTTGCTCCACTCCCCAAATCTCCAGGAGTTTCCTAACCTGGAGTTTTCAGCCCTATCTCCTTCCCACCAAATGGCTAACCTACCCTTATTTACCCGTCTGTCTTAAGGTGTCCCTCTCTACCCCCAAGCAGACTCTATCTAAAAAAGCTGTGGTCCAGTTGTGTGGTACCCACCACTGGGCCAGGCCACTTGCATGGTAGGGAACCCTCAAGTATTTCTGGGGTGGCACTTCACTTTCCCCTGTACCCCCACACTATTTCTTCCTTTCTTCCCCCTGGGGAACCCTGGTAACCTTTCTCCTATCCTTTCCTCATTTTCTCCTTTTCAGCCATTCACCAACCTACCTATTTTCTGCTTCCCAACTTCAGCCATATTTATTTATTTATTATTTCATTTATACCCCACTTTTCTCCTCAGTGGGGACCAAAGCAGCTTACATTATTCTACTCTCCTCCTTTTCATCTGCATAGCAATCCTTTGAGGTAGGTTAGGCTAAAAGTATGTGACTGGTTCAAAATCACTCAGTGAGCTTCTACAACAAGTTGGGGATTCAAACCTGGGTCTCTCAGACCCTAATGTGAAGCTCTAACCACTATACCACACTGACTTTCATAGGATGGCTGCTGTTGAACAGTAGCAAGCAGTTACGTTTAGCTGAGTCATGGAAGGTGTGTGGTATCAAGTCACCCAGAGGTTGCTTCCAGGTCCAGGTGGGGCCTGGAGACATCCCAAAATTACAACTGAACTCCAAACAAAAGAGATATCTGCCCCTGGAGAAAATAACTGCTTTGGAGGGTGGACCCTATGGGATTATATCCAGCTGAGACCTCTTCCCTCCCCAAACCCTGCCCTCCTCAAACTCCACTACAGTAACAAGCAAGCAGGTCTAGTTGAGTCAAGTCAACCATTGGCTGCTGTCAGGCCCAGGCCTGTCCCTGATGAGCTTTCCCTCAAAGGTCAAAAGAACCCTGGAAAAGACACTGCCCTCCCCTTGCCTTTTACACATAGAAACCCAGTTTGGAATACTGTGGCTGCCTAGCAACAGCCACTGGGGGAATCCGTTGCTTAAAGCTAAAGGAGTCCCTTTTATCATTTTCAAGTTTTTTTTAATGACCCAATTGTTTTTTATATTTCACATTTTTCTGCAAATTTGAAGCCCTTTTCAGGCCTGTAGAAAGATCTGTCTTGCCTGTATACAGCTCCAGTCACCAGATTTAAGTACCCAAAGATTTGGCCCACTTTGCTATTAGTATATATGATGATGATGATATAACATGTTTGTGTGTATATCAATACACACTTAAATCTGTGATAAGGGCTACATTGAGAAAAGAGAGATTTTCCTCCAAACTTGGGGTGTCCCCCAGGTTTAAAAAAAATAGCAAACACTGTGGGTTGAAAAACAACAACAAGAGAAGAACATAACCTGCACATGCTCTGAAGATGATCAGATAGTTTATTTGCGGCCCTTGGCCAGATAAAACAAGATACATGGACTAAAATGGTCTTACCAACAAAGGTTTACAGTCCAAGTCTTAAGTCACTTAAAAAATTAAAATAATAACATAAATAACATCCGAGTTACATCTGCCATTTGGACTAAGAGACTACTCTATGGTAATGAATTTTCATTGCAGCCGTACAAAAGTTTGCTACCTGAGAGGTGACTGAGGGATTATCTCCTTGCAGGAGCTTTTCTATCTTTTCTCTTTCCCTGTCGGGTCCCATTCTCAGTATGAGGGGCTCAATAAACTTAGAACGGGGTATAGTGTACTGAAGATGTAAACTTACAGGAGTTGCTGGCCAGTAAATGGGGAAAAGGAGTAGTCTGAGTGACTATTTATCCCTGAGGCAGCAATGCTGAAGGGATGAAGAAGCAGAAATTTCCCCCCAAGGCCACTGAAGCCAGCCCCACCACTCCTCTTCCAGCTGGCAGGTGGGGAGGAGTGGCTGCTTCAGCAGCTCACCCCCGAAGCAGCAGCACTCCAAGCCAGGGGAGAAGGAGTGGGAGCCACCTCGGCCCCCCTCAAAGCCAATCCCATCATTCCTCTGTGAGTTATGGAGGAGTGGGAGCCCCCTTCTGTAAGACAGGTGGGCAAACTGGCCAACTTGCAAGAGTGAGAGCAGCAGTTGCAGTGTTCCTGGCAGGAGGGTGGCCCAGTAAATTTCTGGTTCAATGGCCAAGTTGGGGGAGGAGGATCGATTTGGAGAGAAGTAGAAAGAGGCAAAAGGGGGAAGGAGAAAGAGAAACTATGAAAAAGAAAGGCTGTATGAGAGAAGGTGTGGGGAAGAGGGGAGAAAGCGAAGTTGGGGGATGGAATGCCTCCTCGCGTGTTATTTGCAGGTCACTGCTTATTAATATATAACATGTGTGGTATAGTGGTTAGAGTGCCATACTAGGATCAGGGAGAACCAGGTTTGAATCCTCACTCTGTCATGGAAGCTTACTGGGTTAACTTGAGTTAGTCACAGGACGGCACTTGGCTTAGAAGCTGCCAACATCTTGCTGAGCTTTTAAACATTTTTTTATTGTAGTAACAGTCCCATCTCTCCTGTGCACCATTTTGTGGAGCTGCCAACTGCCCATTCTCAAAATTCTCAAAGTGCCCAGAGATTCGACAAGGTCAGGGATCCTGGATTTAAAAAGTTTAAATAGGCTTATGAAAGGGATTCTTACATTCTGTAAAATATACCTCTTTTAGCACACCTTTTCTCATATTTTTGTTTCTTGGTGTTCTCAGATGCACACACTTGCTCTAAGAAAACTCACCTATCCTTATCTTTCTCACAACATTCTCCCGAGATTTATGAACCCCAGGTCCCATCCAATAATTTATCTTTATTTACATCCTCACTGCTATTGTGCTATGGCATGATTTCCCATGCTTAAGTAATAAACCCATTAATATTCTATGTGCATACACTTCTTCCCAGGAGGATATGATTATAGCATTACTTGTGGTTGTGTATATCACTTGGTTTTAATTTAATGAAAATTTCCATGCAATGCCCCTCTTAAATAATGATATTAAATGCCATTTCCAAAATATTTTAAGCATGCTTGATATAAAACAAAGCCTAAATTAAATAGTTCTGTGGAGTAATCAAAACAAAGAAAACAGTTTTTTGCAACCAGATAAATTCAAGCACTTTTATAAGTAAATAAATCCCATTGAAATCAATTGATTTCCTTCCAAGTAAATATGTCTGGGATCAGAGTGCCAATCTTATATACAAGCTATGTGTCTTAACTGTACCCTGTAGGAAAAAGCTATTCTTCTGTTCCTAAGCCAGGAACAATGGGAAAAAGATCAGTATTGTGTTCACTGATGCTTGATAAAATCCAGATAAGGAAGGGGGAATTTTGCATAGTTTCTTTTTTATTATTATTGAGGCAACAATATCTTTGTGCAATAATGACATTGTAACTGGGCCAACTTTCTGGAGAGCGTTCTGAAGATTTTTCTTTCTTTCTTAACTTGACAATACTGTTGGGCAAAACAGCTCCAGTCCCTTTGTAATGTACATAGAGAAAAATGTCAATTCAAATTTGTAAACAAAAATGACACTTTTTGATGAAGCATTTTGTGGATCATGCAGTAGCTGAAGGTGTTCTCTTCTGTTACTTGACAGAGAACTATGACATGACAAGAGAAGGAGGTTGCAACCAACCTAATGCACACTGACTTGGCACTCTCCAAAAAGTCATTTTCATGTTTTCCTCTTTTTTTTTACCATCTTCTCATTCCTTTGACTTCTCATTATTCCTGTAATATACAATTTAGTCTGCTGTTTGCAATTTTCTGCTGCAGTGGTTTCCAAGGTTCAAAATAATCTGTTTCTATCTTACTGAGAAGCAGATTATAAGAGGATGTATATATCTAAATAGCTTGTTTATTTGAAAGCTTAAATGAGGTTCCATTTAAGATATCTTCAGTGGCCCAAAATGGCTTGGTTTTGTTACCCAGGTGAAAAGCTTTTTCCTTCCCCTCCTTACCTTGCTTTTCACTTTGCTTTCAGTGCTATAAACCAACTGGAAATGTTTTCATAAGAAGAAACAGTGAAACAATTTTTCATAAGATGAAATAGAGTTCAAAATTGCAAAAAGACTTTCTGCAGGCAGAAAGTCAGCAAACCATGCCCAGTTTTAGATGTCATGCTTCCCAGCAGTTTGGCAAGAGAGAGCTTAGATATTCCTCTCCCTTCCTCCTTCTACTTCTGTTCTTTATGTGCTCCTGGTCACTGCCTTGCCTTGTGAACATTACCTAACACTGATGAATAAATATTCTCACTTTATGTTTGTTTATAGTTTTGTCAACCATTTTGGTTCTCTGCTGCTGGTTCTCAACATTCATTTCTACTATGTATAGGGCTGTCAAAAAAAAAATTCGGTACAGTTCGGATTCGGCCGAATTTGGCCCTTGTGGGTTTGGTACGTGCCGAAGTCCGAACTCCCCCACTTCGGATCCGTTCAATTCGGCGGGAATTCAAAGTTCGGAAAAAAAATTCGGCCGAATAAAGCCATTAAAAACACAACCGCGCCTTTCTGCGGCTCTGGGGGGGCATTTTTGGGCTTAGAGGTCCCAAACTTTCAGCAGAGCTTCAAAGGACGTATATTGAAAGACTCCCCAAGTTTTGTAAAGATTGGGTCAGGGGGGGCTTAGATATGGGCCCTGAAAGGGGTCCCCCCCACCCTTAATGTGTATCTCTCCGCAGAGCTTGCCGCCCACGCACAAAGCTCCCGGCCCCGACAAACAGCTGATGAGAGCAAGGGCGGGGCAGGTGCTAAGAACTTTGCAAAGCAACACAACTGAAAAGCAACACCTTTGCAAACATGCAAAGGGCGGGGCAGGTGTGAAGAATTTTGCAAAACAATACAACTGCAAAGCAACACAAGCACGCAATGCAACACCTTTGCAACAGTGCAAAGCAACACCTGACACCTGGGAGTTTGCATACCATGGAAAGGGACAGAGGCAGCTAGCTATGCATAATGAGCAGGAGGGGGTAGAATTTCTCCTTTTGCATTGGACTTGGGACCAGACAGATGCATTCTTTAAGTCACCATTTGAAAACCAGTTTTGAGCAAGCATCAAAATAACCTAACTGATCTTATGAATGAGGAAAAACCTGAAGAATAAAAATGAAGCCCCCCCCCCTCAAACCAGGGAGAGAGAGACTGGAGGGGGAACACACACCCCAGGCAGAACCCGCAAAAGCCCCCTTTGGCTTCCCCCCCCACAGAAACTGCTCCCTCCCCACACACACACACAGACTCTGCTTTCCCCCACACACACACACAGAAAAGAAAAAATATAGATTAAAGCCCCCAAAGGGGTCTTACTGTGGCTGTCTTCTGTTCCAGCAGGAGGGGCTGGGAGGCTGGGTAATCCAATATGATTCCATTTGTATCCAATATAAGATCCATATGTATGCATCTCTCGAGGGTGATCCATTCATCCCAATAGGGAAAAGGGGAAAGCCCATATCTCGGGGGGCCCTGACCCAATGTTTACAAAACTTGGGTGGTCTCTTAAAAAGCCTTGACTGAAGCTCCGCTGAAAGTCTGGGGTCGGCACACCCAAAAATGCGCCCCCTGCAGCCACGGAAAGAGAAAAGGGGGGGAGCCGATATTTCAGCCCCCACTGAACCCATCTTTACAAAACTTGGGTGGTCTCTTAAGAGGGATTCTCTGAAGCTATGATAAAAGTTTGGGGGCTGCACCCCCAAAAAAGCGCCCCCTGCAGCCACGAAAATGGAAAAGGGGGGAGAGGAAAAAGGGGTGGAGCCCATATCTCGGGGGGCCCTGACCCAATGTTTACAAAACTTGGGGGGGTATCTTAAGAAGCCTTGTCTGATGCTCCGCTGAAAGTTTGAGGTCGGCACACCCAAAAATGCGCCCTCTGCAGCCATGGAAAGAAAAGGGGGGGAGCCCATATCTCGGGACCCCCTGACCCAATGTTTACAAATCTTGGGTGGTCTCTTAAGAAAACCTGTCTGAATATCCCCTGAAAGTTTGGGGTCTGTACCCCAAAAAATGCGCCCCCTGCAGCAACGGAAAGGAGCGAATGTGCACAAGCACCCCCTCACACACACATGAGGATTTCCCTCTCTCTCTCTCTTTCCCCGGCCGGCTGCACATCAGCTGATTCCTCCAGTACTCAATCCTGACTGATTGGTCAGAAGAAGACCCAGCTTGGCCACCGATTGGCCGGGGGAGGAGAATGCTGCTTACTGAAGCTTATGCTGCTTACTGACGGCCCCGAATTGGCCGAATTTATTCGCGAACTCCTGAACTCGCTGAATTCGGCCCCCCCGGTTGCCCGCCAGTTTTGAGTTCGGTTCCTCCCGAACTAAAAACCGCCGAATCAAGGGAAATTCGGCTGATTTTCAGTTCGGGCCGAACCGAATTGACAGCCCTAACTATGTACACAGGTTGTAATGCAGTTTATATATTTTATGTTCAATGTATGTAATTATACATATGATATAGTATATAATCCTGATTTTTGATACTGAAATACTACTGGAAATGTGCACATATCAGAAAGTTTAGCATCAGACAGTAGAAAATGGCATGAAAACAGATTTTGTACAATGGAGACTCCAAATGGAAATGGTTCCCAGTTTAAAAACAACAGAGATTAGAAATTCACTTGGCATTTATTTATTTATTGCCCGCTGTTCTCCCAATAAGGGATCCAAAGCAGTTCTCCCCTCCTTTGTTTTTTCCTCACAGCCATAAACCTCTGAGGTAGGTTAGGCTGAAAGAGAGAGTGACTGGCCAAGATTCTCAGTGAGCTTCCATGGGCAAAAACGCATGGTTGCTTTAGCCTCCTTTATTCCCTGTTTCAGTCAGGATTCAGCCAGGATCGAACGCACGTTCGGTGAAACGCATGCATTCAATCCTGGCTGAAACAGGGAATAAAGGAGGCTATAGCGACCATGCGTTTTCGCCCCATGACAGATTTTAATCCAAGTCTTCCAGATTCTGGGTGCCAGTGTGGGAATGCTACAGAACAACACTGCAACAAGTCACTGCACTGTGGTGGGCCCAGAAGTGTGGCAGGCGTTAGTTGGCTCCCTAAGCTGCCCAAGCCCCTCTCAACTGGTGGAATGCCCCCGTCTTTGTGCTTCGTGCTGGGAGGCAAGTAGATTTACATTGGTGTCTTTGTTATCAGGCTGCATCCTAGTTCTTCTGAGCAAGAAAAATTGACAATTCCAATGGAGAGATAAAGGTGGTGAGAAAAGGCCTTTGAAACCATGACTTGAAACATCTCTTTTTCTCCTCCACCTCTTTCTTTTTAAAGTGTAAGGATGTGCCACTGGTGATGAAGATCAAGTTAATTCATGCCATAGTATTTCCTATTACTATGTATGTATTGTACTTTGGTCACATTATGAGAAGAGTCATTGGAAAGACGAATAATGCTAGGAAAAGTTGAGGGCAGCAGGATAAGAGGAAGACCCACATGAGATGAATTGAATCTGTGAAAGAAGCCACAGCCCTCAGTTTGCAAGACCCGAGCAAGGCTGTTAATAATAGGGTTTTTTTTTAAGGTCATTAATTCATAGGGTCATGAGTCAGAAGTGACTTGACAGCACTTAACACATACGCATTGTTACCCTGGTTACCCTGGTTAACTACAGTTAGTGCAAAGCAGTAAAAGGAAAGTAGAATTCATATGGGAGGATGAGGAGACAGAGAGAAAGCAAGGAAGGAACAGAGGAGCTGAAGAGTAAGGTAGCCAAGCCTGCATCTGAAGACTGGAAGGGTTGTATATGACACTGAGAGCGACATTACTTCTGGTTGACATGTTAGGAACCTTCTAAATTTTAATGGTACACATCATAGAAATTTGGAGGGGATTCCTAGAGCCCCACCTGAACACGGTGTCACTTCTGGGGTCAGATGACATTGCCTCCCCATTTTCTCCACTACAACCATCAGTGGCAGTGGGCAGGTGAGTGTGGCAGTAGACAAAACACCCACGAGGCACAGAACGTTGGCAAGCCTACTGACACAAGCCTACCCAGTCATTATCCATGTTTTGGTGTTTGAACCACATTATCTTTAACCATCCACGAGTAGAAAGATTTTATGATCTTTTCTTAAGATGATGCATTAGCAAATGCATTATACTGCCATAACAAATGCAATATTTTTTGCAAATGTTTACTTAAAATCTCATTAATAGAGTAGATAACAGAGTGGAGCCATACTTTCAGTTGTATAACATATGTGAAAGTTAGTATGCATCTCACTGATGACTTAAAAGTCAGATTTAAACTTTTGAAGAATTTCCACCCCTGCATTTAGTTTGTTTTTCAAACTAAGCTTTCAAATATTGAAAGTTCACCTTGAAACCCTTGATCCAAAATGATAAATGAACTCCCGAATTAGAAGAAGATGCTGCTATTATTTTAACCAGTGTACTAACTCGAGGTTAATCTGGGCGTTGTTCAGCTTATTGGAAGTGTTTTGTGGCAACATATGGTTTCTATTGTAAAATCAAGTTTTAACTATGAACATAGATACTTACCCTTTGGACTTTAAACATTTATATGTGTCATGTTATTCTGGAGCATTTTTCATGGTCAGTAGGTTGAAAGGTTATAAAGTTGAAAATATATGTGGCACTGCTTTTGAGCAAAAATAATTTCTGCTATGATACAACAATTCTCTGCTGCTCTCTCTTGGCAAGAGTGTGTCATAACAACCACAACACATTCATTTTCGCACCGTAGTGGGTTTTAGATTTCAACAGGAAAACCTGAATGTAGCTGAAATGTTGTCTTTGTATGAATGAGAATAAACTATTTTTTAAAGATTGGGGAGTGTTATCACATTAGCACTCTGGGTACGGCCATTTTCTCCTCACTGTCATCAATGATGATTTATCTTGCTTTAAGTGTTAAATGTTTCTTAGAAGTTACTTTCCTGGTATTGCTCTTGGCAACATCTCCTAAAATGAAGCTAGACCTTGCGTTGGTAATGATTTTTTTTTAGTGCTTTGCTCAAAATGCAGAGAAGAAGATGGATGTTGGGTGGTATAGAAAGGGCAAACTGACTCATATTCCTTTACGGAATTAAAATGTTAACCTGAATCCCTCCCAGCAGGGGTTCAGATTTTCTAAAGTTGAAAACTGCTTACAAATCCGTAACACTGATGATTACTTCATTAGTCTATCCGCTAATTGCAATTAGAAAAGAGGTGTTTGGGATATAGTCATTATCCTTCAGATTGCTCTGAGGGATGCTTCTTATACGACTTTTTCCCATGTCAAACATAAAAATCTCCTCAGTTTAAAGGGAACTCTAGAGGGATCTGTCACAATATTAAAATCCTATTCTGTCATACTGTCATGATACCATGGATCTTAAGTTGTGAAATATTTATAAGATTGGTGATGGGATACAATGATTAGAATGAATTCTGATTTGATTGAATACTGGCCTGTGTGCTATTGTGTGCCATACATCTTCATCTGTTGTGTGATACAACTCTCCTTACCACCTTCCAAGATGGTACAAATGACCAAGTCATCAGGCTGAAAGTGCTTACTTGGTGTTTTTTGTGGGATTTCTATGCCTGTGGGGGTTTAAAATTGTGACTTGCATACAGCAAATTTTTAATTTTGATAGTCCTTTCAGACACACCAAATATCCTTTTGGTTTATAAGGTGCTACTGTACTCAAAGCTAGCTGTTCTACTACAGACCAACATGGCTACCTTCTGAAACCAAGTATCTACTATCTCAATATACATACTATGGAACATTGTCTTGATCCAAATTCCCTATAAAATATCCTGTATCTGATATTTTTAGGATCCATTATTCCTTATGGAGAATATTGCCGGGGGGTGGAGGAGCTGGAGGGGCTGTTTTTAAAGCTACTGGTACCAAAACTGCATTGCAGCTGCTGGTGTCTGTCCTTTAAATAAGCCCAAAATTTCAAGTGAATCAGACCAAGAGGTCCAATTCCATGTGTCCCAGCCAACCAGTGTGGTGCAGTGGTTGACAGCTGTGGACTCTAATCTGGATAACAATGTTTGATTCCCTACTCCTCCACATGAAGCCTGCTGGGTGACCTTGGGCTAGTCACAGTTCTCTTCAAACTTTCTCAGCCCCACCTACCTCACACAGTGCTTGTTGTGAGGAGGGAGGGAAGATTATTATAAACTGCTTTGAGATGCTTTACAGTAGAGAAAAGTGGGGAATAAAAACCAACTCTTCTTCTTCTTCCACTGATTCCTGTAGGGGGGAAATGTAAAACCTGGGAAACTGTGACAATTTACAACCTGAGAATCTATAGCAATGTCAAAACCAAGAGTTCACCACAAAAAACAAACCTGACACAAAGAAACTCAAGCAAGGAATGCAGCTTTGCAAAGTCAAGAAAAACAATTTAAAAGGGCATAATCTAAGACAAATCAACTGGCAAGCTGATATCAAGCCTGGGAAGACACAGACATGAAAGAAAGAAAGAAAGAAAGAAAGAAAGAAAGAAAGAAAGAAAGAAAGAAAGAAAGAAAGAAAGAAAGAAAGAAAGAAAGAAAGAAAGAAAGAAAGAAAGAAAGAAAGAAAGAAAAGAGCCTTTAAATGCTGGCTTCCAATAATCCTTGTTAATCCTGAATATTTCTGGAATTTTTCAGGACCCATTTACTGGTATCCTGGAAAATCCCCAATACCATCTGGAGACCTGATTATATCTGAAAAATACTGATAAGGAGACCAGATAAGGTATTTTTCAGATTTTCATTTGGTTTAGATATATCTCACATCTCTAACGGCAACCCCAGCAAGAGGTTTTCAAGGCACATGAGAAGCAGAGGTGGTTTGCCATTGTCTTAGTCTGCGAAGTCTTCATTAGTGGTCTCCCATCCAAATACTGACCCTGCTTAGCTTCTGAGATCTGAGGAGATCAGGCTATACCATGCTGTCTTCCCTCCCATACTGTACTGTAGAAAACATAAAGTGCAATCCTAAACAGAGTTATGTCCATTGACTTCAAGGGACTTAGAAGGATGTAACTCAGCTTAAAATTGCACTAATAGGGTACCACATTTTAGAGGAATGTTCGAGATTTTTAAAAGGATTTTACCTGGAAGAACTGATACATTTATAACATTTTAAAGGAATAAATAAGTAGTAACTTTGTTTTTCTGCTACCACAACCCTTCTGGTAAGTACATTACTTGAAACGTTATCATCAATGATAAATTATTTCTTCTGTTTCTAAACTATTCATGCTGTGTTCTACCGTAGGCAGAGCAAGAATGCTTACAAAGTTCAGGATCTTACAGCATGAAATAATGCTGTGAAAATAAAGAACTACTGCTGAGGCAGAACCCCTGGGAGTACCTGAACACTACCGTGAACAGGGCACAACGGGAGCATTTCCTACTGTTCCTTCAGTAAAACCACAGGAAAATGATCATTTGAATATATACAGACTAACAGTTTTCTGCGGGTCTGTCCCCGCACAACTCTGTTCCTGACCTGCCCTAGCTGAACGGGGCACTTTTCTGGAATTTAGTACGTATGTTTTACATAATAATTACCAAAAATAGTTTGAAGGAGTCCTCCAATTTCAGACAGCAGAGCTCTCAGCCTAGGAAATGCATTTCTTAAATAGCTTGTGCAAAGATAAAATATTTTGGGCTGCATATTCTGCATTATTAATGTATGTATATATTACTAAAATTTCCCCAGCACATGCTTGCACCTTTATAAACAAAAAAATCCATGTAAAATTATATGTGTACAGATGCAATGTGCATATTATAAGCACACACACTGTTTCTGCTTTGCAATGCACACCTTCCCACATTTAGGGGGGGAAAGTCATTCCACATACTGAAAGATTTGGGTACCTTTGTTCCCCCTGCCCTCCCCAACTGCAGCAAGAGTTTTTGTTTTTTGATTCCACATGTGCTCATTCCAGCTACATGTGTGGCTCTCAGGGCCAGACCCTATATGTTGAAGCAGAAAGCCATCACTTTTGCTCCAGCTCAAAAGAAGGCTGATGCTCAAGCAACAGCAGCCAATCTGTGGAGGGAGGGCAAGCTAAGCTCTAATCCCTGCTCCTTTCAGCCCTTTAAAGGCGTTTAAAATTTAATAGCTGATCCATAGCTTAGCTGGCCTCAGATCAGCTGTTAAGGGGGAAGGGTAGGGCTGCCAGGCCTCCTGCTGGCAGCCTTATTTGTTCACTGCTGCTCAGAGTGGTGATGAGAGAAAGATTTGGGGAAAAACCCACTGACATTGACTACATCATGACGTCACTTCTGGGGAAACCACAGAAGTGACATAAGGTAGCTCTAAGAATCACTGGGAACTCTATGGTAAAACCACCTGGTTGCTATGGCAGAATAGTACTACTGAGTTACTCCACAGTTTCCCCCACCAAATGTATACTGCTACTACACTAGAAAACAATTCAAAGAAAAAATGTGTGCCTTTTGTTGCTAATATATAGACCCTGCAACAAGTCCTTGCATTTTGTCATATTATCCATGGTAACCTCCCAGTATACCAATTTCCACACCTAGGAGTGCCAAACGTTGTGTTGGGCCATCCATTTACCCTTCAGCCAATGGCACTCCCCATTGTCTAGCTCATTCCTGGAAAAACTTCCAAAAGCCTAGCTCATTCTGCCATCCCTAATGGTCCTTTGAAGAGAAAATCATCCAAAAATGGGTGACCTTACTGGACCCAGCCTTCTGTGAAAAGCCCATTCAAGCATTGTGGTAAAACACAATGCTATGCAGGCTATAGCCTCCCCTTGATTCCTGGGAATAACCTAATGAAGAAATTCTTAATAAACCAAACAGCATTGCTGAAAACAGTCTGCTATACTTCCTTCATTCCACTCCTCCAATAACTTTTAGCCACTGACCTCTAGATCTTGTCAAGGTCCTAAACAGTGAATAATAATAAAAAAACATCCCGATCAATGGGCAGTCTTCAAGGAAAGTAAGGGTTATGCAGTTGGTTGGAGCCTTAGTGCTGCCTACAACTTAACATTTATTTAGGCTAGGCAGGTGTCTGGTTTGGGTAATTAGGACTGTCAGCATGCTATTCGTTTTCAGGAGCAATGTATTTTGCAACACAGCACTGAGCGTGGATCACAGTCTGTTGTCAATGCCAATTGAGCTGTGGGCACCTTGTAAAGCTGAAGTGCAAAGTGGAAAATGGCATCGTTGGCATCAGGCACAAGAATTGACTACGAGAGCCAATGTAAGGAGCTTCTAACCTTTTGCAGTTCTTCTTTCCACCATTCTGAGAGAGGGCAGTCAACTTGAGTTCCTGTCAATGCATCTGGGTAAGAACGACTGACTGCAAACCCAAGGATTCTGCTGAGTCAGGAGCGCTAGAAGGTTAAGGAAGGGCATCTGGTATTGTTATTAGTTTGGACTGAGATTTTTACAAAGATGGTTTTGGATGGGGGAGTCAAGCCCACCAAATGGGAAGTGTGTGGCATAAAGCTGACAAAGCCATGAACAGGGAGGCTTGGTTGGTGGGGGAGCTTTGATCCTGCACCAGTCTGCATGGCTGGATCTACATTTTTGAAGGGGGGGGAGTACAAAATGATGCCCCCATATATCATCATCATCATCATCATAGACCTTTAATGGCATAACTGCCCCCATATATTATACACATAGTGGTTAAGAGTGGCAGACTCTAATCCAGAAGACCGTGTTTAAATCCCCACTCCTCCACATAAATGGTGGCACATAATCAGATTAGATTCCCCTTTCCTCCACATGCAGTCTACTGGGTGACCTTGGGCTAGTCACAGTTCTCTCAGAACTCTCTCAGCCCCACCTACCTCACAAAGTACCTGTTTGGGGGGGTAGGGAAGGTGATTGTAAGCTGCTTTGAGACTCCTTTCAGCAGAGAAAAGCAGGGTATAAAACCAACTCTTCTTCTTTATATATACGTATGTAATCAGTGTATATAATATACATATATAATCCACAACTTGTAAATGATAAATTATGTTGACCTCCATGAATTGTTAATGAATAATTACACTTTTACGTTATTTTATCCATCTATAATCTATGCTTAAATGCATTTTTGACACGTTTCAAAAGTGCAAGCTAATAGGGCTCATAGAGTAGATGGTTCAGAACATGGAGGATCGGATTTCTGCCCTACATGAACTCAAGGATGGTGAGAATTTCATTAACAGCACCCATGAGGCTCTGTCCATTCAGTGGGAGCTCATGGAGAGAGCTAGCATGGTGTAGTGGTTAAACTAGGATCTGGGAGACCAAGATTCAAATCCCACTGCCGCAGAAGCTTGCTGGGTGCCCTTGGGCAAGTCACACACTGTCTGCCTAACCTACCTCACAGGGTTCTTCTGAGGATAAAATGGAGGAGACTGATGTCAGCTGCCTTGGGTCCCCATAGGGGAGAAAGCTGGTGTATAAATGAAGTAAATAAGTAATGGGCTGCTAAGTGCTCAGCTGACACAAATGTGAGAGAGGTGCCCATGCTGGTAGTCTCAAATCACTGGTGCAGCCCCCTGGAAGTGCTGGACTCTTTTCCTAGTGCTGTGTTCTGCTGAGCATGCATGCATGGAGGGTCTGTCTCTGATAAATTTCCCCAGCAGAGCAAATAGTGGCTCTTGGGATTATTTCAGGTCAGGAAAACAAAACAGGTAGGGAAAGCTGGGGACTCTCCCTGTGTACCATAGCCCAAGTGAGCCCTCGACTGCCATTCAAGACTTCCTTCATCACACAGATGCTAAAACTGATCTCATATCTTAGGAGAGCAAAAAGAAAAAATGTATGTCTGCTTACCAACCACATGTGGTATTTGCTCATTTTCTTACATGGAACTGCCTTTTATTTGCATAAATTTTAGCCTCTCTGAAGCTTTAAGGGAAGACCAGAGTAGGCTTGCCAACTTCCTTGAGGGAAAAAAATCCCAACCTTTTAACAGAAGGCTAATGGGGAGAGCCAGTGTGATGAAGTGGTGAAGGTATCAAACTAAAGCCTCAGAATCCCAGGTTCAAATCCCCACTCATGCCATGGAAGCTTGCTGGGTGACCTTAGGCCAGCTGCACACTTTCAGCCCTGACCCTGGCTATTATTTGGATGGGAGAATAGGGGTGTGCACCATTTTTTTCAGTATTTTTCAGGTTTGGGTTTATCTAACCCAGAATTTTTGGAAAAATCTGGAAAACCCAGATTTTTTTGAAAATTTTCGGGTTAATAAACCCGAATCCGAAAAATACCGGGGGGGAAATTGATCTTTCAGATCCACCATGCAGGCTTTCTCTGGACAGTGGAGAAGGCACCGCTCACCTTCTCCAGAATACAGAAAAGGAGGCAGTGAGGATTTGAAAGAAATCCATGCTGTCCCCTGTCTCTGGAGTCCAGAGAAGTGGGGAGGCATGGATTTCTTTCAGATCCACCCCACCGGCCTTCTCCAGACCTCAGAGAAGGTCAGGGGTGAGGATCTGAAAGAAATCTGCACTGCCCTTTTTCTCCAGAGTCCGGAGAAATGGGGCAGCATAGATTTCTTACAGATCCACTCCGCCAACCTTCTCCGGAGTCCAGAGAAGCAGTTCTAGAGAAGCATTTTCCCCCTCCCTCCCCTTCCCTCTTCCCTTCCTCCTTATGTACCTGCCTCTGAAAGAAATCCATGCTGCCCTCCTTCTCCAGACTCCAGACTTCTGAAAGAAATCTGCACTGCTCCCTTCTCTGGATTCTGGAGAAGGGGGGCAACGTGGATCTGAAAGAAATGCATTCCACCCCACTTCTCTGGACTCTGGACTCTCTAGGCTGCCTATTGCAGCCCACCCATTTAAATATTAACATATTTAAATCTGATGGCATAGATTAGCTAATTTTAATAAACTAGTTAAACCCATGTTATGGTCTTGTGACTTTATTTGGGATACTGGTGCAACACCTGCAGCAGGCAAGCAGGTTATAAGTAGGTCGCTGATTCAATCTGTCTGGTGCTCAAAACTTACCATATTTTTCGCTCCATAGCACGCACCTGACCATAACGCGGTCCCCCCCAGCTGGCCGTCAGGGCGGGGAAAGCCAGCTCGCGCTGGAACGAGACGGCTCTGTGCGACCCGCCCGCCTCCCAGCTGGCCGTCGTGGCGGGGAAAGCCAGCTCGCTGTTCCAGGGTGCCCAGCTGGCTCTGGGCGCCCAGTGGGGCGCACAGAGCCGGCTGGGTGTGCTGGAACGGGGCGCACAGAGCCGGCTCGCATCGTTCCAGTGCATGTTATGGAGCGAATGTGCGCACAGAGCCAGCTGGGAGGCGGGCGGGGAAAGCCGGCTTGCTGTTCCAGCATGCCCAGCTGGCTCTGTGCGCCCCAGTGGGGCGCACAAAGCTGGCTGGGTGCTCTGGGACAGGGCGCAGAGAACCGGCTCGGGTCGTTCCAGCGTGCCCAGCCAGCTCTGTGCGCACATTCGCTCCATAACACGCACAGATATTTCCCCTCACTTTTGAGGAGGAAAAAAGTGTGTGTTATGGAGCCAAAAATACGGTAATAAAAAGCCGCATGTGTCCAGATGAATAATGTAGTGCTGATTGGATTGAATAGTCTAGGACTGTCTGTGTGAACACACACACGTGTGTGTGTGTTTAAATCTACAATGTGCGAGAGTTTAAATCTACAATGTGGCACACAATTTTTGCACTGTCTCATCCAAATCTTTTCATTAATTTGGAATTCAAAATTGCTTCCAGAGTGGAACTGGCACAGTAGAATCTTTCAATTTTCATTTTTATTTCAAATCATTGTATAGAGTCAGATTGCTCAAACAGATCACTTCTTGATTTCCAGTCTTGATCAGGCAGCTGATTTTCCAACCACTTGTTCAACTGTTTGTAACCCATTTGTGGCTATTTGAAAGGTTGCTGAACTCCGTCCAAACATACAGCACAATCATGTGTGTTGTGCATGCACATTGTCACACAGCACGATGGAGCTCCCCCCCCCCCCCGCTTCATGGCTGTGCACTGCTTCGCTCCACAACCAAACACAGAGTTAAATCAAGCATTCTGCCACCTTATTCTGTTGTGTGTCCAGATGGGAAGAGATCTGTGATCAAATCTCCCATCTCAAAGCTTTTTTTAAAAGTAGCCTCAGGAAAGGGGCTTGGGATTGGGACTGTGGTGCAGGGAACGGATTTCTTTAACCCATCTCCTTCCTCCATGCCATTTCTCAGCTATAAACTACTACCTCCCACAGCTGCAGCATCCATATGTGGCCCCGTGCAGCAAACTACATCTTCAGTTTCATAGCAGCAATTTAGGGGTGGGGGAGTGATTGCCTATGCCTGCAGAAGATCCAGAAGGTCTGGTCATAGATATATCATGTCTCATCCAGTTTGGCCCTCTTGATTTGGGAAAAAAATATGTTTGAGTTATACATTTTTTTAAAAAACCTTTTTACTCTCAAAGGAAGGTAGAATTTATTATGTTGCTCTCAAGATGGCATTCTGAGAACATGATTAATAATTTCTACTTGTAGATCACTTGTCTGAATGCAGACTCATTCAGAACTCAACTTTTGCTAATTAGTTCAATGCTAAGGTTATTATCAGGTAGCTCTCAAAATGCATTTTTTGCACACTGTGAAGAAAGGTATTTTTAGAAAACATCACCCACATAATTCCCCTTAAATTCTTTTGTAAAACAGATGATCAGATTAAACAGATCAAATACTTATTTGATTTATGTATTCACCTTCATATGGCCCTGCTGACTGTCAGCTTTTTTGTTTTTTGGTACTTCATAAACTCTTTTTTTCTCTATAGTCAAACATCAACACTTTCCTTGCATGAAATATTAGAAAATATAACGGTGTGCATTTTCTTTATTATCAAAATTGTACATTGTCTGCTGATTAATTGTACTGTTCTGATCATATTATTCAAGGCTAATTACTGTTATTCAAGGCTAATTACACAGGCATGATCTGAAGAGATCATGCATCTTAACCAGGTATAAGTTAATAATGTGGCAGTGCCCAATGTAAAGGCATTAAAGGATATATGTATCAAAATTGATGCCTTTAGCTACTTTCTTTTCCCAGGACTGCAGAAATGTAATACAAAAAGGACAGTGGCTCTTGCTCACGAAAATCACTGACATCCATCATGTGAAAAAACAACTCAAAACTGTTCTCCCCTGGAGTGGGTTTAGCTACAATATTTTTGTGTAGCTGTACAGTGCATTTGAGCCAAGCACTTAATAAACTTTTGGTGGACTAACATTTTAATTGGCATTTCAAAAACCTTAGAAGATTGTATCATTTTAGTTCAAGAAGTTTTTTGTACAAGTCATATCTTCTTTTGATGCTAATGTGTGGATTCAGCCTTAAAGCATTTGAGACAGGAATCAAGGGCAAGAAGAAAAAACATATGTAAGCAAAACTTTGAGATTTGGAGAAGATAACTACAGATTAGTGTGAATGTGTGCCGATAGATTAAATTCAAACATTAGAACAGTAATCAGATTTGGTTGTTCTGTTTGAGGTAAATGAATAAAGGGCCAGCTGAAATAAAGAACAAGACACAAAGACATTTTGGAGAAGCTGGGCAAGTGGAGAGCATCAGATGCACGGGCAAACATTTCAGGCAAGGGAGTAAATAGTAGTAGAAGAAGAAGACTTGGTATTTATACCCTGATTTTCTCTACCATCTTACAATCATCTTCCCTTCCTCTCCCCTCAACATACACCTTGTGAGTTAGGTGGGGCTGAGAGAGTTCAGAGAGAACTGTAACTAACCCAAGGTCACCCAGCAGGCTTCATGAGGCAGAGTGAGGCAACCACCCCTTTTCACCAGATTAGAGTCCTCCACTCTTAACCACTACACCACACTGGTATATATCTGAGACTCCTTGCCTTTCCCCCTTTGCCTCCTGGATCTCACCTTTGCTATTTTTCATACAATTGCCATGCAAATGTACTCTGCAAACGTATGCAGTATAGTTATAATACTTAAGGCAAAAAGGATTGCTATATATTTTATTGAGCTAAAAAAATTAAGTCCCCAATGTATTTCACTGTGAGAAACCCCTGAAAGATGACCTATCATCATCATCATCACTTAGATTTTATTATTTCACTAACATGGTTGTTGTCATGATTTATTTATTTTTTAATTGTTCTGAGGAAAAGTTACTAAAACTCAGAACCTACCATGATGTATCTTTTGTGCTTCACTAAAATTTTTGGGGATAACAAAAGTCATAGCTGAAAAGAATGTCTTGAGTGTATGTAGAGTTTTGCTGACCTGAAAGAATAATTTGTAATGTATTTAGATGGAACTAAAAGGAAAGGAGGGCTAGAAATTGGGGGCAAGAGCTACATCTAGGGCTGAAAATTTATCTGCCCCCTCCCACTTCCCATTGTCTAAATCTACCCATGTTCTTCCACGTCTCTCCTCTAAAAACAGCAAATGAGAGGTACCCATTTATAAGGGCATTTCCAGAAACTTTGGTCATTGCACACTGAACCAGGTAATTTTTTTGTAAAGGCAAAAATCTGTACTGAGGGAATGTTTCAAACAAAACTAGCATGAAATTCATGCAATAGAGCTGTTCTGTTAGGACAAATGAGTAGAAATTTGCCATTTAATACAAAAAGAGTATGTTTTACATTAAGTACATATAATTTAATTTAATGGTCAGCCCATAGAATTATCTTCCTGTTGCATTCTCCTCTATAGATGGTTGTGGGACATTGTTTTTTATGTATATATTTGTATATTTGGCTGGTACAGCAGTGAATTATGAGCGAAAGTTGGTGTTCTGCTGATTGGCCATGGATTTGAAAGTATTACTTTAATCCTCACTGCCTATACACATTACCCTTCAGATGTAGACGGCCTCTCTTTCTTTTTCCCCACTTATCTGGCAAGCTGCAGTTTTGAGACTTGCATTTTTGTTTCCATTTTTAAGGGTGATTTTCCAGCAGCTTTCATGTTTATCATACAGAAATGTACACAGAGATAGAAGCGATTTTCTGTCACTAATGCTGAACTATTTTTGGATCCTATATTGACAGATTTTAAAAGCGACATTGTATTCCATCACAAATGCTGCCCTGAAATCAGTGTAGCTTGAACAACAGGAAAATTCAAGACTTCAGGAGGCCAGCACAACAGGATATCCATAAGTAACAACGCCTACTTATCAACAAGGTGGGGATTTAACAGGCTTGTTCCTGGCTGTGTCAAACAATGAGAAAATTTCAGAAAGCCAGACAGGAGGAAATAAAGGCAAAAGATAGTTCTAGGAAAAGATGCAGTGCAGTGTGCTGGGGTCTCCTCCTCCTCTACAAATCAAGAGCAATTTAAAGCAACAATGACTGATAGTTTTCTGCAGCTGTCCTGACTTTTATCCTATTGCCAGGCACAGTTCACTCACCTTTGTTTTCTTGCTTTGATTTCAGTGTTCATTTTTGATTATGAAAGTTGTCCTGCCTTGAAGAGAACAGATGAAAAGTGCCTCTTAGAGTAGTTCAAAGACACCCTTAGCATCTTGGAACAAAGGGAAATGATTGTACAGATCAAGGGATTAGAAGGAACTGTTTTTTGCAGATTTAAAATAAAACATAAACAGCTGTTGAGAGATGCATGGAAGAGAAGCTATAATTGACCCTTTAATAATCTAATCCCACATTCACACTCCTGGTCATTATGGTGAGCCCATAACTCTCAATAAGAAAAACAGCTTTTACATTTGACAATGGGTAAAATGGTGGGCATGGGAAACATGGAGGTATTATTGTGAATTGCTGAAATGATGACATGCTATATAGTAGATGTGTAAGAATAAAAATAGTGCCAGGAGATGAACATACAAAGCTCCAGACCTAGGGGGTGCTTTCTATTTGTGCCCTCTATCTGTGGATTTAAGTATCTACTGGCAGGGGGCACACTTCAGAATTAGATATATAGATGTTCAACTCTCACAAATAAGCAATGACTTTGAGACTTATCTTTAGAGAATTAAAATATTTTCCTCCAATCAAATTTTTTTGCGAATTTTGTTCTCTGCTAAAAGAGTTTCTCAGTACTCTTCCATCCCCAGTTGAGAGACAGATCATTTAACTCAAGCCTGCAGAAAAATCTGAAACTTTTTTTAAAAAAACCTATTTTTTATAAAAGTGCTGTCTGCACATGCCTGAGACCCTGAAAAACTGTTGCCAGCCAAAGCGGACAGTACTGAGAAAGGTGGGCCGCTGGTTTGGCATAGTGTAAGGCAGCTTTGTATGTTTCTTCATTCAGGCTTGGAGAAAAAAGTTCTGAGTCCAAGGAGACAAGGTGAGATTAAAATGTTTAAATTAATAAATTTATAGTCTTTGAATTACAGGTGGCTACTGTTGTTGGTTCCCATCTACACCAAATCACCATTTACTACTCTCCCTGGTCTACCAGCCACCCTTCCCCCAAGTTTCCAGATTCCGTTGGCTACCTCAAGGCCAGTTAAATTATAAATCCACAGCATCGAGGTTCCCTACTTGCAGCTGCCTGAGACATGCTTCAACTGGATGCTAGCAAGTGTCTTAATGTTTTATTTATTTATTTTTCGTACTTCTAGCCCACCCTCCCCCGGCCAGGCCTTGATGTTGAGATGGAATGGAGCGTAGAAGCTAAAGGGTGGTGCCTGACAGATAGGGTTGCCAACTGCCAGGTAGTAGCAGGAGATCTCCTGCTAATTCAACTGATCTCCAGCCAATAGAGATCAGATCACCTGGAGAAAAATGGCCGCTTTGGCAATTGGACTCTATGGCATTGAAGTCTCTCCCCTCCCCAAACCCCACCCTCCTCAGGCTCCGCCCCAAAAATCTCCCATCGGTGGCAAAGAGGGACTTGACAACCCTACTGACAGATCAGGGGAGGTGCTAAGCAGATCAGTAACTTGTGCCTAGCAAGGGATAGATTCTAGAAACAGCTGGTGGGTTAGAATTGAGCCTGATAGAGAAGGCGATGGATGCAATCAATACTCTCAATCCTACCACTACTGTCCACACATAAATTTGTTTGTTTGCATATAATGTTTTTAAATAAATATAATACCTTTATTTTAGAATAGAAGAGATGTCTGGCTGTTACCATCTCATTTGCCTATGGACTCTCTCTTTGCCTGAATACTCAAAGAAAAAGGCTACACTCCTAACTTTTTGTTGAGAGTGGTCACTCCTATATTCAACCAGTAGACACAAATATAATGTTCGAATGCCCTACTTTTGCACTCTCTGATAGGGTAGATGGTTTTTTTCATCATTCTCTTTAAATTTATGAGTTTATTGGGGTCATTTTCTTTTTTGATTATAGTCCCTGGATATAACAGCAGGGACATCAAGTAATTCAGCCAATTAACTCCAACTTCCTCCCCTTCCAAAGTATAAGGTGCATAGTACATATTTCTTTTGTTTCAAGAACAGAGACTCTGAACTGCATTTCAAAAGGGCAGGAGAGCGGTGCCTGTTCTATTTTATTTTTTAAGGCACTTAAATATAATGGAGAATTTGCACTTTACACCACATTAATGATGCCAAGTGAAATATACAGAATCCCTGTTGAGTACTTTACTCCTAAAAGCAGAAAGGGTGGTGATATTTTATGAATTGCATTAAGACAAAGCAGCTTAAACATCTGGAATTAGTCTACGGCTGCCTTCAAGGAATTTTGATTTCACACCTGGGCTTCAATATTTTCACTTCTTCAAGCCATTAAAGATAATGCTGGATTTCATACTCACAATCTGAGCTCACTGAACTGTAATGCTACAATGTCTCTGGCTCTGACGCATGCACAGCCTTAGAAATGTGCTTCTTCATCAACCCCAAAGCTCTTTCATATCTCGCGGAAGCCTGCTTCCTTGTCACAGGTTTTCTCACTTCAGGTGCTTGCAGCATAATGACCCAGAATTTTTCCCTTGCCATCTTTAAAATCAATAACCTTAGAACAATATTACTGGTCCCTTCTGAGTGCAGGTCTGAACCTGCAATCCATTCAAAGGTGAATATCTAGAAGAAGAGGTGAGAGAGTGTTTCTAAACACAATGAACTGACTCATAGGGATTAGAGAGATTGCTTTTGTGTAAATTACAGGTATAAAAACAGAGACAAACAGAGAAGTGCTAGCTTTTCTATTATTCTAAGCATCTTAAATTTACAAAGTGAAGCATAGTATATGATGCCAGACTCCCACAGAGGGATTCTTTGTGATTTTGTTCCAGTGCTAGAGTCCTGCTCTGTGATGCAGCAGGAATACACATTTTGCAACACAAAAACTAAACAAGGTCCCTATACTGCAAGGCACAACTATGATATTACAAGGGGAAAGTAGAATGGGGCAAGGTCCAGCGTAAATTAGATATGTTTCAGGATTGTTTTAGTTTCTATGGTACTTGCTAGTTTGGCAGTATTAGAAACTAAAGGTGTGCATTTGGATATACTAAGGCAAAAGTAAACCCTGTTTCAGGATGTCACTGGGATATTTGAAATGACCCAAACACTCACAAAATTTCAGGATAAATGATAATTAATAGCCTGGGATTTTGAGATAGTTTGGGGTTTTAGGAGGAGCAGGAGCATTGAGGGGGAGGAAACACCCCCAGCCAACAGTTGTTAGACAGCTCATGTGATTTTTTAAATTTTAAAGGGTCGTTATGTTATTTGGGAAGACCTGGACTCCGAACTCTGGAGGTCAGATCTATGTGCACAAAAAACAATATATTCTGCCAAACAGCTGGTGTGTGTGTGTGGGGGGGTTATAAATAATGGCCAGTAGACCTGGTATTCTGACTCTGGAGGCCAGGTGTACCTCCCATTGAAACAAAATACCCTCTAAAATTTAATTTTTGAAAGCCCTCAGTGGCAGCCAACCAAGCTGCAGGGCCCCCTCCCACCACCATGCCTGCCACCTGAGGGACTGGGCAGCAAGTATAAAGAGTATTATTTTCAATGGGCAGTAGACCTGGTCTCAAGAGTTTGGAGAGTTCCCAGTTAAAATAATGACCCTTCAAACTTTAATGGATGGACTTTAATGGGACTACTGCCCATTGTTTGGTGTGCCCCCCCCCCCCGCCAGCTTTCTGGCAGAACATATGTTCTTAAAGGCCATTATTTTCTATGGGTTTGGAAGACAGGTCTTCCCGTTGAGACTGAGAAGGGCAGCCATGAAGGAGACAGAAAAGATTCTTAAGTGTAAGGATGTGTCACTGGCAACCAAGGTCAAGTTAATTCATGCCATGATATTCCGTATTACTTTATATGGGTGTGAAAGTTGGAGAATGAAGAAAGCTGACAGCAAGAAAATAGATTCCTCTGAAATGTGGTGTTCGAGGAGAGTTTTACAGATACCGTGGACTGCCAAAAAGACAAATCAGTGGGTTCTAGATCTAGATCAGTTTGGTCACATTATGAGAAGACAAAAGTCACTTTGTGGTTTTTTGGTCTGTCTAATTTTGGCTCTAGAACTCCATTCATATCTCCAATAATGATCACTTCTCCTTGAAAGTCCAAAATTGTCTGGGAAACTTTTTCAAAAAAATTATCTCTAGAAAGGTTGGGGTCATATAAAGCAATGAGGATATAGATCTTTCCTTCTGTTCCTTGTATTTTTAATAATAAATATATTTCCTCTAAATCTTTAATTTCTCTCAGAATTTTTAAATGCAAGGTTTTTTTATGTATATTGCCACACCTCTTTTTTTCACCTTCGTTGAAGAGGTATAAAGGAGTCCCATTTTTTTAAGTACTTGCTTGTGTGAATTCTTAATATGAGTTTCTTAGAGGCATATTATATCCACCCCAAATTTATCCAGGGCATGGAAATTCTTGGCTTTTTTAGAGGGGAATTCAGGCCGTTAATGTTTAACAAGATGATCTTTAGTTTCTCCATTTTGTCTATTACTTATATCCAGCTGCTTCTCCAAGTTTATTCTCTTCCTTGTCTTATTGTTCTTCGTCTCTTCTACTCTATTTGCGTAATAACACGTGGATTGATTCAATAAAGGAAGCCATTGCCTTCAGGCTGTAAGACTTGAGGAAGGATGTTAGCAACAGTATGGTTTGGTGGTCTTTGATTCATAGGGTCACTCTAAGTTGGAATTGATTTGATGGCACTTGGTTCTATAACCCATATCCAAATTCATTGTTTATTGAATGTCCCATCTTGTTAATTGTATTGTCTCACTCTGTATAATCCATCTTGAGTCCAAAGGAGAAAGGTGGACTATTTTAAAAAAAGTAAATAAACAGTTTACAAAATAAAACATAATAAGAAACATTAAGTATTAGAAGTTATTAATTAAAATTCAGGATTCAAAAACCAGCCAGAACATAAACACATAAATAATTGACCAGCTTAAAATAACAGATTTCAGACTTTAAAAAAAAGATGTTAAAAGATAAACTTCTAAATCAAAAGCCTTGGTAAGTAGAAATGTTTTAGCCTGGTGCCTAACGGAGTTGTGTAGTTTCCTGTAGAGACCCAAGGGGAAGGGCATTCCATAGGCAAAGTGCCACTACTGAAAAAGCCCTCTCCTAAATTGCCACCTACTTCATTTATGAAGGCTGGGGCTCAAAGAGCAGGGCAATATGGCAGGTTGGACAATATGGGAAAAGGTTGTCCTTCAGTTGCCCTGGCACCAAGCCATTTAGGGCTTTAAAAGTAAGAACCAGAACTTTGAATTGTGCCCAGAACAAATGTCCAGACAGTGTAGTACGGATCTTAAAACACTGGAGTAAAACTAGTCCTGCACCCAGTCCCCAACAGTAACCTGGCTACCACATTTTGTCCTAGCTGGAGTTTCCAGACAATTTTCAAAGGCAGACCCATGTAGAAAGTGTTACGGTAATCTTAACTGGATGTAATCCCAGCATGGCTCACCATGGCCATATCACTGAAGCTGATAAAACTCGCTGCATGCCATAGAACAGACCTGTGCTCCTAAAAAAATGTGGGCCAGGATCCAGCAGCACTCCCTTCCTTTTGTTTTGAGGACAAAAGAGAGGGAGAATCTTGAAGAAACAGTGGAATAAAATGTATAGATAGATACAGCCTACTCCTCCCCCACACCCTATTTCATTTCATTTCTTTTCTTTTACTGTCTAGAATGATCAAGTGTCATACTTTTGTAGGGCACAGGCCATGTCATGAGGCTACAGTCTGACATGCCAAAGTCATTAGAATTGTAGACATAAATGAACTGCCATGTGTCAATCTTGCACTAATTACAACCGCATCTCTGTGGTGCTGTACTCTTCGTTTTAGATTATTTCAGAATAACTGGTTTTGTTTTATATTTTAGAAGCCATTAGAGGACAACAGCAATTTACAGCAATCTAATGTAACCAAAGATCATTCTCAGAATTGTCTTCTTATTGCACACAGTTGGGCCACAAGTTAGAGGCGAGATAGATGAGTTTACAATTGGCAGAGTCTGTAGGAATCGTGCAGCCCCGTGTGTGTGTGTAAAAATAAAAGCTATACCACATGGTCTTAATTAGAAATCTGCAGATAGTAAATTGTAAGCTATGACATGCAAGAATAAAAGCACACTGTGGAATAGTATCATGGAAATTCAGGCTGCACATCATGTTACAGCAATATGAAATTATGGCTCATGTGTCCCATAGTACTACAGTCGATTATACTCATCTACATGCTCTTTTGAAGAAAGGGGTTAGTGCTGGATGTAACAAGAAATTTACAGCTTTGGATTGTTTCAGTAAATTCAAAAATCTAAAGAACCTTTCACAAAGATGTTGATGTTATTCCCCCCTCCTTTGTTACCTATTGTCATACCACCTTTTCTTTCTGCCATACATATAGGAAAATTGTTCCTTAAAAACAAACAATCTTTTAAGAATTCCAAGAGTTATTTATATTTCCTAAACCATCCAAACAAATGTAAAACAGGATGCTAATAAACAGGATGCTAACATAAATGCTACTGATTTCAGTAGGAAAATCAATGAGGATTCATTCCCATATCCACATCTCATTTATTAATGTGGGATTGGGATATATGAACAGGCCTATCCTGAAGGTTAGTGGAACTAACTGGGTTGACAGGATTTGTACAGGTCAGGGGCTTTTAGTTTAATCAGATTGGCAAGCACCCTGAGTCATCCAAGGATGGAAGAAGTACATGAACAATCTTCTAATGGCTGCATGATCCCAGAGGATTGGCAGGGGTAAGCCCCTCAGAGCTGCACATCTGGGCTTGAACCTTTGCACTGCACATTTGGGTGGATGGGGTTAATGGGCAATATCTCTCTGCTCAAATTTGGTGCAGGCAAGACAAAACAAAGACATGGCCTGTTCCTATGTCAACCTTGGAACCAGGGTAGATTGCCCAAATTCTGGGAAAACCCAATGGGGCAGGTTCTTAGGGATCACAAAAAGTGGGAGGACTGAGTTTACTGTGAAGTTCAAAATGTAATTATTAAACCCTAGTTTAACCACACATTATGTCTGGTGCCTTCATTTCAAGGCACTGGAGCAAAGAGTTTGTTTGAGTTAATTTAAAACTACTATATTCGACATTATATCATCTGGGTTGTTTCATAAGCATGGCTTGGTGGTCCTCAGGAGGGTCCATGACAGTGAGTGTCTAGAGGTGAAGCTATTGGTGGCTGCAGTGTGGCATAATTCATGACTGTGTAAGGGTGGGGCAAATTATGTTTTGGGGCCAATTATGACAGTGGTTAAGGATGCCGTTGTGCCATATAATCATGCCCCTAGGATTCGCTAGCAGAGAGAAAAAAAGAGGCAGAGGAGAGGTCAGGGCAAGAAAAGGAAGATGCAAGAAAGGAAGAAAAAAGGATGTTGATTCAGAGAATAACAAAGAGATGAGACTAAGAGGGCCCAGGAATTATGGAGAAATGGAGGAGCTGTAATGACAGGCAGGAAATAATTGGTGGCTGGGGTGGTGGTGGAGGAGTGGACCCTAGGAACTGGCAGGCCCCTTAGGGGCCAGGGCTGGTACCCTAAGAACAGTAGGAAACTGCAGTATATGGAGTCAGTCCCATTTGAAGGAGAAGTCAAGGCTAAGCCAGGAAGAAGGGAAACAAGCAGGGGATGGTTAGAAGATATTTAGCCGAGGCATGGCCAGAGCCGGATATTTTTGAAGGGGGGTAGTACAAAATGACGTGCCCCATATTTTATATACATATTTTTCTTTGTATCTACATATATAATCAACATATATAATCAACTCTTTTAAATAATAGAATAAATTATGTTGACCTCTATGAATTGCTAATGAATAATTACAGTTTTACATTACCTTAGCTATCAATTATCTATGAATAATTACACTTTTGACAAGTGTCAAAAGTCTAAGTTAATAGGGCTCATAGGGAAGAAGGTTCAGTGGCTGGAGGATTAGATTGCTACCTTTCATGAGATCACAAATGAAGAGAATTTCATTAACAGAAGCCCCAAGGCCCTGCATAGAGATGGGGAGACCAGTCAGAGGGACAACAGAGTGGATGACTTCCCTAACGAGAATGGGTGATTTAATATTAACCAACAGGCTAGAGCTGGTAGATGGGGTGAAGGTGGTGGAGACTTCCGGGTAGGGTTGCTAGTCCCTCTTTGCTACCGGCGGGAGGTTTTGGGGGAGGAGCCTGAGAAGGGTGGAGTCTGAGGATGGGAGGGATTTCAATGCCATAGAGTTCAACTGCCAAAGTGGCCATTTTCTCCAGGTGAACTGATCTCTATTGGCTGGAGATCAGTTGTAATAGCAGGAGATCTCCAGCTAGTACCTGGAGGTTGGCAACCCTACTTCTGGGGGAAGTGACCATATCCTCCTAAAATTCCTTTTGCTGTCTGGAGTTAAGGGAGTTCATAGCCAGATGGGTATGTTAGATTTGAGGAAGAAAGACTTTAATGAACTCAGGCATGATGAGAGTCATTCCATGGCAAGAATGCTGGAAGGAAGAGGAGCAAGTGAAGAGTGGGCTCTCCTAAAACAACAGCTCGTGCAAGCTCAAGCCATTAGTAGTATGCATGTTTAACTACAGCTGTGGATTCATTTTATTTTGAGTAGGGCAGAGTGTAGTTCTATGTTAGGTCTTAGGGTGGTATTTAAGTGTTCGTGGTTTGTGTATTTAACCTTTACATTTTACTAAGTGATTATTCTGTACATCTTTCTGTGCTCTGTAGCCACTGATGGACTTGTGTTGGGGGCATGCATTTATAGCTCAGCATTGGGTGAATTGCACAAGTTATGTAACAAAAAAAAGAGTGTTTTGTGCCCAGGGTTAATTGCATATTTGGGATGAGTCCTTATAAAAAGCTGTTTCATGTTACTAAACTTTTCTGCTTGTTAAACACTAATGGACGTTTCTGTAATTATATGAGAGGCACATGCTAATTCTTACAAAGAAATACATTTCATGGGTTCTGGTAACATAAGAAGCTCATCTAACTCTTCAGGATCATTTTGGCCTTTTTTTTTTTTAATTCATTTGTATCCAACCCTCCTCCAAGAACATCAGGGCAGCCTAGAAGATTTTCCTCCATTTTATCCTCACAACATCCCTGAAAGGCTGGTTAGGCAATAAGGGAATGAAGGTCACCTAGTGAGTTTCATGGTGAGTCGTTTTGAATTTGGGGCTCCCCAGACCCCAGTCCAACATTCTGAGTACTATACCTTCCCTGTGGGATGTGAAATTGACATGTATCCAACCCTTTTAGGAAGCTGCCTTTATCTGCCGTATTTACTTCCTATCTTCCCTCCCAAAAAGTCCTGGTCAGCATAAAGAAGCATCATTTAATTTTAGCCTCATTAACAACAACCCTGTTTTCTAATCTAAGAGTGACTTGCGCTAAGCAAATTCAGGGTCTCTTTAAATATGAATTCCGTACCCCATTCCAACTGGCTAGTTGTCAAGAACCCAGTGTTTTAAAACACAAACCCTAGCCATGGAAAGAGGTTGATCCTGCCATTCCAGTCCCAGAATGTTTCTGCTACTCCCAGGGGCCATCATTCCACTCTCCGACTGCTCATTCCAGTCCCAGAGCACTGGTTCCATTGCAAGGGACTGTCATTCCACTTTGTGACCTGACAGAGCACTGATTCTATTCCTAGGGACTGTTATTCCACTCGGGAGGCTGTCATT